>NW_026000093.1:25541096-25572293 GCF_001458135.2 Marmota marmota marmota
AGTTACCCTCCGTGCGACAAACCTCTCGCGTTTGAGTCCCCGTAGCCGATCCTCATGCGATGGAAATCCTTCCTCCAGGTTCCGGAGCACCCCACTATTGCTGGAAATTCCTAACAAGATATCCTTTAGCCGTCCTGACTTGTCATACTCCCACACAGTGAAGCAGCACACGGGGGTAATGCACTCCCCTCGCCGCCATCTTCAAACTCGTTCATAATTTAAAAACATGTTTATATCACAGTTTTTTATCTTTTTAAGTTTCAGACCTTACCTGTTAACTTTCTACAATGAAAGAACCCACCCACATCTTTTCACTTCTTTTTTCTGTCTTTGGTGCTGGGAATTGCCTTTTGTATACCAGGCAAGCGCTCTACCACAGAGCTATGCCCCAGCTTCAATATTTTCAAAAATACATATTTTAATTTACATTAGAAGTTACTATTTAAATTATTTCAAACCATCTTTTAAAATACTAAAAAACAGTTTTAATATCTCTTTTAATAGAGTACAGGAGATACATTCTAATTTCATAGAGTGAGAGGAGAAGGAACAGTCCTCGCTGAGTCAGAAGAACATAAATTAAAGACAACACATTGAGTGTATTAATACTGTCATTGAATGCAATTTGACTACCATTTCAACATACTAATCTCAGAGTCTAATTTTGAGGAAACCCAACCTGAAACAAAATATATTATTCATTTGTATTTGTATATCATTAAAAATAGTTCAAAAATGAGGTTCATCAAAATATGAATTTTGTGTCATCAAAAAATCAAATTAGTAAAAATCAGCTTTATGAAGTATAGATTACACTGCCATCAGAATTCAAATTTATAAAGAACACAATGAGAAACATTTAGGCCAAAATGCTGAAAAACTATGAAACGGTCCTGATTATAATTCATTTCCAGGAAAACTACAGTATCAAGGATAGATGAAGGAGGGAAAAACAAACAAACAAACAAAAAGGGGTGGGGGAGAAATGAATTACAGTAGAGGGGGTAGAGAGAGAAGATGGGAGGGGAGGGGAGGGGGGATAGTAGAGGATAGGAAAGGCAGCAGAATACAACAGACACTAGTATAGCAATATGTAAAACAGTGGATGTGTAACCGATGTGATGCTGCAATCTGTATACGGGGTAAAAATGGGAGTTCATAACCCACTTGAATCAAAGTGTGAAATATGATATGTCAAGAACTATGTAATGTTTGAACAACCAACAATAAAAATTAAAGGAAAAAAAAAGAGATCCTAGAATTCAGTAAGAAAGAATCCATAAATATAAAATAATATAGAATGACAAGCAAAGAATATGAAATTCAACTCACAAGAAAATCCCATAAATATTCCTTAAACACATGAAAAGTTTTTCAATTTTCAATTTCAGCTCATTGATATTAAGAAAAATGAATAGTTTTCAGGGTGTAATTCAGTGGTACACCATGTGCTTACCAGTCTCCAACATCAAAAAAAGAAAGAAAAAATTGAATATTATAACTACCCCCAAAGAACTATTTTTAGCTAGCTGGCAAAAATCCCAAAAATTTGACATAGTTTTAGAGAAATAGTCACTAGCACAAGATCTAGAGAAAATATGATTCCTATGTAGGACAATTTAGCAATGTATGTTAGACACCCATACATTTTAATTTGTCAGTTTTGTTTCTGAGAATGTACCCATGGATTCCACCGATTTTACATTCTTCATTCTCTATGTATTTGATTATATGCAAAAAGATTTTCAGGACTTTTATTTTTTTAATTTTTATTTTTTGTGGTAATGAGAATTGAACCCAGGGGTGCTTTACCACTGAGCTACACCACAGTCCCTCTTATGTTTTGAGACAGGGTCTTGTTATGGCCCCTAGCCTGGCCCTGAATTTTCTATCTTCCTGCTCAGTCACCCAAGTAGCTGAAATTACAGACATCCACCAGCTGACATGGCTAGGACTAATATTTAACTGATGCACATGTGATCCAACTCGTTAGTTCACGTCCTGTATTCATCCTAAAACACTGACGTTCATGCTGTACTTAAATTGGAAATTTTAAAATATTATTCCTTTACATATGGAGAAGACTACTTTTTGCAGAAAAGTATTGAAGATAGTCCAAATAGCAATAATAGTATACTTGTTAAATAAATTATGGTGATTATTAAAATAAAAGAATATGCTGCTCTACAAAAAAAATAAATAAAACTTACTCAAAATTTTATGGGGAATAATGAAGATCCATAAAAAGCTAAACCAGTCATGACAAAGGAGAGTAAAATTGTATACTCATAACCAAAAATAAGAACTTTGATTCATACTTCATACCATATACAAAAATTAATTAAAAATTGACTTACATGCAAAACTAAGACTATAGGGCTGGAGATGTAGCTCAGTAGTACAGCAAGTGAGGACCTTGGTTCCTTAAAAATTTTATTCTTCCACCTCCAGTGATTCTTCAACTCTGCATTACTATCTGCTCTTTGCCTGTGCCCTTGGCACAGCATCCTATAGCCCTGCAGTTACCTTCACCCTTCCTTGATCTTTCTGTGATATACAGATGAATATGTATAACTTGTAGGATGTGTGATTTGAGTATTGCAGATATTAGAAATTAAGATTGGAGAGGCTGGGGTTGTGGCTCAAGTGGTAGCGGCTCGCCTGGCATGCACGAGGCACTGGGTTCGATCCTCAGCACCACATTAAAAAGAAATAAAGATATTGTGTCCATCTAAAACTAAAAAATAAATTTAAAAAAAAAGAAAGAAATTAAGGGCTGGGGATGTGGCTCAAGCGGTAGCGCGCTTGCCTAGCATGCGTGCGGCCTGGGTTTGATCATCAGCACCACATACAAAGATGTTATGTCTGCCAAAAACTAAAAATAAATATTAAAAAATTCAAAAAAAAGGAGGGAAAAACATAGATGTTGAGTATGGATGAGCCTCACCTACAAATGTTTGCAAATAGCAATTGACATGGAAAAGTTGGCCGGACCTGAGTTTGGTTAGAAGAAAATATTGTAGTTAAGGATTTCATAATGGAAGAGTCCCACATAACAAATGTCTAGCTTCATTCCTTGCACAGGTTATTTCTTCTGCCTTCTCCTTTTCTTTGAACTACTGACTTGCTTCTACTGGTCCTTCAAGATTTCAGTTAATGTGTCACATTCAACACTTCTGTGAATCTTTCTACAAGCTTCTCATCATCTTTTCTCCTGCCACACCATTTGTTTCACTTACTTCTATTTATAGTGTTTATTTATTTGTTGTTGTTTAATGCAAATTACAGTAAATCCCAGGTGAGCAGGGATCACAGTGGATACATTTCCAAATTTCCAAGATGAAAAGAGTTCCCAGCAATAATTAAATGAGCAATTGTGATTTCTAAATGAGATGATTAGTCATAATTTAAAATTATATTTCATTAATAAAGATCAACAAAAAATACAATGAATTATTTTTAGATAATTATATCTATTTTAATTAGATAATGTATTTGTCATGCTATTTTTTGTAAATGAAAATAAAAATAGTTAAAAATGATTCAATTTTTTAGTAGTTGAAATGTTCTCACTAATTCATGTCTGTTACTTATTTTTTTAGATATACCACAGTTTATTTAACCATTCACCAAGTGTAAACATTTCATAATTTTACAATCCATTTTGAGTTAATTTTTGTTTAACATGTGAGGATTAGTTTGTTTTATTTTGTTTTGTTTTGTTTTAATAAGATATGGTCTATTTTAGAGAAAGAACCATGTGCTGCTGAGAAGAAAGTATATTTGCTCATTGATGGATGAAACATTCTAAATATGTCTGTTAAGTCTAAGTTATTGATTGTATTATTTAGTTCTATAGTTTCCTTATTTAGTTTTTGTTTAGAAGATCTTTCCAATAGTGAGAGAGGTGTGTTAAAGTCACCCAATATTATTGTACTGTGGTCTATTTGACTCTTGACATTGAGAAGGGTTTGTTTGATGTACATAGATGCTCCATTGTTTGGACAATACATATTTATAATTGTTATTTCCTGCTTATATATACTTCCCTTAAGAAGTATGAAATGTCCTTCTTTGTCTCTTCTGATTAATTTGGTTTGAAGTCTACTTCATCTGAAATGAGAATGGATTATTTACGTAATCCACATGAGTGATAAGTTTTACCCTTCCTTTCACCTTCACCCTGTGGATGTCTTTGCCCATGAGGTGAGTCTTTTGAAGATAGCATATTTAATCCAACCTGCCAGTCTAAGTCTTTTGATTGATGAGTTTAGGCTGTTAACATTCAAGGTTATTATTGAGATATGATTTGTATTCTCTGTCATTTTTATTTACTTCTGGTTTTTGATTTGTTTTAGTTTCTCATTTGGTTGAATGTCACTTTAGTGTAGATCCTCCCTTTGTTGGTTTTCACTTTTTGTTTCCATTTCATCCTCATGGAATATTTTGTTGAGAGTGCTCTGTAGTGTAGGCTTTCTAGTTGTGAATTCTTTGTTTAATCATGGAATGTTTTAATTTCATGTTCAAATCTGAAACTTAATTTTCTGGATATAAAATTCTTGGTTGGCATCCTTTTTTTTTTTTTCCAAAGCTTGAAATATATTATTCCAGGACCTCCTATCTTTGAAGGTCTGGGCTGAGAAATCAGCTGAGATCCGAACTGGTTTCCTCCTATATGTAATTTGATTTTTCTCTCACAGCCTTTAAGATTTTACCTTTATTTTCTGTGTTAGTCATTCTCATTATAATGTGTCTTGGTGTGGGTCTGCTGTGATTTTTTAATTTTGGTGTCCTGGAAGCCTCTTGTAATTTGATCTTCCATTCCATTCTTTAGGTTTGGGAAATTTTCTGTTATTTATGTTATTGAAAATACTTTGCATTCTTTTGGTTTATATCTCTGTTCCTTCATCTATTCTGATAACTCTTAAATTTGGTCTTTTCATGTTAACCCATAATTTTTGTATGTTCTATTCATAGCTTCTTATCATCTCCTTCGCATATTCAACTCTACTTTCAAGGTTATATATTTTGTCTTCATTTTCTGATGTTCTGTCTTCCAAGTGGTCTAATCTGTTGGTGATGCTTTCTATTGAATTATTAATTTGGTTACTGATTCCTTCATTTCGAGGATTTCTGTTTTTTTTTTCTTCTTCTTCACAATCTCTAACTCTTTATTGAAGTGGTCTTTCACTTCCTGTATTTTTTCCTTTGGTTTCATTCCTTGTACTATCCTTACTATCCTTACTATCCTTACTATAGTATCCTTACTATATTATCCTTTACTTCATAAATCAGCTCAACTATATGCAATCTAAACTCCTTCGTGGATATTTCTTCTACTGTGTGATCAGTGGCTTATGTTGTTGAAGCATCTTGGTTTGTTTGGAATGCTTTATTCCCTTGTTTATTCATGTTGTTGGTGTGTTTTCCCACCTAAAAGTATGGATCTAAGGCAGGATAAATTCTGTAAACCTTAGTGTCCCTGAAGGTTTCAAGCATTTTGCCTTTACTGGTGAGACTAATTTCAAAAGCACCCAGTGAACAAGATACATAGCATGAAACCTAACAGCTCCCACTAAGGCATCTACTGCTTTCTCGCATTGAACCAAAATGATGAGTTCAATAACTATCTATAGTATAAACAGAAAATTTGTTAAAATGATTTAGAATTTCAAATGGGATGAGAGAACAGAGGTAGTGTAGTATGCAATATTCACAAGGGAGGAAGAAAGAAGCTAGAAATAAAAATTCACAGGAAGAGTGGTAGAGTAGACAACAGAGATTGACTATTGGTTGGAGAAAAGTTGGAAAGAAAATATACAAGAGAGAGGAAGAATATGAACAGAGAAAAAATTAAAGACATAAGAATACAATAGATCTAATAGTTTCTTTGTAGAGCCTTTTGGGTCTGCTAGGTATAGAATCATATCATCTGCAAATAGTGATAATTTAAGTTCTTCTTTTCCTATTTTTATGCCTTTAATTTCTTTCCTCTGTCTAATTGCTCTGGCCAGTGGGGGGTTCATAACCCACTTGAATCAAAGTGTGGAATATGATATGTCAAGAAATTTGTAATGTTTTGAACAACCCACAATAAAAAATTAAAAAAAAATAAATAAAAAAAATAAAAAGTTAAAAAAAAAAAAAAAAAAAAAAAACCCTGGGCTGGGGATGTGGCTCAAGCGGTAGCGCGCTCGCCTGCCATGTGTGTGGCTCGGGTTCGCATCACATACAAACAAAGATGTTGTGTCCGCCGAAAACTAAAAAAAAATATTAAAATTCTCTAAAAAAAAAATTTAAAAAAAAGAATACAATAGAAATGCAAAACACCAATCATATATCATTGTCCTCCACACACTGATGCATAAAAAACATCCTGTTCCAAATATGGTAGAGAGATTAGTGAATCAAAAAATAAAATAAGTCTTTCTGGAAAGTTGAACTGTCTCTGTCAGTGTTCAACAGTTTCTCAGCCCTATCTGTCTCTGACATCTCTTGAGATCACCAAACCTAGATTAGCCCTTGCAAACCCAGTCTCTATCCCCTTGATCTGGGCTTCAGATACCTCAGGCTCGGCCACACTGCAGTCCCAAGATCTCAGTGCTGTTCCTACTTGCAGAGAGACCACCAGAAATACACTCATGCAAAGGAGCAACTCCCAGATGCAGCAGCAAGACAAGGGCCACCAGCACACTCAGCAGGAGGACCCCAGGGGCCTCCAAACATGAAGGCACCTCAACACTGGACCTGCATGTCCCAGCTGAAGTCCCCAGACAGATGCTTTCATGGTGGTAGACCTGCTGGCAACCAGGCCCCTGGCCTTAGCTGGTGTCACAAAATGGGTGCAACAACATACAACAAAATCTAGAGTCTCCCCCAAAGCAGTCCTCTAGGCTGTGGTAACTGTGGTAGTGGTGGTGGTTGGGTGGTTGTTGGCAGCAGGTGGCTGCGGCTGCAGCTGTGGGGGCAGCATGTCATGGTGATCTCCAGGGGTCAGCAGCAGTGTCGTCTTCAGTTGCAGGGCAGCAATTTCTTCTGTGGCAGTAGCATCCAGAAAGAAGACCTCCAGGCGATCTCAGGCTTGCAGCAGCGGAATCAGAGGCAGCAGTAATGACAGCAGTGGCTGATTGACAGGAGACCTCAGGTTCAGCAGCAGCGACCACAGAGGTACCCAGGGAATTCACATATTACGTAACCGAGGCCGTGCCCAGAGAAGAGAAGTCACTCCCAGCTCGCAGTGACTTCTGTGGCAGCCCAGAAAGAAGACCTCTAGGCGATCTCAGGCTGGCAGCAGTGGAATCAGAGACAAAAATCTCTTACTTATTTGTAATTTCAACTTTTGTTCTCTTTTTTAGAATATAAATTTTATAAAAGTGTATCTTATAACACAGTATTATATTTTTATTTGGCAAGAGCAGCATTAAAATAAGAAATGTTTTTATTTAACTTTCCTCCTTCAGTATGTCAGACATTTTCACGTTCATTTAATCTGAAATATCATTCACACTCGTCATTCTCCTGCCTGTATTAGACATCACAGGTAGCTTAATAAATGCTAGTTTGATATTGTCTATTTATTTTACTTTTTAAAAAAACTTATGGAATAACAAAGATTTAGTACAGTGATAATGTAGAAAAAAATTAAAACCTATTTTCCCTAATGTAATAACAGTAAAAGATAGAAATGAATTAAGTTGATTATAAGTCATTTTTATTTATAAATCATCATTATGCTTGCACTATATAAGAATTCAACTTAAATACAAAGATTTAGTGAACAGTTAGGTGGCAGATAAATAGGATCAGAAGTGCCTTTCAAAACCCGTAGTGGTGTTTATTTAGAAAAACACTGACCTTTGTCTAGAGTTGAACTGTTTTGTCTAAAGAATGAAGTTTTGTGTTGTACTGATGGTGGTAATGCTGAGAATCAAACCCAGGGCCACAACCATTAAAGAAAAGACATTTGTGACATCACAAAATACACAACTGGATATTTCAGTAGCATAAAATATTATGTTACTGTATCCCCATAGAATTGCCTCTATATTTCTCTGCAGATTCTTCCAATAAATCATAGTAGTTCTAGAATAAAAAATGAAAATAAGAGGAATTTTAATATAAGCATCATTAATACTTCACAAATATTTATTTTGTACATGCTATGGTCAAGAAATGCATTAAGTAGGATGTGCTCAGAAGCACAAAGATAAATGACATATCTTTGTTCTGTAGGTGTTTGAAATCTAGTGAGAATGATTGACACTTTATTAATATTCATATTAGAGAATACAGAAAATGTTAGGACACAGGGTACCTTAGAATTTAAGAATTCAGTCTTAGCCTAGATTTAAATGTGGATTCCAGTTTGCAACACCTGAAAAGGTCTTCAGAAGTTCTTCCAGAGTATAAACTTCAGAGCAAAGTAGAACAAAACAAACAAAGGACTATTTACAGTACTACCATCAGTTATGCTGTTATTAGGGTGAATGGATAAAGTTTGTAAAATGTGCTTTTCATGGAATCTGTTGGTCAGTAAGCATTAAAGAAAAGAAATTGTCATTATTATTAAAGAGATAAGCAATGACACCTGAGAGCAAGATCAATTATTTTTGAGTATGCATACTGAGTTTAATAGAGGATATACTATTTGAGTTATGCTTATAAATAGCATTTGGATATTGACAATATTGGAAAGAATTGGGAAATATATTTTTGATTGAGGGAAATAATAACCAAAGACATGGAGAATGTGATATTTGAGGAAAATTGTGAATAGACGACTGCGATCAATTCAAAGGGAAAATATTTTCAAAAATAAGATGTCAATAAGAGGCCAGCTGCAGAACCATGAGAATGAAGCTGTAATAGTTACAGAGATTAATCACAGATGAAACCATGATTTCAAGTTTAAGAAAGAATCCAGGAGGATACTAAAATTACTTTTCAATTTTAAAAATCTACCAATAGAAAAGACACATACAATGTAGGAATAATATCTTAAAATTTATTTTAATATTGCATGAGAAGTATTTATCTTCATGGCTATATTTGATTGAAATAAGTTATCAAAATCATGATCAAATTCAAATTTTCGATAGTTGTCTTGTTTGTTTTTACTTGTTGTATTCTTTCCATTTGTTTCTCAGAACATATTTGGCAGGAATTTCTCTTTCAAATATCATTTTGAAAAATGCTATTTATGGTAAATCATCTTACTAATGCACTGAGGTAAATTTTAAGAGCTTGGACTAACAAATCCATTTTTTACCATTTAAATAAATTATTGAATTATATTCATCATTAAAAAAGTGATTCTTACAATTTGATACTGATCATAGTTTGAATATATAAAATAATTCCTTAAACAAGTTACATAGATTTCATAAGGTACTCTCATATATGACACTGCTATTTTCATAGTTGAGTTAAGCCTTGCAATAGGTACATAAACTACCCAAAGAATGACTGACCAAAAGCTTATAAACCTGACTATAAACATCATAACTATTGAACCGTGAAGTGAAAAACAAATATCTATAAGTTGTGTAACATCTATCTATCTATCTATCTATCCATCTATCTATCTATACCTATTTTTTTTTCTTTTTTTGTACCAGAGATCGAACTCAGGGGTGCTTAGCCACTGAGCCATATCCCTAGCTCTTTGTATTTTTTATTTTGAGATAGGATCTTGCCAAGTTGCTTAGGGCCTTGCTAAGCTCCTGAGGCTGACTTTGAACTTGGGATTCTCTTACCTCAGCCTTCTGAGCAGCTGGGATTTCAGGTGTGCACCATCATGCCCAGTTGCAGCATGAGTTTGTTTTTTTTTTTTTTTATTTGTAAGTAATAATTTAAAAGGGAACATGCCACATGTACTTCCATTTTTGGTTAAATAAGAAAAGCCTGATTGGAAAGGCAATGTTAGAGAGCAAGGAAGTGGTTAATTCTTGTGTAGGAACTGATGGCATTCCTGAAACAGGTAGCTAGAATCACTTCAAGGACACAAGCCAGGGGTTCAAATTTCATGGGGCAATACTTAAGATACAGACAGTCTGTGTGATATGATCTGTATTCTTGCTGCTCTAAGTGCCATAAATAATTACACAGGTGCAATTTCAAGAGTGCTATAAATGAGAATAACTCTGATTCTTATAGGTTGGGAATTTTCTGTAATTGCAGAAAGCTCAAAGTGCTTGTCTTACATGGATTTTGATATCTGGCCAAGTATTCACAGCAATTCACTCTGGGGCCAAGACTGTTTCCTGACTCCCAGGTAGATTTCAGATAAGATCAGATGCAGAGAGAGAATGGCCTTCTCTGGAAAACTGTTTCAAAAATTGAGAAAAATATTTCTTGAAATATGTGTATTTGAACAGAAAAAAAAATAGTGGCAATATATTTTTAAAATGGCTATGTTTGCTTAAATTACATTTTCATTTACAATTTATCAGTGAAAATACTTTGGTTTGTTTAAATACATATTATTAAATAGGTAATTGTGGGTTTTTCTTTAATTGTTTAACACAACAAAATACTTTGGCAACCTATAAAATCGGACTAAGATGTTTAGTTAGAATTAGAAATGTTCTATTGGAAATTTAGATTTACATATCATAATGAAACATAAATGATTTTGGCATTTCAAATTGTTTCTCATTAGTCAGAGTGCAGTGTAAATTCCATGCCCCACCAAGCCCTACCTAAAATACACATTCTCTCTCCAACCTCATCATTTCCCTTTGCACCCCCTTCGTCCACTCTCATCCTCATCCTTGTTTTCATTATCCTCATTACTATGTTACTTATTGGAATTCAAGGCTTTGACCTTATGTTTTATTTTCCTCCTGCTTAGAATAATATTCATATGGTGAACATATTGTAACAGCTCATGTTACAACTCTTCAGACACCTCTTCAGGGAGTCTTTACTGGCTCTTTCTTGAATCAATTTTCTTTCTTCTTTCTTTTGCTCCTTCCTTTCTTTTTCTGCTTCCTTCCTTCCCTCCATCCCTCACCCCTTCTTTCTTCCTTCCTTCTCTCTCCCTGCCCCCCCGCCTCTTTCTTTCTTTTCTCTCTTGTTGTTTTGGTGCTGAAATTGAATAGAGAGCCCCTCTCACACTTAGCCTGCATTCTACCACTGAGCTGTACCCTAGTCTTTTGTTTCTTTCTCTCTCACTCTCTCTTTATTTCATAACTGCCAAATTTTATGGTAGTTTATGGAATTGAAAACCAAAGGAAATATAAATTGTCATCTCGTCTTTGAAATTTCTTCTTGCAACAAAGCCTGACCTAACCAGAAATAGATACGGAGGCAGGGGATATAATCATTGTGAAAAACATTAGAGCATGCTGTTCATAACAAGGCCTGCCCTCAACAGAAACTGTTCTACCAGAGTCAAACCTAGTGAAATTTTATCAGTATCTAATTGACCTGGTAGAAGAGAATACTCAGTTCCAGTTTGCTCTGGGTTTCCATGTGTGGGAATGGAAATATTCAACTCTAGCTTTTTCAAGCAATCCTTGAAAGGAGTGGGGATTAAGAAGCATTTGTGAAATTCATAGTCCAATGTCACAAGCTTACTAAAAAACTAAGATCTAATCATAGAACTATAGAAATATCCCTCTGACATTTCTGCTATTATTTACTTCAGTTTTTAGGTCCAATAAAGCATGCCCCCCTTTCAGTGAAATATTGCAGGTCATAATAACAGGCAAAAACACAGTTTGAGAAGGTAGACTAAGCAACAGAACCAGGGATAGGTCAGAGATGTTGGGAGGAATAGAGTTTGAATTTAGAACAACTATGACCAATATGCTAAATGATCTAATGAAAACAGTAGACAATATACAAGAATATTTGAATGATATAAGATCAGAGGTGGAAATTTTAAGACAACATAAAAAAGAATTACTAGATATACAAAAACAATATAAAGGAAAAGAAAAATGCCTCTGATGGGCTCCATAGTATATGGGCATGGTTGAGGAAAGAATCTTTGAGCAAAGACATGTCAGTAGCAATACCCAGTAACCAAACTGAAAAAACAAAGAGAAAACAGACTGAAGAACAAAGTAAGATAATATAAGAGTATATTAAAGAATTATGAGACAATTACATGAAATGTAGCATGCATATAAAAGGAATAACAAAAGAAGAAGAGAGAGACAAAGGAGCAGAAGAATTATTTGATGTAATCATGACAGAATTTTCCAAAATTAATGTCAAGTACCAAAGAACAGACCAAGGAAGCTCAGAAAATTTCAACCAGGAAAAATGCCAAGAGAACTACACCTAGGCTTTTTATATTTAAACTAAAGAAGACCAAAAATAAAGGGGGGAAAAAAGAAACCTTCCAAAAAGCCATTTTACTTACAGAGGAGCAAAGATAAATTTTACATATGACTGCTCAGAAGCCATGCAAACAAGAAAGGAGTATAGAGATATTTCAAATGTTGACAGAAATGAAATCCTCATTAATTTAGAATTTGTATCTTACAAAGTTACCGTTCAAAAAGAGAAAGAGAAATAGACACTCAGACAAGCAAAATTTGAGAGAATGCATTGTCTCTTGGCCTTCCTTGAAAGAAATATTGAAAGTTCTTCAGATAAAGGAAAAGTAATATGGGTCAGAAATTGGGGCCTACATAAAGGAAGAACATTAGAGAAGGGATAAAAGAAAGAAAATTTAAGAAAAAAAAACTTTTTTAAATTGCAAACTGAGACACAGATTTACTTGAACTTTAATGTTTTTGCTCAGTAAATAAGGAAGGAAATACCAAATTTAATAGTAAAGGAGATTTCACCTGCCTTTCAGTGGCATAGCTCCTAGAGAATCTGAAGGGAATTTTTCATTTGCAATTCTCTGTTTCAGGGGCACTGTATCTTTTTGAGTATCTGATAATTCTTAATGTGATTTTAATGCATAAAGGGTTATCTTATAAATTTCATTTTTCCTTAATTCTGATTTTAAAGCTTAATTTTCAAGCAAGGTGCAATGGATTGTATAATTTACAAAATGTTCAATATGAATTTATTTTTGCCCATAATATCTATATAATTTTATATAGCTTACACAAATGGGCTCATACTTGGTGGGTGGTTGTTGTTGTTTCTTTATTTTTTTTTTTCTTCATACCAGTGATTGAACCAAGAAGCACTTAACCACTGAACCAGAGTTTTTTTGTTTTTACTTTGAGACAGTCTCACTAAGATGCTTAAGGCCTTGGTAAATTCCTGAGGCTGGCTTTGAACTTGTGATCCTCCTGTCTCAGCCTTCTAAGTCTCTGGGATTACAGGTGTGAGCCACCATGCCCAGCTGAGCTGGTGTTTTTTAAAGGATATTTAGATCAAATTCCTTGTGGGCAGAAATACTTTCTTATTCAGTCTTATATAACTACTACTTAATGTAGTGTTTGGCAGATGTTCAATGACTATTTGCTAAATAATAAATAACTGCCAGCATATACCAGTAACTTTAAATAAAGTGTTACAGTTTGCAGCATTTCAAATGGTCATATCTACCTGCTTTATAAGCACATCTTCAGGTAGATGAAAACAGTGTAGTTTGGTTTTCAAATTCTGTGCCTGTCTGGGTAGAAGTTGACCCAAACATGAATGAAAAGAACACAAGGACACTAAGCTTGGGAGGGAAAAAAGTGAAAGCTGATAGGTCCGTTAATTGTGGGGAAGAAATGGGTGGATATTAAGAAGTGGAGCAATGTGGAAGGTCTGATGCAGTACAGACTTTGAAAGTAGCTATTAATAATAAACGTAAATGTTGTCTGGTGGCTGATGCTGTTATTGGGTGGGATATATAGCAGCAGGGGTGAGAGAGGAGAGAATGACTTTATCTCTCCATAGTCCCTGCTTTTACAGGAGAATAGGATGACAATAATAAAATACTTCTGGAGGCTGGAAATTGAGATCAAGACACCAGCATGATTGGGCCCTGGAAGGACCAATTCTCAGAGTTGCAGATGCTAATTTCTTATTGTCTCCTTACATAATGGAAAGAGAAAATAGGTTTATTTTATTTCTTCTTATTTTTAATCAATTTTTAAGTACATGAAAATGAAAATATAACTTAACTTGTGAGATGAGAAGAAACAGTACTTAGAAGGAAATTTGTGGCACTGAACACACATATTAGAAAATAATAAAGACCAGCCTGGCCATACTACCCAAAGCACTATACAGATTCAGTGCAATTTCAACTAAAATCTTAACATCATTTCTTATAGAAGTAGAGAAGGCAATTATGGAATTTATTTGGAAAAATAAGAGACCCAGAATAGCCAAAGCAATCCTTAGCAAGAAGAGTGAATCAGGAGGCATCACAACACCAGACTTTAAACTATACTACAGAGCAATAGTAACAAAAGTGGAATGGTATTGGCACCAAAATAGACATGTAGACCAATGATACAGAGTAGAAGACACAGAGACAAACCCACATAAATATAGTTATCTCATACTAGACAAAGATGCCAAAAACATACATTGGAGAAAAGATAGCCTCTTCAATAAATGGTGCTAGGGAAACTAAAATTCCCTATGCAGCAAAATGAAACTAAGCTCCTATCTCTCATTATGCACAAAGCTCAACTCAAAGTGGATCAAGGACCTAGGAATTAGACCAGGGACCCTGTGCCTAATAGAAGAAAAAGTAGGCCCAATTCTTCATTATGTCAGATTAGGCCCCAACTTCTTTAACAATACTCCTAAAGCACAAGAAATAAAAAAAACACGAATAAATACATGGGATGAATTCAAACTAAAAAGCTTCTTCTCAGCAAAAGAAACAATCAATGAGTTGAAGGAGAGCCTACATTTGGGGAGAAAATTTTTGCCACATGTATGTCAGATAGAGCACTAATCTCCAGGATATATGAAGAACTCAAAAAAGTTTAACAGCAAAGAAACAAACAACCTAATAAATAAATGGGCTAAGGAACTGAACAGACACTTCCCAGAAGAAGAAATACAATTGATTGACAAATATATGAAAAAATGTTCAACATCTCTAGTAATCAGAGAAATGCAAAGCAAAACTATTCTAAGATTTCATCTCACTCCAGTCAGAATGGCAGTCATCAAGAATACAAGCAACAATAAGAGTTGGCAAGGATGTGGTGGAAAAGGCACAATCATACACTGCTGGTAGGACTGCAAATTGGTGCAGACAATATGGAAACCATACCGCTTATGGAGATTTCTTAGAAAACTTGGAATGGAACCACCATTTGATCCAGCTGTCCTACTCCCTGGTCTATACCCTAAAGATTTTAAAACAGCATACTACAGTAATGCAGCCACTTAAATGTTTATAGCAGCACAATTCACAGTTGCTAAACTGAGGAAGCAACTTAGATGACCTTCAATAGATGAATGGATAAAGAAACTGTGGTATATATACACAATGGAATATTACTTAGCATTAAAAGAGAATAAAATTATGGCATTTGCAGGTAAATGGATGGAATTAGAAAATATTATGCTAAGTGAAATATGCCAATCTCAAAAAACAAAACAAAACAAAACAAAAAAACAGGGCCCAATGTTTTCTCTGATAAATTGATGCTAATCCATATGGTGGAAGGGGTGTGTGGGATAAGTAGAGGAACTTTGGATGAGGCAAAGGGGAGGGGAGGAGGGATCAAAGGGGTAGAAAAGACAGTGGAATGAGACAGGCGTCATTACCCTAGGCAAATGTATGATTACATAAATGGTGTGACTCTACTTCATGCCCAACTAGAAAAGTGAAAAATTCTGCTCCATTTGTGTAGAATGAATCAAAGAGCTTTCTACTGTTATGTATAACTGATTAGAAGAAAGAAAGAAAGAAAGAAAGAAAGAAAGAAAGAAAGAAAGAAAGAAAGAAAGAAAGAAAGAAAAGAAAGAAAGAAGGAAGAAAGGAAGGAAGAAAGAGAGATCAGCTTGGTATGTTGGCACATGTCTGTAGCCCCAGCAAGTCAGAAAGCTGAGGCAGGAGGATGCAAGTTCAAAGGCAGACTTAGTAACTTAGTGAGGTTCCTAAACAACTTAGCAAGACCTTATCTCAAATTAAAAAAATAAATAAATAAAAAGGGTTGAGGACTATCTCAGTGGTAAAGCACCCCTGGGTTTAATCCTCATTACCAAGAAAAAAAATCAGAATCAATATAGGCCTCTACCTTTAAAAAGTAGGAAAACTATTAAATAAAAGTGAAGAGAAGAAATAACAAAAATTTGGTAATAATCAATGAAATTGAAATAGGATAGAAAATGTCTATCTCACAGGGGTGCAGTGGCACAAGCCAGTAATTCCAGTGATTAGGAATTCTGAGGCAGGAGGATTTCAAGTTCAAAACCAGCCTCAGCAACTTAGCAAGGCCCTAAGCAACTTAGTGATACCCTGTCTCAAACTGAAAAATTTAAAAAGAGGTTTGGGATGTGGCTAAATGGTTAATTGTCCCTGTGTTCAATCCCTGGTACAAAACTAAAAACAGACATACAAACAAAAAATCCTAAAAAACACATAAAGAACATGCCTATATTGCTGTAAAGGGAGTGTGATGATTTGGGTGAGGTCTCAGAAGATGGGAAGACTGGGAAACTAACTACTGAGAGACTGGTTAAGTGATGGTGACCAGAAAGCTGATCAAAAGTTTGACAGTAAAGGCCATGCAGAGGTGGTATTAGATGGAAATGAGGACTATTCTATTGAAAGTTGAAGCCAAGGTCACACTTGTTACACCATTGCAAATAATCTTGCTGCATTGTATTTATGTTCTAAGAACTTTGTGGAAGACAGAATTGTAAAGCAATTATACTCTTTGACATAGGAAATATCTAAACAGCAAAGCATTCAGGTACTGCATAGGTGCTTTTGGACCTTTCAGTGCCACCTTGGAGCAAATAGGAGGAGAATTCTGATAGCTGGAAAATTTACTGTTCAGCTGGGAAAGAGCAAAGAAAAAGCATAAGAAAAAGAAAGGGAAAAAAGCATAAGAAAAAGAAAGGGAAAAAGGAGGCCCCACAACCACTACCTAAAGAGAATAGCTCAGATAAACGGGATCCAAATTAGCTAGACCCTGTCTCTACATAAAATAGTTGTAAAAAGGGTTGGGGGTGTAGCTCAGTGGTTAAGTGACCCTGGATTCAATCCCTGGTACCAAAAATAAGTATCCAAGTGCTGTGCAGGAGGTCAATGAAGGAAGGTCTTGAGAGCATCTCAAAAAACTATGAAGGCTCCTCCCTCCTCCCATTACAGGTTCAGAGACTTTTGAGGACAGAATGGATTAAGGAAATGAGCCTAGGGTTATCTCCATAGGCTTGCTGTTTCTGGCCACCTTGGGATTCTGCTTTTTGCTTTCTGGTGAAGTGCTTGACAGTCACTCCAGCCACAGTTCAAATGAGCCCAGAAAAAGCTCATGGCATTGCTCTGAAGGGAGCAAGAAGCAGACTTTGGAAGTGTTCTTTCTGCAAGTGTGCTGGATGAAATAGCTATGTGGTGGTGGTGGCTTTTCACCAGTTTCTCAAAGGAATGCCTGTGAAGTCAGGCAGAAACTTTTCACAGGATCAGAACAGCCACAGAAATGCTCCATTAGAATGCCTAGCTGAGCTGTGGGAGCAGGCATGTAAGACCATGCGTTTTGCATATCTCTGTTTTGTGGTATACAGCATGAATGATAACACTTAATGATAAAAATATTAGCTTTAAAGCATGTTTGTTTTTATTTTTAAATGTTGTTATTTTGTCATTTTTCCCCCAAATAAATGTTGCTTTTCAATATGGGACAATATAAAACCTTGACATGATTTTCTTCTGACATCTGTCGTCATTCAACTACAATTAATTTTACAAATATACATTTACTTATTGTGTTACGGAATATACATACAAATAGGAAACCTTGTTTCTTCAAATGCAAAAATATTTAAAAAAACTTCTTAAAGCTAATTAAAACCAATATTGAAAATCAAATTAAAGCACCACTAGTCTTTGCTCTTGCATTAATTATATGGAAAATGTACTCAAAGGAATTTAGGAAATGTAGCAAGCTTTTGCTAAAGTCTAATGTTCCAGAAATTCATTTAATAGTTACTCTCTCCTTTCCTGACATAGGCTTGTATTTTTCAAAAGAGCATACTTTAAGAAAGCACAATGCACAAAATACCACATAAGGTCACCTTTCAGTGTTAGCAGTTTCATCCCATGTGTACAGTGTGCTCCTAACACCATTTTAGTATTGGCAGCCATGAAAGTTGCACCAAAATTCTTGGAGGTGAGTACTCCAACTACTAAAACCCTGAAACCACCTAAAAGCACAATAAAACTGATTTTCAGGGATAAAGGAAGAGAGAAAAAACAAAACCCCAAAAACTCTAGTCTTTGAGTTTGGCAGTCTTTCAATTTGGAAGGACTTTGCCACTTCCAAGTGAAGTCTGTGTTGCTGAATGGCAACTAATGCAAAATAAAATTAAGAAGCAATGACAGTGTAATATTTGAAGTTACACTAAAGTTGAAATTATATCTGAGTGATAAAACTAGAGCTGTAAATAAATTAAAATTATTTTTAATAATATACTCTAAAATATTGTTTTTAAGTTCTTAGTTACCAGATATTCTTCTTCAACTAGTTATGAGTGTCCTACTACTAGTCCTTCAACTAGTTATGAGTATACTACTATTTTTCATTTTCCCATGTATATTTCTTAAATCTTCTATAAATTTCTCTTTTTTACTGATGTCCGGTTTTCACTTTCAGATCTTTTAATTTCATCAGTGAATGAGATATACAGTCATACACGACATTCCTACTGAAAGCTGACATGTATTCTAGATCTTCTGAAGCTCCATAGACGTTTCCAAGCTCTTTATTAGTCTCTAAGACAGCATGAATTTATTTTCTTAAAATATAGAACATGTTGAATTTTGAAATAAGATACATGAAAAATTAATATTTGGATGTCAAAAATGAGCTATTTAAAATGAAATATTTAAGCCCTTAAACAGAAATTTTAATATAATGGTGAAAAAACAAAAAGTCAATGACCTTTCTTAGACAAATGGAAAATTAGAATGAAAATATAATTCTAAATGAACATTCCAAAAAGTTTTGTGGCATATTATGGAGAATATCCCCTTCAAATTCTGTGACCAATTATTTCTTCCTCATTGTCCTGTTTACAGACACTACAAATGTTAACACTTGATTTCCCAGGTTTATCGGATAAAGATGCAGGAGCACAGAGATTAAGAAAGGCTGTGTCCTGATGACACCATTTGGCAACTCTAGGACTGCCTGCCTCTGGACTCCTTATGTGAAACACTACTTAAAACAAAACACCCCAACTGTGCTGTTTAAGAAAACAAAAAGCAGATGTAGAAAAATTTAAGAGTTCTATAGCAAGTTATAGTCATCAGAGTAGAATAAAGACATTTTTAAATACAAGACAATGCAGGTGCCTCGTTAGCGCAGTAGGTAGCGCGTCAGTCTCATAAATACAAAACAATGCAAAATTTATGTCCCATGCATTAATTCTTGGGATGCTATAAAAGGCAAATGAGGTGATTAATACAGAAAGTGAATGATAAGACACTATAGCAAACAGGGACCTGACATCTATACTGCTTAATGTAGAAGTCTAGAGGATCATCACCAAAAGCCAGCTACAGAAAACTGTGCAGCAAATCTTGATAATATCATTAGTCCCCTATTAACAGATTTTGATGTTAGTTCTTTAATTTCTTTCTCCAATTCTGTACACCTCAATTTAGCTTTCTGTAATAGCATCATTTGCTTCTTGGCAAACTTGATGAGACCTTCCCTGGGCAATGTTTCCAGCTGAAAGATGTTTCCAACTTGTTCTCACTCACATTTCCATGCCAAAAAAGAAATGTATTTCCACCCTTTAGGCAGCCTGCTGGTCAAACATTCCCTTTACCTTAGATGTACTGGTCCTATGGTGAGGACATCCTGTCCTGAACAGGATCCTGCCCACCACATGCCTGAACCCAAGACACTCAGTGCTTCCATCTGAGGCCTACTTTGTTTCCAAGTTCTTTTTTTTTTAAATTGCTTTCATTTTTTTAAATACATGACAGCAGAATGCATCACACTTCTTATTACACATATAGAGCACAATTTTTCATATCTCTGTATATAAAGTATGTTCACACCAATTCATGTCTTCATACATATACTTTGGATAATGTTGTCCATCACATTCCACCATTATTGCTAACCCCCTGCCTCCTCCCACCCCTCTGCCCTATCTAGAGTTCCTCTATTCCTCCCATGCACCCTCTCCCTACCCCACTATGAGTGAGTCACCTTATATCAGAGAAAACATTCACCATTTTTTGGGGGGGGATTGGCTAACTTCACTTAGCATTATCTTCTCCAGCTGCATCCATTTACCTGCAAATGCCATGATTTTATTCTCTTTTATTGCTGAGTAAAATTCCATTGTGTATATATGCCACAATTTTTAATCCATTCATCTACTGAAGGGCATTTAGGTTGGCTCCACAGTTTAGCTATTGTGAATTGTGCTGCTATAAACATTGATGTGGCTGTGTCACTGTAGTATGCTGTTTTTAAGTCCTTTGGTATAGACCGAGGAGAGGTATAGCTGGGTCAAATGGTGGTTACATTCCAAGTTTTCCAAGGAATCTCCATACTGCTTTCCATATTGGATGCACCAATTTTCAGTCCCACCAGCAATGTATGAGTGTGCCTTTTTCCCCACATCCTCGCCAACACTTATTGTTGTTTGTCTTCATGATAGCTGCCATTCTGACTGGAGTAAGATGGTATCTTAGAGCAGTTTGATTTGCATTTCTCTAATTGCTAGAGATGATAGCATTTTTTCATGTATTTGTTAATTGATTAAATATTCTCTTCTGAGAAGAGTCTGTTCATGTCCTTGGCCCATTTATTAATTGAGTTTTTTTTTTTTTTTGGTGTTTAGTTTTTTTTGTTCTTTATATACCCTAGAGATTAGTGCTCTATCTGATGTGTGATGGGTAAAAATTTGCTTCCAAGATCTAGGCTCTCTATTCACCTCACAGATTGTTTCTTTTGCTAAGAAGAAAATTTCAGTTTGAGTCCATCACATTTATTGACTCTTGGTTTAAATTCTTATGCTATAGGAGTTTTATTAAGGAAGTTGGGGCCTAATCCCATAAGATGAAGATTAGGGCCTACTTTTTCTTCTATTAGACGAGAGTCTCTGGTTTAATTCCTAGGTCCTGATCCACTTTGAGTTGAGTTTTGTGCATGGTGAGAATTAGGGATTTAATTTCATTTTGTTGCATATGGATTTCTAGTTTTCCCAGCACCATTAATTGAAGAGGCTATCTTTTCTCCAATGCATGTTTTTGGTGCCTTTGTCTAACATAAGATAATTGTAATTTTGGGGGTTAGTCTCTGTTTCCTGTGTTCTGTACCATTGGTCTACCAGTCTGTTTTGGTGCCAATACCATGCTGTTTTTGTTACTATTGCTCTGTAGTATAGTTTGAGGTCTGGTACAGTGATGCCATCTGCTTCACTCTTCCTCCTAAGGATTGCTTTAGCTATTCTGGGTCTCTTATTTTTCCAGATGAATTTCATGATTGCTTTTTCTACTTACATGAGAAGTGCCATTGGGATTTTGACCAGAATTGCATTAAATCTGTATAGTGTTTTTGGTAGTGTGGTCATTTTAACAATATTAATTCTGCCTATCCAAGAGCAAGGTAGATCTTTCCTTCTTCTAAGGTCTTCTTTGATTTCTTTCTTTAGGGTTCTGTAGTTTTCATTGCATAGCTCATTCACCTCTTTCGTTAAGTAGATTACCAAGTATTTTATTTTTTTGAGGCTATTGTAAATGGGGTAGTTTTCCTCATTTCCCTCTCAGAGGATTTGTCACTGATATACAGTAATGCCTTTGAATTATGGGTATTGATTTTATACCCTGCTACTTTGTTGAATTCATTTACTAGTTCTAGAAGTTCTCTGATGGAGCATTTTGGGTCTTCTAGGTATAGAACTATATCATCAGCAAATAGTGCTAATTTAAGCTCTTCTTTTCTTATATGTATCCCTTTAATTTCTTTCATCTATCGAATTGCTCTGGCCAGTGTTTCAAGGACTATGTTAAGTAGAAGTGGTAAAAGAGGGCATCCCTGCCTTGTTCCAGTTTTTAGAGGGAATGCCTTCAGTTTTTCTCCATTTAGAACGATGGCCTGGGGCTTAGTGTAGATAGCCTTTATGATGTCGAGATATGTTCCTGTTATCCTTAGTTTTTCTAGTGTTTTGAACATGAAGGGGTGCTGTATTTTGTCAAATGCTTTTTCTTCGTCTATTGAAATGATCATATGATTATTATCTTTGAGTCTATTGATGTGATGAATTATGTCTCTTGATATCCTTATGTTGAACCAAACTTGCATTCTGGGATGAATCCCACTTGATCATGGTACATGATCTTTTTGATACGCTTTTGTATTTGATTTGCCAGAATTTCATTGAGCATTTTTGCATCTATGTTCATGAGAGATATTGGTCTAAAGTTTTCTTTCTTTGATGAGTCTTTGCCTGGTTTTGGAATCAGGAGAGATTAACCTCATAGAATGAGTTTGGAAGTGCTGACTCTTTTTCTATTTCCTGAAATAAATTGAAGAGTTTTGGTTTTAGGTCTTCTTTAATGGTCTTGTAGAACTCAGCTGTATAAACATCTGGTCCTGGGCTTTTCTTGGTTGGTAGGCTTCTGATGGCATCTTGTATTTCATCATTTGATATTGGGCTGTTTAAATTGTATGTATCTTCCTGATTCATTCTGGGCAAATAGTATGACTTAAGAAATTCGTCAATGCCTTAAATATATTCTATTTTATTGGAATATAAATTTTCAAAATAATTTCTAATTATCCTCTGTATTTCTTTTTTAAAAAATATTTTTGTACTTGTAAATGAGCATAACGCCTTTATTTTATTTGTTTTTATTTTTATGTGGTGCCAAGTATTGAACCCAGTGCCTCATGCATGCTAGGCAAGTGCTCTGCCACTGAGCTACAGCCCCAGCCCCTATCCTCTGTATTTCTGTAGTGCCTGTTGTGATATTACCTTTTTCGTCATGTATGCTGGTAATTTGAGTTCTCTCTCTCCTTCTCTTTGTTAGCATAGCTAAGGGTCTGTCAATTTTATTTATTTTTTTCAAAGAACCAACATTTTTTTTTCTATTTTTTTAATTGTTTCTTTTTTTTGGATTTCATTGTTTTCACCTCTAATTTTAATTATTTCTTGCCTTCTACTGATTTTACTGTTGATTTGTTCTTCTTTCTGTGGGGCTTTGAGATGTAGTGTGAGGTCATTTATTTGTAGACTTTTTCTTCTTTTAAGGAATGAACTCCATGCAATGAACTTTCCTCTTAGAACTGCTCTCATAGTGTCCCAGAGATTTTGATATGTTGTGTTTATGTTCTCATTTACCTCTAAGAATTTTTTAATGTCTAATTTGATGTCTTCTGCAACCTGTTGTTCATTCAGTATCATATTATTTAGTCTCCAGGTGTTGGAGTAGTTTTTATATTTTATTTTGTCATTGATTTCCAATTTCATTCTTTTATGATCTGATAAAATACATGGTAGTATCTCTACTTTGTATTTGGTAAGAAGTGCTTTGTGGCCTAGTATTTGGACTATTTTAGAGAAGGATCCATATTCTGCTGAGAAGAAAGTGTATCTGCTTGATGCAGGTTGAAATATTCCATATAAGCCAGTTAATAAGTTATTGATTGTATTATTGAGTTCTATAGTTTCTTTATTCAACTTTTGTTTCAAAGATATATCCAGTGGTGAGAGAGGTGTGTTAGTCATCTAAGATTATTGTGTGGTGATCAATTTGACTATTGAACTTGAGAAGAATTTGTTTGATGAACATAGCTGCACCATTGTTTGGGCATATATATTTATGATTGTTATGTCTTGTTAGTGTATCATTCCCTTGAGCAGTATGTAATGTCCATCTTTATCCCTTTTGATTAACTTTGGCTTGAAGTCTACTTTATTTGATACGAGGATGGAAACCTCTGCTTGTTTCTGCAGTCCATGTGAGTGGAATGATCTTTCCCAACCTTTCACTTTCAGTCTGTGTATGACTTTTCCTATCAGATGAGTCTCCTGGAGGCATTATATTGTTTGGTCTTTTTTAATCCAATCTGATAGCCTGTGTCTTTTGATTGGTGAGTTTAAGCCATTAACATTCAGGGTTACTATTGAGACATGGTTTGTATTCCCAACCATATTTGTTTATTTTTGTTATTTAACTTGACTTGATTTTCTTCTTTGATTAGTTTTTCCGTTAGGGTACTACCTGACTCTGCTGATTTACATTGTTGGTTTTTGTCTCCTCTTCATGGAATATTTTTCCAGTGATATTTTGTAGTGTTGGTTTTCTAGCTGTAAATTCTTTTAACTTTTTTTTATCATGGAAGATTTTTATTTCAGCTTCAAATCTAAAGCTTAATTTTGCTGGATACAAGATTCTTGGTTGGCACCCATTTTCTTTCAGAGTTCGATATATGTTGTTCCTGGATCTTCTAGCTTTCAGGGTCTTTGTTGAAAATTTTGCCATTAACCTAATTTGTTTCCCCCTATATGTAGTCTGATTCCTTTCTCTTGTGGCTTTTAAAATTCTCTCCTTATTCTGTATGTTGAGCATTTTCATTATAATATGCCTTGGTGTGGATGTGTTGTGATTTTGTACATTTGGTGTCCTGTAGGCTTCTTGAATTTGGATTTCCAATTCATTCTTCATGTTTGGAAAGTTTTCTGATATTATTTCATTGAATAGTTTGTTCATTCCTTTGGTTTGGACCTCTATGCCTTCCTTTATCCCAAAATTCTGAAATTTGGTCTTTTTATGCTATCCCATATTTCTTGAATCTTCTGCTTGTGGTTTCTTACCATTGTCACTGTGTGGTCTGTGTTCTTTTCAAGATTACATATTTTGTCTTCATTGTCTGATAAAGTCGTCTACTATCATCAAAGTGGTCTATGCTGTTGGTGATGATGCTTTCCTTTGAACGTTTAATTTGGTTTGTTATTTTTTTCATTTCAAGGATTTCTATTTTTTTTTTAGAACCTCTATCTCCCTGTTGAGGTGATGCTTTGCTTCCTGTATTTGTTTATGTAGCTCCTTGTCAAAGTGATCTTTCACTGCCTGTATTTGCTCTCTGATATCTTCCTTGAGTTCACAGAACATTTTAACCATGTACATCCTAAACTCCTTCTCTGTCATTTCTTCTGTTGTAGCTGTCAATGATTCTAATGAAGTGGTGTCTTCATTTCTTTGGGGCACTTTTTCCCTTGTCTTTTCATGTTGCTCATCTGTCTTCCTTTCCAGCTCTGTCGGTCTAGATTGTTATTGTTTTTACCCTATAGGTTTGTAGTGCTCTTGTAGGGTTCCAAGACCTCTCCTTTGTGGAGAAGGACAATGTTAACAGATCCCAATATCAACAATATACCACCTATGAACACTTTGTTGTTATTAAGACGTTTACAGTTTAGTCTCAATGTACAGAAATGTTAGATTCATTTATTATCTAAAATATAATCAGTAGTTTTGTAAAAAGGTTTACAGTTTCTATGGTGGACAATAAACTGGGAGTGGGGAATAGGTCAATATGCTGAGGAGATAGGATGTGAGGATATGAAGTTAATATCTTAGGAAGTGTGAAGGAGAAATCTAATGAAGAGGGTTAGTAGCAAGAGAATAGACAGGAAATAATTTAGGGTAGGCAAGTAGGTGGGATGACAGTCAAGTACATAAAACAAACACACATATGTATTTAGAAAAATACAGATGTTAAAACAGTAAAATTTGGAGGGGGAAAGAAAAATGAAAGAATAAAAAGGAAAAGAAAAAAAGGGTATATACAACACCTCTATATTATATTATTCAGATGACTCAGTCCTCAAAGTCCTATTCCATGCAGAGTTCTTGGTTTCACATATGTTGGGGATGTGAGGGCTGGAGGATAGACAAAAAACTCAAAGGAAGAGACCAGGCTTGTAGCCAGCTTTAGAGATCCGTAGCTTTCCTGCTTCTCGTCTCATCCAATAGGTGGGGTCATCTGTTGTAAACTGTTGTCTCTGCCCTCCAGCTGGTGGAGGTAACTAGGGTGGGAAGACTGGTCCTGGCATAGGGCACCTGGATGTGGGGAGTTGCATCCACCAGTCCCTGCAGAAAGACTGCAACTTATGGGTCTCTTTTTGGGACCCCTGGTATGACTTGAGCGCCTGGTTCTATCTCCCTCTCTTGCCTGGAGATTTCCTAGTTCCTGGTCTCTCTGTTAGGACCCAAACTTTAGCCCAGTCTCCATCTCCCTCAGCAGTTCCCAATTGAGAAAACTCTCACCCCAGGACTCCCGTGGGCAGCTCTTTATTCACACTGCACACCTGTGTTGGGAAGCTACTGTGTTGGGTTACTGCTGCTGGGGAGGAGTGAAGGAGGGTACCTGGCTGCTGGACATCCGATCTGAGAACTGCCCCCAGCTAATATGGTGAGAATATAGAGTCAAGATGGCAGCGGTCTGCTTTCAGAGCCAGGGTGTCTGGTGAAGTGGGGGGAGCCTGGTGAGGTGGGAGGAGCCTGGTTGAGGTGGGGGGGCCTGGTGAGGTGCTGGAGCCTGCTGAGGTGGGGGGAGCTGGGCGATGGCATTGTGCTGTGGGTAGGTAGCAGCTGAGTGACCTGCGTGGGAGCAAAGCGAAGTCTTGGCGACCTGCAGATGTGTTGGTAGGTCAATCTGCTAAGACGCTCACCAAGACTTGCGTGGGCTAGAACTTCGGGCTTTGGTCCTTCTCTAACGCCAGACATCCTACTTGAATGCTGAGGTGTGGGGTCACATCGCTGGTGATTTCTGTGGACAGCAGCTATATAGGGGTCCTCTAATATTCTCAGAGATGGAGTATTCAGACTCGGTGAGATCTGGAGGCCTGGCAGCGTGGGGCATGGGTAGCTCACTTCCTTCCCACCACCATGTTTTTCCAAGTCCCTGTTTCCAAGTTCTTAAAGAAGAACTTTAATATCTCTCTCTCTCTCTCTCTCTCTCTCTCTATATATATATATATATATATATATATATATATATATATATATATATATATATACACACAGTAAAACAGTAAGATAATCAAACCAAAATATNTATGTATATATATATATATACACACAGTAAAATTTGGAGGGGGAAAGAAAAATGAAAGAATTATATATATATATATATATCTTTTTCATTGTGTTTAATACTAAAATTCATAGGAATACACAGATCCAATGAATTGTCAATGTTTGTTCTTACAATATTCAGTGCTAAAAGAATTTCCATCAGAACCAATTTCCAGTAGTAGATTTCCAATTTAGGGAATAAAAATATGAGTCTGGTAGGAACAGAAAGGGAAAGATCTGAGATGGGTTGGAAGATACCTAGAGTTGGAATTGGATATCTGTTTGAAGAACCAATTAGAGTAAAAAAATGAATATAATCACAGCTTCAATTCAATTTTATAATTAATTTTGTTGAAAACATCTACATAAATAAGTTTTTATCCCTTTATTAATAAGATACCTGCCTCAGTTTACTTAATGTTTTTGACATAATCAACTTTGGCCACGAATTTAGTACTTCTGGGCTAATCACCTTGTGTCCAGTCCCACTGTTTGATCTGGGTTCACCTCCTAACTACATCTCTTGAAACAGCTGAATGGTACACATCTCTAAAGTGAGTTGTTGGCATAACTGTTAAAGGCCAGTGCAGTTTTGTGGGTGTTCTGAAAGTGAACATGAAGATTTGAACCTCTTGATTTGCATTTTGTGGGGTTTTCTGGGTCAAAAGACCAGCAAATCATTCATATCAATTACCTCAGGCTGCTTACAGGAAGAAGGGTTATTGTATTTCTTTAGTGCTCTTAAAGGTTAACCTTCCTTAAATTGTTCTTTGCTCAAGTTAGGGTTGTCCTGATTGCAAGATCATAGTGATAAGGTCCCTCTAATGACAAACAGAAACCCTAGAATCCTACTGCTGTTGATCTAGTGTCCCTGTACCAGAATTAGACCAATCCAACCTTCCCATGTTAGGGAGGTAGAATCAACAAAAAGTTGGAATTGACTTAAAAAAATAAAAAGAATTAAATGAACATTTTATTACTGATTTTTAAAAAATATGAAATTAATGGATTAGTTTTAAAAATGCAAGAAATGATTGAATCTAACATATCTAACAATGAATCTAAAAATAGAGAGCAGAGCAATATTTGAAGAAATAGTGGCTTATAATATTTCTAATGCTGGTAATAACCACTACCCTAGAGATAGTAATCTCTGAGAGTCAGGAAAGATAAATATAAAAACAAAATGAAAAGCAAAACCATACACATGACACACATATACATCATGATGATATTTTATAAATGAAAGATAGAAAAATCTTAAAAGTAGCCAAGAGAAGTCAATGTATTTCATTCCAAAAATAAAAGTAAGACTGAAAATGGACTTTCCAATAACAATGTAGCAGGCAAAATGTGATAAAATTATATCTTTAAAAACATGTGGACATGCATTTGCATGTGTACACCCACACACAAACATATACCTGCCAACCCTAAATTCTATATGTAGTAAAATCCTGAAAATGTATATGTGATATAAAACTTTTTTTATCTAAACAAAATTAAGAAAATTTTGTATCAGTACACTTGCCTTTATATACAACCATACATATATATGCTTATAGTCAAGTGAATAATAAGTAGTAACAGAAATAATATATTAGAATATAAAATCAGTAATGAATATTTCAATGTTTTTCTAGCAAAGGTTTAAGCAAGTAGTTAATGGAATACTAGAATAATATAAAATGTGATTACTTTTAAAGACTAAAATACATCATAATTGTCAAAGAGGAGATGTAGTAGGAAAACAAACAGTAATATAAATGTTATAAAATCAAATGGATGAGTATGATTATACATACTCTACCACAAACAGACAATATCCTATAATTAAAATGAAACCTTTTATTATTTTACTGAAAAATAATGGAAATAAAAAGAACAACAAACTAAAAAATCAAACAACACTTTATTTGTTGCTTATAAGACATATACACATTAAAAAGGCATGGAATTGGGTAAAAAGAAAGAACGGAATAAATATCACGCAAACAGAAGTCTGATTAATAGTGTATGAATGTATGTAGAATTATATTATTATTATTATTATATTATAATGTATGTAGAATTTGTGGCAAGAATTATTGTTAAAAACAGTGAATATTTCAAAGTGAAGAAGTGATCCATCCATCAATATGATAAAATCTAAATTGCTCTGAAGTTCTTAATGTTGGCCCAAAACAAAAAAAAGCAAGACTTGATTGAATTAAAAAGTAATTAAGATAAATTTACAATAATACTGAAAGAATTTAGCACATTTGCCTCAAAAATTCATCAACAAAAGGGAGAAAATAATTGGTAAGAAAGAGAAAGTCTGAACTCAAAATTTAAAAACTTTCTGACATGTAACAATTGACCTGGCAACAAACAAACAAACAAACAAACAAAACCAAAAAAAAACAAACATTTTTTCAAGTGTGCTTGAACCATTTGGCAAAATTTTCTACTGAGATTATTTATTTAACAAATTTAAAAGTTCAAAATAAGCCAAATTATCCCTACTTCTTTTAACTTAATTCGGAAATGATAATAAAAATTAATCTGTCTCAAAATTAAGTAATACAATTCTCAATAATCTCTAGTAAAATAATGTGAGAAATAAGGTAATTTTTAATTGCGTGCTAATGGAAATATCTAAATCTATGGGATGTGAATAAAGAGTTTTTGGTATGAAATTTATATTTTAAGTGTATTTGTTAAATAAATAGTAGAAAATAAATGACATGCTTTAATTTGAAGAAGAGGAAAAACAATATGAAAGCAATATGAATATTTAAAGTTTAGTATGTAGATAATAATAAAAGAAGAAGAGAAGAACCTTAGAGAAACACACCAAAGCTACCAATTAATTCTTCAATATCAATAAAAATTCTTAAACTGTTTATTTTGAAAAGTACAGCATTGTGACTGAACAGAGGACATCACTACAGAGCCTATAGGTATCAGGATGGAGATAAATGTACCCATGTTCATGACTTATAAGTGTATGAATTTATAATATATAAATTCTATGCTATATATGTGTGTATATAATATAATATATAATATAATATAATATAATATAATTTGATTGTATATATATATAATCAAAAACAGTCAATGAATTTTGTGTATGTATATGTTTATCTGTTTTACTACTGATGGAGACTAGGGTCTTGGATATGTTAGGCAAGCACTCTACAACTAAATTTTATCCCCAGTCCTTATTGTTTTGAGACAGTGTCTCCTTAAGTTGCCCGCATGCTCTCCTGCAATAGCCACTGCACCTATACAATTCTTAAAGAAGAAAATACAGATAGAAGATTTATACTGCCATATACATAATCTATTTTAAAGATTAAACAGATTAAAAATGCAGAAGTGGTGTGACATGCTTGCACCACTGATGTTTGTACAATACATTTTTTTAGAAACCAGATCAATGGAATTAAATAGAGTCCAGAAACAGATTCACAAGTATATAAATCACAAGGTGATACTTCAGGACAATGGACAAAAAGTTGATTTTTTAAAAAATAAATTGTACTGTATCAACTGAATACCCATATAGATAAAAAAAAAAAAAAAAAAACTGTACCTGTGTGAAAAATCAAACTGAGATGTGAAAAGTAAGGTACACAGCAGTCCAATTAAAAAAAAGAGAGGGAAAAAGAGAATATAAATGTTGGCTTGGATTAAACAATGCTTTAAAATGAGTTTTTAAAAATTTTGGGAAAAATGTTGACATGCTGAGTTAAAATTTCAAAAATTTAGCAAATATCATTGAAATAGTGAAAAAACAAGACATATAGTGGAATATATTTGAAATGCATATATCTGAAAAAGATTTCCTATTGAAATATACAAGGAATTCCAACAAGTTGATTTAAAAATATAGGAGACAAACTAACATAAAATATATGAAACTTATACAATCACTTAATAAAAGAGAATATATATAAATATATATATATATATATATATATATATATATATATATATATATATATATATCT
>NW_026000093.1:25572317-25641342 GCF_001458135.2 Marmota marmota marmota
TATATATATATATATATCTCCAATAAATATATGAAGAAGAGCTCAGCTTTAATACTCACTCATCTGTAAATGGGATTTAAAACTACCCTATAATACTAGTTCACCCTGACCTTAATAGCTAAAATGAAAATTCCTTATGCTGCTGAGAATGTAGATCAAGTGCAAATATTATACATTGTTAATGGACTTGTAGAAAAATTCCTTTGGAAAATTACTTTGCAGTCAGACTTGTGTTAAATGAAGCTTTTAATCCAATAATTTGATTTCTAGATATATAACCTAATAGAATATATATATATGTCCTTCCAACAAGCATACAGGAATGTTTATCGTAGCACCATTAGTAATAGCTGCAAACCAGGGAGTGTCCAATTGTGATGTATGTATACAGTAGAAGAGACTAAAATATTAGGCAGCAATAAGATGAATGAACCATGTGCAGCAACACATTTATCACAAAAATATGACATTTAGCAAAATAAGTCAGGCACAAAGGAATATGTACTATATAGAAAGTTCAAATATAGGCAAAACTTATTAATGGTGTTAGAAGTCAATAGTGGTTATAGCATTTAGAGGTATGTAGAGGGCTTTGGAATGTCAGTAATGTTTTATTTCTTAATCTGGGTGCTATATACATGACTATGTTTCTTGAATTTTTTATAAAAATTAATTTGTGTGCTTATGATTCATATACTTTCTCTCTGAAGACTGTAATTCAATTTAAGAGTTCACAATCCAAAGACAAATGTAGGGATTTATGCTTCTTGTCACAAGGGAGTCAGTGGGAATGGACTTTTCATTAAAAATAAAAAAAAAGAAAACTGAACAAAGTACATAAAAATACATTTTTAAACAATGGATAGTGGGGAGTGCAGGACTGTGCTGTCTCTAAAAGAAACTCAAGTGATGGGAATCTCACAGTCACCCTGGCTTTTTACCTGGAGGAACATTCCAACTTTGCAGATCATGATGTAGGGAGGAAAACCCAGAGTAGAGCAGATTTACTACTGAGTTCAAGAGACAAAGAGACAGAAATAGAGAGTAGAATGACTGAGAAAGCTGAAATTTGCTCATTAGTCTATTCAGTTTCCCCATGCATCTGAAAGAAAAAAAAGGATAGATTTGTTTGTCAGATTACTTCATCCTGGGTAAATATTTAATGCTTGGCACTCAAATTATTAGCTCAGCTAATATATGCAAATTATGTATGATAAAGAAAGATAAATTTGTCAAGCAATAAATAAAATAATTTGAAACACCAGAATCTGCTTTCCAATTTGTGTCTTAAGATATCTGAAACTGGCACTGAACTTATTAAGGTTTTTCTTTTTAGGTCTACAAAGCGCATAGACCAGACAAACAATCCCCTCTTCACTCTCCTTATACAGTGAGTGTTAGAAAGTATTGGCTTTTCATTTAGGGTGAGGAGATCAGTGTCACCTGTAACATATGAATTAGCTGAGCCTCAGAGAAGCCCTATATTTACCTCAGTCATTTTGTTCAGTAGTTCTTCAAAAGCAAGCCAGGGGCTCACTGGTGAACATGCTTGCAATACTGATGTTTGTGCAATGGAAAATTTTAGGAAGGGAATTCTATTTCCCCAAGCAAGTTTCCAAGCACTAAACTCTCTTTCAAATAATAAAAGAGGTTAGAGACTAACTTAGGGAACAGATTCAATTTTTCAATGTGGCATTAATAGGAACAAAGCAAAGAGACAGATTGCATTGACAAGGAAACAAAAATGGATAATGGATTTAATAGCTTGAGTTCTAATGGAAAAAATAACATTCTCTATGAGATTGTCGCATTTTTTAAAAATGTGGCTTCCATTAATAGTTCATACATGTACAAAAATGAGCTTATATGGTTGTATATAAATCGTTTAAAAGTTTTCAGCAAAATCAAGTAGATAAGTATTTCTGTTTTCTTTTGTACATCATCTTCCAATATCCCAAGCAATTTCTTGTGTACTCAATATTATTGGTAGCAGTATTTTGTGCATTGAATATTAACTTGTGTTTTTAGTGTGCTGATGGTAATAACAAAAAAACAATAATGAGAAAAAATGTGAAGCTAACTTGGACATTAGGATAGTTTTTTTATAGGCTTTTTTGGTAGATATGTATGATAAAAATTATTAGATTCAGTATATGATCAGGTGATTAGTCAAGAGATAGTTCTGTTCATAATTCTTTTAATTTTCCCTTTCTGTCATATAAGACATTCATAAAAGTTAAACCACCCAAGAGCTTGAAAAACTCTGTGAAATTGCTATATCCAGTAAAAATGTATGCAGGACTATAACATAAATTTTGAATATAACTTAGCTGCTGAAAGGAAACTTGAAAATATTAGATTAAAAATTATAAAATAATAAGGAACTAGAAGGAATGAGGAGAATAGGATAAAATGTAGAGTTAAATTTTTATTTCTGTCAAAAAAGCAAAGAGAAAAATACTCTGGGGATCACAACTGATCCTAGTACACAAAAAGGCATGAGAACCTGAGGAGACAGTATCTAATAAAAGGTCAATATTTGGAAATGAATGCAGTTTTGTAAATGTATAAACAGTAGTTGTGGTTAGTTTGTAAGAGGGTGGGAGGACAGGAGGGAGAGATAGATAGAAAGAATGAGAGGTGGAAAAGGAAGAGAACTGCAGACCTTGACAAAAGGAAAGAGACACTAAAAAGTAATGCAAAAATGACTAATAGGAAGAGACAGACAATGGAAAATTGCAAATTAACAAATTATTTTCTCTACTATGCATACCATATTTGTTCAGGTACACGATGAGCTGTGGATCAATGCTTCAGAATGGTCTCAGTCAGTTTCAATGACTTTTCCACAGTGCTATTGTTCCTTCTGAAGCAAATAAGTAATGAATACATCAATGAAAACAGTTAAGTATGGCAGTAAGTAATCTGAACATAAGAAATAGGAGAGAAAAAACATCTCCGGTATAGCTTTGTATCAAATCTTAATGAGTGAATATTAACATATCTTATTCTAATGTTCCATTGTTTGGGCATTTGTCGGTCCACTATCATCTGGTATTATTAAACTTCCATTGAAAGTCCACACCATACACAGCACTAATCAAAGTATTTTGGTTTGGATATGAGGTGTACCCCTCAACCTCACATGTTGGGCAATTCAGGAATATTCAGAGGTGAAATGATTAGGTTATGAGAGCTATTCCTCATGAGTGGATTAATTAATCCATAGATTAATAAATAACTTGAATGTATTACTGGGCGTTTATTGAAGGCAGGTGGGTGTGGCTGGAGTAAGTAGGTCCCTGGGTATGTCCCCTAGGGATTTTGTTTTGTTCCTGGCTCTTCAATCACTCTCTCTGCTTCCCAGCTGCCAGGAACTGAGCAACTTTCTTGCACCATGCTCTTCTGCCATGATGTTCTGCCTCATCTTGGGCCCAGAGCAATGGAGTTACCCAATCATAGACTGAACCTCAGAAACAATGAGCCCCAAACAAACTTTTTCTCTTCTAAGTTGTATTTTTGTCACAGTAACAAAATGCTAACCTACAAAGAAATGTTATAAATGATTAGAACCTCAATTTAAAAATCTTCTCAGAGAAAGAAAGAAAAAGCATTTCAAGTTTATTATAGAAGCCTCTTACATGCTAATGTACCATGTACTTAAGAATTAGGTGAATGCCTCATGGAGCCTTGAAGGTACAGCTGCTGGCTTTGGTATTAACTGGCTTAAATAGGTATCTCTATAAGTGCCCACAGATGTTTCAAACCTTGCCAAAACAAAGGAACAACAACAATAACAAAAGACTATTAAGTGACTTACTAAGGGTTTACCTAAATCTTTAGGTTGTAAACAGCAGACCAATGAGAAGAAATGTGAAGTTAATTAGATGTTTCAAGTCTTGCCAAAACAAATGAGCAACAAGAACAACAAAATTCTTTTCGTAGATGTATGTGTTCAGAACAGTAAATGCACTAAGACTTACTGAGGGCTTACCTAAAATTTTAGGTTGCAAACAGCAGACTAATGAGAAGAAATGTGAAGCTAATTTGAATGTTAGAATGATGTGTGTGTGTGTGTGTGTGTTTTATTTTGTTGGTAAGATACATAAGGTGAAAATTATTAGATTCAGCATTTCATCAACTGGCTAACTAAGGAAAATGTTGGTCCATAATTTTGTTAACATAATTTTGTTAGCTATGCAAGATATTCATAAGCTATCCTCAAACTAAGAAGTTTACCCCAATTTTGCTATTCAAATTTATCTGTAAGGATAATGTTATCTTTACTCTGAAGTCCTGGGCCTAGTCACTTTTTGCTACATTACTTATGAAATATAAATGTAATTATATATCTTCTATTTTCTCTCATGGTTTTTGATGAGAACATTTCTCAAACATACTTTTCTATTACAAATGCTTATTTTTAAGTTTCAAACTCATGTCTGAATGTATATAAATTTGGGGCTAATTTAGAAAACTATGTGAAAGAACCTTAGGGTAAAGTAAAATAAGGGCAGGTCACATTGCTGAATGGAGACTAGGAAGGACAAATGAGGTCACTACTGAGCTGAAAGAAGCTGTTCACTGTTATCTTGAGGGCCTCTTATGAGTTTCACAGAGGCAACTCATGGATTTGAGAAAGTAATTCTGGTATCTAAAAAAGTTAAAAGCTACTATTTCCAATCAATACATGGCCAACCATGCCAGCCTGCTGCTATGCCCCTGTCACCTGTAGGCCAATCCACAATGAGGAAACTCTGGTTCTACAAACTCCCCTTAAAAATACAAGTTTGTACAGACTTTCTTAGAGGGCCTTATGGCATTTCACTGTGCTCTACTCAAGTTCAATATTCTACTTGGTAGCCATCCTGTTGCTGTCTCTAGTCCTGTGTGTTTGCCTTGATTGTTAATTGTCCGCTGAAGCCTAGTTTCTAAGTTCTGGGAATTCCTCACTAATTGTCTTCAGCCCCTGGCTACCAACTGAACATCATACCCTTCCATGCAAAACAGTCCAACCTCATCCCAGCTCTTCTCTCCTAAAGGATACAAACACCCTAGTACCATCTTAGTTATTCCTCTTCCATATTTGTGCATATATATGACACCAGCAAGTGACTGAAGAAATTTTCTAAATATTTTGTTTTGGTTTTCATTCTTTAAAGTAGACCAATTTCTGTTTATTTTGGCCTAGTATCTTACACAGTTTCAAAAGTGCACTTTGTTGTTTTCAAGTGAAATAAATGAGAATTACTGCAGGTCACTCATGCTATCAAGCTGATTGGAGGCTATGCTGTAACCCATTTAGAAAGCAAGCTTCCCAGGTACATGTTCAAAACCCTGGTGGAATTAATAATGAAAAAGTAGTAGGCAGAATTGTGTAATCTTCCACAAAACCATCTGCAAAAGTGAAGTCTGTCTCAAAAGAGTAACAAGACTAAATAATTAGGAGTTATAGACACTGTCAAGGCTACTGTCAAAGTTTCCTTTTAAAAACAGTAGCAATGCTGCTGATCTAAAAAAGAAATCAAGAAAGAGAAAGCAACACTCTGAGAGCAAGTAACTACAAAAGAGAAAAAGTCCATTTTGCTCAGCAAAACTCTTTGAAGCCAGTGTATATTTGCTGAGTTTAAGTTACTGGGTGTTTTGTACATTTGTTTTATATGGCAAACAAAATTAACTGATTTAACAGTGTCTCAGCATCCTGTAATAATCTGACTGAAGAATCATAATTGAGGAGAAACTGATAGAAACTGTACTTTTCTTATGAGCTTAAAAAATTTATGACACCATGCCTTTGCTGTATTTTATTGCTTTTTAAAAAGGTAGTCAATTAAGCATAATTAATTTTACCTCTCCAACTGCTTCATGAGGATATATGTATTAGTGTCCTATCTTTATTGAGGGGAGAGACCCTAACTATTAGACATAGACAGCATATTTCAAATCAGTCTACTGGACAACAAATAAATATTAGGCAAATTCTCTTTCTTCTTCTGTCTTTTCCATCCCTTTTCTGAGAAGAATGGTCAAAAATAGACAAAGTAGTTGCAGAGTATTGCTTAACAAAATTACTGGTGTACTTAATCATGCCAAATCACCACAAGATAGCCACAAGATATTTGTCCCCTCCAATTTAAATAATAAAATGTACCTTAGTAACCAATATAAAAGCAAGTCATTGCATTCAATTTGCATTCCAAATTACTATATATTCCAAAATGTTTATTTGGTCTGCTACATTTTAATTAGGACAGTCCTATTATCACTGAATATCAAGCAAGCAATAGAGAACATCATTCAGGCTCCCAAATAAAAATGACAGGGAATATTAATATCATAACCATATAGCAGCCCAGATAATTGTTTTTTTTTCCTATCACTGTATTTTATCACCTATGGCCATGGTGTGAAGTTGAGGATATTGGAGAGTTGTTTGCTTATTTATGAAAAGGGAAAGATACTGTAGATATAGATAGTATACTCTAAAAGTATAGAGCTCATAATCCTTAAAAAATGTAAGGGCTGGTTGGTAATATAGCTGGTAATAAAAATGTAATATAGCTTGGTTGGTAGAGTACCTGCCTTGCATGTAGAAGGCCCTTGGTTCAATCCCCAGCACCACACACACATACACACACACACAAAAAAAAAAAAAAAGTAGAAGAATTTTTAAAGAAAAAACTTCAGAAATACTATGAGGAAATGGCATACAAACAGGCATGAAGTTTCTTATGAACAATTTTCTTTTATTTTTTTCTTTATTTTGGAATGTGTGTATGTGCAAATACATAAAAATAGTTATGCTATGAAACTGTTGCCAGCTAGATCAACTACTGAGATAAAGAAGGGAGCTCCCAAAACTCAACTTTCCATTAAAGTTTTACTTTCCCACCAAAGTTAATTGAAAACAAAAGTTGCTCAAAACAGAAGAAACTCTATCTGGATTTGTTCTATATTTGTTTCTACAGTAATCTATCTCAGAAAAGGCAAAGTTGTAAACTTGTTTGAATTGTCTATTTTTTAAAAATTTTGTCAAAAATGTCAAGATACAGGGAGTCTTTGAAAAGTTCTGATCGGTGGGTGATTACCTGAACTCAGTTGTCTTCAATGCTGCATACATCAGTCTGATTTGACTAAGCTAAATAATTGTATGGGCAAGCCACCCAGACTAGGGATCAGGATAACTGTGGTTTGATGCTATAGATATGACTATGGGTAAGTTAATTACTTTCTTTGAGAAGCTTTCTACATATCTGTAAAATGAGAGGATTATGTTATATTCTCCAAATGCACTCCTATAAGTTTACCTGATTTTCTGTTTTTTTTTTTTGTTTGTTTTTTTAAACTTAAGTTAACATTTAGTCACATTGATGGAAGCTTGGCTTGCTTTCCTTAAGTTATATCTTCATTATCTATAATCTTTAATTATTTAAATTTCTAGGGCCACTGATAATTGGTATTTATATGAAATTACATTTTGAAAGGAATATATGAAACTATAAATCATGCTCTGAAAGCAAAATGTCAAGAATGTGTAAAACAAAATTACTAGTTTGTCACTCATTTTTTAAAAAAACATGTATAAAAAAAGGTTCCTCTATTTAGAAAGTGACTATATTCTATTAACATAAATTGTGAAAAAATTTTTCAATACACAGTTGATCTGAGACAAATGTTTAAATTTGACATAAAATAAAATGAAGCCCCAGTTCTCTTTTACCTTTATTCATTGCATCAATAACTCTCTAGAAATTAATCATTCTGAGCCTAGTGATGATCATGTCCAAATATGACATACATTCATGTTAAAGGTGAAAATTAGTGAATCGACATAATTCTGGTTGAACCATGTTTTTATTGCCATCTTACAAACCAGCTTTTCTTGCTAATAGAACAGTTTGACAATTCTCAGAAATCCAGTCTCCATGAGTGAAAATTCAATAAGTAAGTTAAGAATACCAAATGGTAACCAGGCCTTGGGGAAGCTATGGAATTGAAACACAACTTTTTTTTTGACAGTTTGTAGTGTAGCTCTGATGGTCTGTTTCAAAATCTGTCAAAAAGATGATAACTGGACTTAGGAGTTCAGTTTGATCCTTAAACCAAATAATCAGACAGCCTGTCTGGCATTACTGCCTCTGGCCATTTAGAAAAAAAAATGTCTGAGTTTTGAAAGAGCAAAAACATTAAAATCATCAAATTGTTGCTGTGTACTGGCAGAAACACTTTCTAAGTTTCATGGTGCCAACATCCAGTCAGGGAAGTGGATAATAAAGGTATCTTCACTGATGTCAATAGAACTCGACAGCAAACACATCCCCAAAGAGAAGATGTTTAACAATTATGTCATCTAAAGTGACGCAGGAATCATCAACCTCCATTTCTTTCAATGGTGATTTTATTTTCACTTTCTCAACATCAATAAAACAGTCATCCCCACATTTATTATATTGGATACCTAAGTAAAACTGAGGAAATTGACATTTTAGTCTCATTGTTTTTGAGTTCTATCAGGTAGCTGTTAGAAATCAGCAAGAAAAAGAGAAAACTGGAAAAAAAAACACATTGATTTTATATTTAGAATTGTTTGTGACTGGACACACTCAAATATGTAATTCAAAACTATATGAACCATAGAGTCATTAGAAATTAGGGTTTGAGAATCTCTCAAAAGTTAATTAATTTACAATTTTTAATTTGTTTTTTGCAATATTTTAATACATCATATATTAAATTATGCCACTAAACTAACAGAATCCCAGCTTCTTTAATCGTTGCTGGGACAATAACACTAGCCATAGTAAGTAAAATTTATTACATGCCTCTGTTTCCCACACACGGTACTAAATACTGTATTTGCATCTTTCATTTGACTCTCAAAATTCTTGTATGAAATAGATACTATTAATATCTAAATTTTACAACAAGTAGATTGAGGCTTAGAGAGGCTTCCTAACTTTCCCAGAACATAAATGCAGCAAATGACATGCATAGGCGACTCTGAATCATGGCCTACCTACATTTATGTAGAGACCTTTAGGCAGGTGTCTGGTTTCTTTACCTAAATAAAGAATCACCTAATGAAGTTTTCTGTTAGTCTCCTACCTGACGTTATGTAAAGAATTTGAAATGGTGGGGGCTGGGGTTGTGGCTCAGCTGCAGAGTGCTCACCTAGCATGTGTGAGGCCCTGAGTTCGATCCTCAGCACCATATAAAAATAAATAAATAAAAATAAAGGTTTTGGGTCCAACTACAACTAAAAAATAAATATTTAAAAAAAATGAAGTGGCCAACGCCTTTGGAAACAACCTCATGACTAATCCAGTCTAAACTTTGTATTGATTAATTCAATAATTGCAAACAAGTGCCGCAGTCCGGCTGCAGCAAAATAACCAGGGGGGTGAGGAACAACTTGTGTACATTGATACAGCAGGAGTGGGAGCCGTTTATTGTAGGACAGGAGCGATATTTATACATTCCACACAGCTTATCTTAATTAGCATAAACTAGATACATCAGTCAACCAATAAGGAATCTCCACACTTAATGGCTCGCTGGGGCCACCTCACAAACCATGCCCTCTGGCAAAATGCCAGGTGTTATCCAGACTTGTTTACAGACCTTAACATTAACCACTCCCTCTGGCATTTTGCCAGGCGCCATCCTGACTTGTTTACAGACTCTAACAAACAAGCTTCTAAGGAATTCACCTGCCTCCCCTTATGACATCCTTGATCAGATCCATGGCTATTGCTCTGGAGACACATGACACCAAAAGGAGTAGGTTAGGCTAGGCTAGGCTGTGACAACTCTTAGCTGAAGGAATTAACCTGTGGAAATCAAGCCAGGAATAGCAGTTCTGATATGGAGATCTGTGTGAGGAAAAAAGTGGAGGATTGCTGAAAAGTACCCAGACAAGGGAAGGGGAAGAAATCTCTGAGAATATAAGAAGTTGAACTTATTTTGCTTGGGATCAGCACTACTTCTGTCTCTCCCCAGTCTCCATGTTTTTAAATGCCTATTTGTAGATTGAGCAAAGAAAGGAATTTTTAAAAAGCATCTTATGTATAAATGTTTATAAGACATAGAAGTAAGAATTGTCTCAACATTTAGACAACTAAGATTAATACTAAAATATTGGAATTAGGTTAACGGACTACCATTATAGAAATTGCTCAATGTTCTCTAAGCAGTTAAAACACCACTAGAAATTTAAGAGGATGAAGAAAATTTCCTAGAACTCTGTCCATGGAAGTTCTGTAAATAGGTTGAAATTGGAATACGTAAGTGAGCTTTGGCTTGTCAGTCCTTTCTGTCATTTTCAATTCTCCTCTGAGGAAATTCTAGTCTTCTGCTAAGTGGAAATATGCTAGTTTGGAGCTTGGAGTTTGAAGATGAATTCTTAAGACAATATAGCACAGCCACTAGCAATTCTTCCTTTTCCTTTCTTCTCTTTGTTGATGCCAACATTTTCCTTTATCAAAAAAGGTGAACTGTATTTTGATAATATTTGTCTGAAGGCATATCAGTGCCTAGGTTTCTTAGTCCAACCCTCATTATTGCAGACTTGGCAGAAGCTAGAAGAATATGCACTCTTTTAAATAATCACTTATATTGTAAAAAATAAAGAAAACCTGAAAATCCCAAGCCAACAATAAGAAAACAGCAAGAAGAGTTTATAACGCGTCTTTCCTTCCTTCTCTAGATTATCACTTCTGTTCTTTCTTATTGGATAAACATGAAATACTGCCGCAGTCTGGCTGGGCACAAAATAACCAAGCCGCCACCAAGCCTTGAAGGTTCAAACAGCAGCTGTATTCCCGAACTCTCACCAGCACTCTACACACACTTTCCAGGAACACACTCCCTCCACAGGGCTCTGCGCGCCAATTCTCTCAGAACCCCATGACAACTCCCATGAGAACTCAACTGGAACTCCAAAGTAGCGGGTGCCTAGGCAGCAGGATCCGCCCTAATCCCAGCAGGATCCGCCCTAATCCCAGAGCTGCCCTAATCCCAGAGCAGGGTCACCTTTCAACCATTCCCTCTAGCAAAATGCCAGGCATCATTTCGACTAAACTGTGGCTCTTAACATCATACATCTTCAATTTTACTGTCAGGCTAACTGTAACAAGTTGTCATCTTCTTATACTTACAGAAGTCTGACTGCCATTTAGTTCTTGTGCCACTGCTTCTAATTTTTTTTTCCGGCTAATTATGGGTAATATTTATGTAGTCTGTGAATAAATTATGTTTATATTTGTGCTGAGCACTATAAAGAAGATGAAGTTTAATATGTATGTTTACAATGTTGAATAGTTAAACACAAACGTTTTGTTTAGAAACAAAAACTCTTTGAGACAAAGTATAATATAAAAAAATTAGATTGTAAGTCATACATTTGTTAAGGAAGATGCTAAAGTAATATTTGGTCTAGTTTTAAGAATCATTATAGCCATTGGGAGGAATATTGTTGATATAACACAAAATGTAACTATAAGACATCTGCATTTTAAGAAAAAGTTTTCACAGATGGTACCAGTAGTAGAAATTGTTTGCATCCTATCAAGTGTCATAGAGGACTCTGAACTCCTGGCCGCCATAACACCTAGAAGTAAGATTTCCCCAATGTCCCTAGTCAGATGTGACAGGCACATTGGCAGTATGTGAACCTCATAGACACATAGAGTGGTTAGTAGAGGCAGAAATAGGTAGAAATTTGAAAACACTGTGTAAACATTATTTTAACAAATAGCTATAAGGTTAATGTTTTACTTTATTAGCTTTAAACTTTGCAAACAGAAAATAATCCTCCGGAAATTTATTTACTGGTGTTGTTGATAGGCGAGGCAGGCAGAAATAAGTTAGGACATGCTAGAGAGCCAGAATAATAGCATATGCAGACCTAATTCAGAATTAGTCCAGATACATTCATCAGAGCCAAAATGAACTGAAGATTTTATACATTTTTATGAAAAAAATTAAACAGAGCAGGTTGATTCTACAGTTCATTTAGATCTATAAGTATGTAGTATGTATAGCATTTCTGTGTATTTATGACCAAGTTGACTTATTGACTGAGAGTGCTGTATGTTGCATTTAAATTTTTCATTATTCTTTCCAAGAAAATTTTCATTTTCTTTCCAAAAAGAGAAAATAATTTTTACAAGTATGAAAGTACATTGGAAGTGGTTATTTAAAATAACTTTAGAAACAAATGGAAACACTTTGAGACAAAGTATAATATGAAAAAAAAAATAGATTTGAAGTCATACATTTGGCAAGGCAAATGCTAAATATGTCTAGCTAAAATATTACAAGATATTGTGATTGTTAATTTTTGATAATGTTATGAATATTTTTTCAGTCATCTTTCAGTTTTTAGATGAGAATATATACATATGTACATATATGTGTGTGTGTATATATATATTTGAAAACTTAAAAAGTAGTTTCTATTTTTTGAGGTATCAGTTTAGCTACTAAGAGCCAGTGTGGACCAAACACCTGTTTCACTCTTTATTCCCATGCTCAGAATGGGAAGTCTGACCAGAGTCACCAGTCACCATCTTAGAATCATGACAAAATGAGATTTGTTTCACTGTAGTGTACTTATTCTTTGATCTAGAAAACTTTAGCAGCAGCAACAAAGGTTTTATCATTCTTAAGTACAATGTGTTCTTTTTGTTCTTATTGGTGATAGTGACTGTGGGTTAAGTTATAAAATCCCTCTTAGCCTTCCCTCCTTCATCCTGCTCTGTACAGTCCTGCTTTCAAATTTCAATGGCATTTCAATTTGTACTTTCCAAATTGTACTTACAAATTTATACTTGCTGAAGATAGAGAAAATAATTTATTTAAGTTAGAGATTGTGTATATGAAAAATATAAACAAAAATGTTGCCACAAATAAAAAGGATTAACTCCACATAATTAAATGGGTATAACTTGGCTTATTGTTGAACATAAAAACTTGAAATTGAATTGTTTTTAGGAATGCCTATATCATATGTAAACAGTATGCCAACAGTAAACCATTTTTGATACTTTTTGAAAATTCACTTTTTCTCCTTTACTTCAACCAAATTTCATTAAATTATTCCAAAAACTATCAAGAAATAAAATATCTTTCTGTCACTAACACTCCAGTCTTTATTTTTCTTATTCTTATTTTTTTGAGAGAGAGAGAGAGAGAGAGAGAGAGAGAGAATTTTTTAATATTTATTTTTTAGTTTTCGGTGGATACAACATCTTTATTTTATTTTATTTTTTTATTTTATTTTATTTTTTTTTAATTTTTTATTGTGGGTTGTTCAAAACATTACAAATTTCTTGACATATCATATTCGACACTTTGATTCAAGTGGATCGAACCCAGCACCCTGTGTATGCCAGGAGAGGGCGCTAACCCTTGAGCCACAACCCCAGCCCATGTTCTTAATTTTCTTATCATGTACATTTGCATGCTTATGCTTGTGAGTGAACACACACCCTCAGACCAATTCTTTAAAACCATTTGTCTTAAATGCAGGGCAGGGATTCTTTAACATACTGCCATCCATCTCTTCTGACTCCTGTGAATTTATGCAATTGTTTTTCCATTTTTTGTTTGTTTGTTTTTTAATCCCCAAGTCTTAATCAGCAGTTCTGATTCTACCACTTCACTTTAGTACTGCAGTGTTTACTCCTTATTCCACCCTGATCCTCAGGGTCAGGAAGATATGCCCCACGTGCCACTCCAACTACAGACCTCAGACTGCAGACACCTCATGCATCTCACTTCTGCAGATTTATGTGATTTGCTTAACATGTTCTCAAAGCCACTTATGGTTCATTTTTACAAAAGTATATTTGGAGTCTCCAGGACAAGAACTGTTTTTCTTTTTCTTTTCCCATACTACTCTCTCTCACTAACTTCTGTGATTTTAGTATCGATGTTTGATATTCTCCTGAGTCTTCTCAACTACTTCAATCCCCTTGATCATCAGCATAAATATAATTGAAATATTATTGTCATCCAGAATTGCTCATACTTAATATCTTTCACTAGGTACCTTTCACATCCACTAACTTCTCTATAAATAAATTCACATCCCTCTTTTTATTGTTGACTTCTTGACCCCAATAAAAATGCTTGCAATTTTATAAGTAAGCTCTTGTTTTGTTAATTCTTAATTTATAATTTTTGCAGTCTCTTTAAAAGTCACATGTGTTGGTGGAGTAAAAGTTATTCAGTTGGATTATATGTCCTTGTGCCTTTAAGCTTTTATCATCACAATTTACTTTCTTCTTGAAAGTCAATATTTCATTCTGTATAGGTTTTTTTGTTGTTGTTGTTGTTGGTACTAGGGATTGAACTCAGGGGCACTCAACCACTGAGCCACATCCCCAGCTCTATTTTTTGTATTTTATTTTAGAGAAAGGGTCTCACTGAGTTGCTTAGCTCCTCGCTTTTGCTAAGGTTGGCTTTGAACTCAAGATCCTCCTGCCTCATCCTTGTGAGGTACTGGGATTACAGTTGTACACCACCATGCCCAGCTCTTTCTGTATGGATTTTTGTTAAACATTATCTTCTGGGATTCTGTGAACTATTGAAAATGTTAAATACTCACAACACATTGTTCACTAACTTGTTAAATAGGATATACAATTATATACTTTACCAATTTTATTTTACTCTAATAGTGATCTCTAAACCTTTCTTATTGTAACAAAACAAGTATGTGCTTATGTAACCTTGCAAATATAGATAAAGGGACATGTAAATATCAAAATTGACTGTCTACATTAAGTACTTAACTATTTAATACTTGTATTTTATGATCACAAGCTTCAAAAGAGGTACAGTGAGTTTTAATTTTACATTTCTTCATTTCAACCTTAAAGGTTTAATATAACACTGTTTTTCTTACTAAGTATTTGGGACTATCATTTTTTAAAAAAGTTTGTATTTTGTACCATGCTCTGTACTTACAGCATGACTCATCCACTCAATGCTCTAAAAGGACAGTATCTCCTCTGGGAATATAAACAAATTATAAGTTTTCCCCAACCACACTATTGATGGTCTTGCTGTGACTAGATGCGTTAATTGTAGATCCTATGTTTTTCCCTCTCTGCCACATTAAAACATTCATCCAAAGATTTGTAATCAATTTATATTGTCTGCATTTCCCTTAAGATAATGATTTCTATAATCTATTACATTTACAAAAATTGCTTGTCATTTTCTTTAGTCCTGTACTCACCTCATTAAAACTTGAAATTTAATCCCTCATCATAGAATGATGACTTTTGATGGCAGTTAGTCATTTCCAATATGTTTTTTGGTTGTTTATTTCCCTCCCCTCGACTTACCCTATGTCATTTAAACATTTGGTGGGGTCCAGTTTGTATATACACAGATAAATCTGTTAGCTTAAATTCCAAATTTATTATTCATGTCCATCATTTATCAAATGTATGTAGCCTTTATTATTATTATGTTTTACTGTTTTGGATGTTTCAAGTATCTATAGATTTTAGAAATTAGCTATATTTTTATGGTGAATTTTTTACTTTATCATGATGTAACAACTTATGTTCCTAACAATACTTCAAACTTTTAGGTCATACTGCTACACTAGTTAATCCCTCCTTTTTCTCTCCATCTGTGTGTGTATTGATGATATTTTTTTAGTTTTCTAAATGAATTATGATTTTTGTGCTTCACCGTGAGATGGGAATTGTTGTTATAAAAAGGAGTATAATATTTTTATATTCATGATATTTAATATATTTGGATTCTTTTATTAGTTACTCTTATACTTAAATTCCATCATACATTTATTAAGTTAGAAAGTAAATATCTCTTCAATTATCATGAACAATGTAAAGCCACATAATAACTGAAATTCAAACAACTCCTCATTGAATTCCTTCTTTCATTTTATTGTTGTCTAATACTTTAGTTCTTCTTTGTTTTTTTTTACCCTGCTAATATAATAATTATTTCTGTTTATGTAGTCAGTATTTATTGAAAAATATCAATAGGCTTTCTTCAGTTTCTTTCTGAACAAATTTTATTCTTAATATTTCTTTCAGTGTCATTAAAATTATATCCTTAGGCTCTGTCAGAAAATGTCTTTATTTTCCCTAATTATCATTTAGCTGGATATTAAATTCTAGTGTGAGAATTTTTCCCTCTACATTTGAAATAATTAGATTTCTGGCATCTTTGTGTTTCTAAGAATTATGTTTCCATCTAAATTTTCTGAGCACAATGTATAAAATTGGGGGCTTCCCCTCTCCCCCATTGCATTTGTTTATAAGATTACAGTGCTCCAAAGATAGAAGGCAGCAATTCAAAATTAGCTTATTCACTATATTTTTATATATTCTAATTTTTGCAAAGCCCATTATTTACTGTTTCTCACAGCTCTAACTATAGTTTTTTAAAGTTGTTATTCTAAGGATTAGAAGAAGCATCCTCTACTTTTGGCATTCCAGAATGTTAATATTGTACTACTTCATTTACAATGCAGTAATCCTGGGACTGTGTAGGTCACTTTGCATTCCCTCACTGCCCCCTGCACAACTGTTTACGTATGGTTGCCATGGACATTACATCTGTGTATATTATAAGCCCAGGGGGATAGTGCTATCACTTTCACTGTAGATAATCATTGCAATACTTTTTCTAAATTCCTAGCCATCCAAGTGCCATTTTAGAAATGTTTCCCTTCACACTGTAAAATCGCCTTTTATAGCACAGGTGCATTGGAGATAGAGTCTTGTGTCCTTTTTAATTTTTCCTGACATCCCCCCTCACCTCATGATCTAAGGACATTTTATATTATATTCAACTGTGAGTTTGATTATTTTCTTTCATTACTATCTTTTGGCTTTGATAATTTATGGTTCAAAGTCTTTGATTAGTTCAGTTGTGGCTTCCTTGTATATGATCTTTCACTTTTTCCTGACTGCTTTCAGGATTTTTCTTCAACTTTGGTTTTAGTAGTTTGACTATGATATGTTGAGGCATGGTTTCCTTATAATTTGCTGTTGGAAATATCTTGATCCTTCAAAAATTTGTCAAATTTTGTTTTTCACCAAAAGATATGGAAAATTTTAAACCATTGTTTATTCAAGTATTTTTTTCTTACCCAATTCTCTCTTCACTTTCTGGGATGCTAATCCTATATGTTATCTCATAGTTCCTCAGCCTCTGTTCTAATTTCATATGTCTCTTTTTAACTTTTATTCCTCTATATTCTTCAGTGTAGACAATTTCCAATTACATTTGTAAAAACCATATTTCACATTAACAAATGATGAGGGTCACAACTTAACTATATCTTTTTTTGTGGGGGGGAGGGCACAATTAAATATAAAACTGATTTTTATCTTTTCTTTCTCTGCTGAGAGTTTATTATCTTTCCTTGGATTACAAAGTACTTTCCTTTACATCACTGCACATAGTTATAATAGCTGTGTTAAAATCTGTGTTGAAAACAACTAAGTCAACTCATGGTTGCCCTGTTGACAGTCTATCTCTTGAGAATCAATTATAGTTTCTAGGTTCCTGGCCTACTGAGAAGTTTGGGATTATATTTTTTGGATTTTAAGTATTCAGTTGTAGGTATAAGAACAAGTATTTTGTATTCTGTTAGTTTCCATCAAAGACTTTGTTTTTGTCCTAGTATGTCATTAACGTGATTAGACACACACTTAGTACTGTTCTACCTGTGGTGGGTAGCAGGTCATATTTTAGTTTAGTTTGAAGTTTTGCATTATCAGAACTGTCTTGTCTGATATTTGCATGTGGAACATAGATGTTAGCCACTTGGACAGACTGTGTATACAGAGCTGGGGCTCCCCTTTCCTCAATCTCTCTTGTCAAAATTTCTCCCATATTTTCTGGGATATATCCCACTATATCCAAAGTAATGAACAATATCTATTAGATACATCTAGTAACTTTACATTCTAGCTTTGATATCTTAAAGTCTGATTGGTATTTTGGGAGTTTATCTCTCTCCATAGAGCATTCTGGATAAACTTATTGGCTGTAGCTTTTAATTTATTAAGTATCTATTTAGGCTGCAAGTTAAATTGGGTTTTCTGCAATGTGATGGACTAAGCAAACATGAGCACATTCAACTTCAAACATACAGACATTCTGAATTGTACATGTTATTATTTTTAAAATAGATAGCTCAACATTATAAAGCTCACGTTGAATAAAATGGGATATTTTAAAAAGAATTGTAGTAATTCAAACTTTATACTAAAAATGATTTAATTTCTTTTTCTCTACATCCAGTTGTATGTATAACAAACTACATTCTTACCTTTTATTTGGTTAATGAGCATTTAGTATTTTTTTTTAGAGGGGGATGAGTTCTTCATTTTCCATTTATGTTAGTAAGCAGAAAATTTTTTAAAAATCATGGAAAAAAATAGCTGAGGAAATCAATGAAGAAGATAATCATAATAATGGATTCGCCTATATTTTAGTTCATTCACTATATCACCTTTGAAGAACATTTTTTTTTCTGAGAGGATTTCTTTTATCTTTTTTGTTTCCATACCCATGCCTGAAACAGTATAAGATAGCTTAATTTATCTTTGTATGTTGCTTTAAAAAATCATTATCATCTTATTAATTATATTTCTACAAAATTTGCGTGGATTCCAATAACATTTACATGGTTACATTTACTACAGATAGAACTCCATTTCCTGTATCCCTGACCAAACACCAGTTTCAGCCAAAGTCATCTGCATCTGCCCATATAAATCACTTCATAAATTAGAGCCAGAATTCCTTATAGAACATGGATTCATATATGAATCCAGACAAAATAAATCATAAGGAAGAGCCACAAAGTCAGGAATGCAGACTAATTTTCATCAAGTTCCTTCCATTAATGTAGTTTAATGCTTTAAATTTGTATTAAAAACATTGCAAGAATTATGTCCTTATTAATCATTTAATTTTCACCCTCCTTTCTCATCTCAATATACTATTTATCCAAAAGATCTTTTTCACTTTCTTTTCAGGGTCTTTGTGGCTTTTGTCTGTGGCTTATTTTCATTTTTGACAGGTTTCTTCAGACCTTGTTGCAAGTTGACAAGTGTTTTTTTTTTTTTTGATATTTTAGTGTTGAAGAGATTGGGAACTGGGTTCGGTAACATAAAACCCACCTTCCAACTACTACTATATTTATTCATTCTTTTAATATTCATTAACTCATTTAACATTCATAGAGTGCCTACCATGAGTCAAGGATTTGATGGTGACAAATGTTAGGTTTTCTGCTCTTAATCGCACAGTCAGATGATGGAGACAAATATTGATATATTTGAGATAAGTGCTGAAAACAAGGTACACACATGGGAAGCACTTTGTCACTAGCTATTGCCAACTAAAACTCCAGTACAAACCTAAGTCAGACAGAGGGCTGTCGGGAATCATTGCTCATATCACTGAAGTTATCACTTCTATAACTGCTCAAATTCTGTTTTTTTTTTTTTATTATTGGCTAGAAATTCTGTAAATTGTTTTCTCCATATGTTTGAAATGTAAGGATGATTGTTACTCATATAAATTTTTAAACTTGTCCAAGCAGTGTAAACAGCATAAAAGGTGAAAAGTGGGAATGTCATATGTCACAGCATATCAGGGTAATGAGATGTCTAACAGACTCATAGACACACAGCCTGGAAAGCACTTCTTCATATTCATGTTCTTGATAATTTCACGTTTATAAAAATAACATAAGTGAGGAAAACATTTTCTCTCAGTAGAATCATGGGTCAACTCAAGGTAAACCATTATTCTATAAAAACATGGCTCAAAAAATAATCTAATTAGGTCTTATAACCACATTTCTAAGAGGTATTGTTCCGTTATTGTGTGTAAAATATAGGAACCCTTCCCAATAAAACAAAAATGAGGAAAACTGATATGAAATCTACAGGAGTCAGCTAACAATTTTCCAGACAACAGAGTTATGTATTTTGCATTATTGTTCTAAGACCTATAGGCTTTGATTACTTGGGTCTGCTTTTTTTTTCCTTTTACCCTTTCTAGCAGAGCTGCAGATTTAATTTTATAGGTATGAGAAATATGAAGCTAGGGAATTTAATAATTGTTTCACTAGGTAAGGGATGAAGTAAATTCCATTGCCTTTCGTTTGATTACAATCTTCCCTGCTGGTTTAATTAAAAACATCCATGTGAGGAAGAAGAAACATGGTAGAGGATCTAATTGTTTTATTGTATTGGATGTAGAGTAGGAACAATGAAACCGAAAGGTTTAGAGTTGTAAAACTTAAATGTTTCATGTAAATCTAAAATGCAGACACAGGTCAGCTATAGACAAATGTCAAAGACTAGATTCAAAATACACTGCAGGCAGAAAAGATGACATTTATCAGTCATCCATACATCAGTAACTAAAACAATTTTAGGGTTGTCTAGACAGGCATGTATTATTTTTTAAAATTTAAATCTCTAGAAGGACAGCAGAGGCATTGTATCTATATTTAGTTTCACAAAATATGAGAAGGAAAGCCTAAGAAAAAATTTCAAAGCATTTGCAAGAATATATATATGTAGAAATGTTTTATTGTTTTTATTAAATAGTGGAAGATAATACCTGACTAAATTATGTTTCTGTTTCATGACAAGGCCTGAAAATTTATACTCAATACTGCTATATTAGATTCAATTTTCTGATATTTGCATAATGTGCAAATCACAAAAAAATATATTTTTAAAAGTATTACCAATATTTTTATAAGACTTTTTTATTTTAAAAATTGTTACTAAATTAGAAAATTTCTTTTAAATGTTAATTTTGAAAAGGGAAGAATTCAGTAGCAGAAAATTAAATGTGCAAATATTATGAAAATATCATTCAATAACTTTTCCAAATACAAAGCCTGAAAAAGACTTGTAAGAAAAACCAAAAACAGGGTATCAGACCCCAGAGCTGTAAATTAACCAAGAGAAAATAAAATTGTATAGGAAATCTTATTTATTTTATTTTTGAATCTATCATTATAAAATATAGTTTAGACAAGTTCATTTGTAAAATAATAACTAATATATCACAAAATTTCTAAATGGAAAAATTGACAACATGTTGTATTTTCAAAGTCAGAAAATGAAAGAGAAGTTAAAAACAAATGAATCACAAGCAAAATAAATTTCAATATTAGCTGGGGGACTATTTTGAATTTTATTCCTTTTTATCCTGCTCTCATTTTATTTTATTGTTTATATCAATTACAGTTTTTAGTAGTATAATTTTGCTATCATTGAATAATTTTTACTTATACATTTCTAGATATATGGATATCCAGTCCATAAATTATAAATCTTCATCTATGTCTATCATGAGTCATCTATAGGTTATATTGTTTTTCACTATTTTAACTCATTTTAAAAATTTATCATATTTAAAGTCATTCTCAGTTTGAGTTCGACAATTTTTTTTAAAAAAACTACCTATGATCTTAGTTTTCTGGCAGTGATTTATTTTAAAGCACCTTTTTGTGTTGAGAAATCATGGTATTTTAATGCCATCTATTCTTCAGCTCTCCAGGAAGTACATTTTTCACCCTCCCCCCAGCATACACCCCCATATACATCTTTGTGATGAACATTATTGTGCTAAATATATTACATGGTGCAGATTACTTCAGTCCACTGCTTCTAGATCTTATAGCCGTAAATCACAGCTTTTAAATATTTATAACATTCCCTTGAACACTTAAAGGGAGAAAGCCAAAATAAAATTTTTCATTTGCTCCTAGAGTAAAAATGTCTGTGCTGGTTAAAAAATACTACTGTTTTTCTTAAGAACTTAAATTATACCCAGTAACCTCTACCTAGCCATTGGTATTAAATGGGTTTGCACAAGTGTCCAGATTTTCCTTCAGTAGCATCAAAATAATTGTTAATATGTAGGTTCTTAATACAATCTAAGGATCTCTTTTTATCTTTTGTCTTTGTTATGTTTGGAACTCCCTTTAACCTCAATGATAATTTACCAACCTCTTTATTTTTTTAGACAAAATTTTAACAGGCAGAATTCACTCAAATATCTACCAAATCATATGAATCAATTCACAATTTCATTTAAAATCTACGTTTTCTCATCTAAAACAAAATTGTAGTGCAGAGTTCAAATGTGTAAAAATAAAGTTAGCTTTATACTACTGCTCAGTGAAAGCATCTTGCCAAGCAAGAAGGACAAGGACCCTTTTCTAACATTTAGAGAGAGAACAATCTGGTCTTAGATAAACAACTGAAAACGAGGGCACCCTGCTTTGTTTTAGAATCCCTCAAGACATCATAAACCAATTTGGGTTCATTTCCCAGAATTTTATAGCAAGCTTACTTTGCTGCTTTTTATTGTATGATGGGAATATCTTTTTTTTTTTTTTTTGAAACTTCTCATCCCTGCTCTACCATCAGTATCCACTAGGTGGAGATATAATTGTATTTTTCTCAGGTTTTGGACGACTAGAACATTTATGATGCTCTATGAAAGAAATATTCATCTTCAATTTGAACATTTACCTTTTAATTGGTGTTACATACTTTGGTATCATCTATATTTTTCCTAAATGTTATTTTTTTAATCCTTCTACATTCCCTTTTTTGTTTCTGTGTTTTATTAGAGATTCTGAAATATAAATAATTGATTGCATTGGTTTCAATTTTATTTCTTTTCATATTAGGGGGACACACAGTTGAATGAGTATTCTCAATTTCAGAGTATAGTTAAACGTAATCCCCAGCATTATGTAGAGCTGCTTTGAGACTAAGTACAGGTTGTTGGCAGGGATTTAATTGAAGGGGTTAGAGAGGAAGAGGTAGGAGATTTTCCCTTTTTCTCTAAGCCAGGTAAGAATGCTCCACTCAGCTCTATAGCTGCCAGGAAGCAAAGGATATGAAAGCAAATGAAGTGATTTCCAGATCCTGATAGATCCCCTCTTCATAAAAATCTTCCTCTTCTCTCTTCTTTTCTTCTCTTTCTTCTTTTTTCTTTCTTTTCTTTCTCTTCACTTCTCTTTTAGAAATCTGCCATCTGTCTGTTGCTTATCTTTCTGTATCTACCTGAGATACCACCCCCCCAGACACATATAGTTTTATTAGATGCTTGTGTAATGCAGTTTATGTCACATATATATGACATAAACATACACATTTTAGGAATTTACAATAAGAAAGCAAGAGCTAAAATTGGTATCCAATTTAAGGAGGACTCCATTTATTTCTGTCTTTCATGTGGATGCTTGTTTTATAAAAACGTCTTTGCTAATTACATATTTCTAAAAATCGAAGTATTACTTCTTCTCCTTTCTGGCTTTTTAAAAGCTCAGAAAGTCTCCTGTGACTCTTATTTCCAGTGTCACTCTGGAAACCAGGTATTTTAAACTCTTCCAACAATGTAAGGTAGGAGGATACTATTCTCTATATAAGAACAGACTAGATTTAAAACAAAGGGTTTATAGTTATGGCCTTAAATTTATGAGTGTTCAAATTTCAATAGCTAGTTAAACGTTAAGTTCCGACTTACCAAGCACAATAACTAACACTTGACCGACAACATCTCTCACTTTGTTCCTGAGAAATGTATTTCTGAGGCAAAATAAAATTAATAGGGATCTTTCTGACAATACCATTTCTTAACTATTGAGACCTATGGGAAGGAGGTGAATTTGTAAATTATAGTGCCTACTCCAAAGATGTTTTTTAAGCAAACAAACAAAAGCAAAGGAAACTCTATATTGCTTTGCTTTGATAAACTGCTTAGGCATGTTGACTACATTTTATCATAAGCAAATTAACCTTATATCTTTGAATTTGGAGGACATATTATTATCCTCCCATTCCTTGTGGTTACCTGTGCTTATGATCTTTTAATTCTATATAACTGAGCAAACAGTGGTTTTAGCCATGTGCTTTTTTTTTTTTTTAAATAGCATTTAGTATCCTGAAAGCAAATGCTTTATGTTCATTGCAAAACAATCTTTTCCAATTTGGGTCTTTGACCAATCCCTGTTGTTAAAATGAGTGATATAATCATCCTTAGATGCTAAAAGCTTTTTAAGCTAAAACAATTAAGGTGAGTTAAAGTTTCTCCAAATTTCCAGTTGTTTCCAGTTGGTACCATTAATGCAAAGATAATGTTTGATGGGTCAAGACTTTTCATTTATCTCCTCTTCGGAGACAAATGTTACTCATTATAAAAATATTGCATTCTATTACCAAACAAAATAAATGATAGCATAAATAGAATCAGCTTTCACTTTTACATAAAGAAATAAATAGCAGCAACAATTGTTGTTGTTTTGAAGGGCAGATGCTTATTATTAATTATTTTATCAATTAATTATCTTTACCAATATTTTTCTTCACGTTTTGGGGAGTCTAAGACATGCCAGTAATTAAAGAAAAACAAAATAATTGGATGTTAAAATTTTGTTTACAATTTTGATGCCAAGAAATATCTTTTATGAACTGCTTTTTATGGCTGTTCTGATATTGGTACCACAACTGCATTATTGATACTCTTCCTTCACCGCATCTGCTGCCGTGTTCCTCTCCCTCAGAAAGGGTATATGCAAGAGAATGGTCCTTTCATTTACCTTAAAGGAATAAAAACATCAGGAGCTTTTAAATATCTTTTTCTAAACTCTTCCTTGTGCTGCATGCCAATCTTCCAGTTCACAGTCTCCCCTCTCCATTCTTTTCATGTTATATTTAAAACCAGGAGTAATTAAAAAAAATACTAAATTTCCTGTCACCTGAGTCTAGAATAATTATGACTAGTAAGTTACATTTTTGTTATTGCTGTTGTTTTTCAGCACCTTTTATGAGCTCAGTAGTTTACATTTATAATTCATTATGAACTCAACTATGTGAACTAAAATGACTACCAATGTTGTTAGTCTGATTTTGGACAAATTATTTAACTGGTTTCTCAATCTTACCTGTAAGATTAAAAAGGAATATAGCTGATTTTAATACTAATTTAGTTAATGCATGTAGTCTTTAGAAGCATATCTAAAATTCAAGTGTAAAATATTACCTATGATGTCATGTTTAAGCATTTCTTGGTCCTGTGGGCTTGTTTGCATATATTCCTCCAAAGTATTTATCACTCTTTTATTTTGGCATTTTCTTCTTTCTTTAAGGAGCATGGGTATTTATTTATTTTGTTTGGTTTGTTTCTTAGAGAAATTGAAGGCTATAGCTAAAATACAAAATAACTTTTCCAAAGTTTTAAGTCTTATGCATAAAATGAAACTTAGACTATGGAAGGCCACATATCATGCTTTTTCACCACATTTTCTACCTAAAAATAGAGGTATCTATTGAAGGCCACATATCATGCATTTTCACCCCATTTTCTACCTAAAAATCACTCTGTAGTGTAATAATGATGATAGACTCCGTTCATAATTAAGAGAGAAATAGCAATATTACTATAATAATCACTCTTTGTATGGAGTGACCTTGAATGTACAAATATTTTTCACTTATTCTGTTTTATTTTGAACCTCATAACAACTGTCTAAAGAAAGCATCATTAGTTCCAAATAAAAAAAAATTAGGCAATGGAGGCTTTTGGACTTAAATAACTTGCCAAGACTCACTTAGCAGGAAATAGTGGAACTGTATCTGGGAGGCAGGTTTTCCATCTCCAGAGCTCCCACTCCTAAATAGATCATTAGGACATCAATGGACCTTCAAATTTTCTAGTCTAAATCGTTATTTATTCAATGAGAAAATGGAGGACAGAGAAGGAAAGGACCCAGACAATGTGACAGAAAAGCAGATCCAGGACTAGAACTTTTTCTTTTTTTTCATAATTTGTAATTCCTTAATTTTTCTCTTACATCATAATAGTATAGAATCAGCATTTTAGCTTTTTTTTTTCTGACAGGGTTTGAGATGAAATTTAAAAAAAATTCAGTATTTATGAGAATCATTCCATACTTAACCTAATCCTCTGATTCAGAGATAAGAACATAGCTTTCATAGGCTGCCTCCTAAGGACAGAGCTGCATCACTTAAGATCTTAAATTCTGCTATGTATACAGCGGGGGTGGCAAACATGGTTGCATTATCTCAGGACAGCAGTTCTCTTAATTGTGTAGCTGTCCCAGAACCAGTCAGAAACTCTGTTTTCTGCTTTACAAGGAGACCAGGTAGTTTTTCATGAGCTCAAGTAGCATCAGGATTCTACAAGAAAACAACAGAGTTGATGCACAGAAGGAGAACTTCCTAAAGCATGGATGACACTGAGCAAGGATTCTCCATGAAAAGGAATTTGTTCCCAGAGACTACATAGAAATCACTTTCTAGACTGTACATGAGCAGAGTAGAATAATGTTTTCTAGCAACATCTTCATTTGGATGCCAAACTTATACAGGTAGAAGTGAACTTGAAGAGATTACAATTGATCTCAATTTTCTGGTATGTGAAGTACACTAAGATTTATCCATTTAACAAAGGCTTTGAAGATAAATAACATCAAGTAGATAAAAGAGTCCAGAAGAATGAGCATGGACAGCCCTCTCAGACTGAATTAAGCATGGTTCTCTGCAAAACTTGTATCTCTTTCATATACTGAGTCCTAGCTTTTCATTCATTTATTTAATAATATTTTAATGCATCTCATAAATATCCAGCTCTGAGCTAAATGTAATTAAGGAGCAAACAAAAACACATGGTATACACTGTCCTCCAAGAATCTAGGAGGAAAGTAAGTATTAATACAAATGATTGCATTACAAAGTTGAGAGCAGTGGAGATCTTGAGAGTTCCTTGTAATCTAGACATATTGGAGGTGAAAAAGAGATGTGCTCTCATGGAATAAATGATTAGAGAATATTCCATGAAGGAGAAGGATTTTGGTTGACTGCAAAGGAAAAACACTTGAGTTTGTGGAGCTGATGGCAAGGGCTTTTAAAGAGAAGGGTAGAAAGGGGTGTTAGCAGAAAGACAGGCAAATGGATGGCAGAGAGTGCATTGTTCATATTGACTGGAGCATAGGATCATTCAGTGATATAGAGAAAGATTAGAAAGAAGATTTTTGTTCCATTTTGTAATAAGCAGTTTTATGCCTAGGGACTTATATGTATACACTTATGTGAGCAATGACACAGGTTGAGGATGCCCACTGAAGTATTGGAAAACTTGAGATATCTAAGTGCTCACGAACCCTATGATATCCCCATGCAAGAACTACTGAACAGTTACTGAAACAAATGAGCAAGCCAATCATTGAAAGAAACAGCAAAAATAAACTGTTTCCTGCACTAATGTGCTGTGGCCTCTATTGTCAGAAAAACTAACATACAGAACAGTGCGCATTATACATAATCAGTTGTGTAAAACAGTAACAGGATATAAACATGCATTCTTAAACCTGTTTAGCCATTTCTGGAAGAAGAACTGTGATAAAATTGAGCTCATCTTGGAAAGAGAGCTGGGACGCTGGTGGGAAATGTGAGAAGATTAGGTATGTTTCACTGAAGAGTTCACCATATTTTAGATTTTATATACAAGCATTTGTAGCACATATTATTTAAAAATTTATCTAAAGACATATTGTGAAATTTGGAATCTTTAGAAATATAATGGAAGGAAATATAAAATACACACTAGTTGGAAGCCACAGTGTTGAGTTTTTTTTTCTTTTTTCTTTTAATAGTAAATGTCCTGGGTATGCTTGAAGGCAGGAGTGAGGAGATGGATGGAGGCAGAGGAAATGAAATAGAAGGTAAGTGAAAATTATAGGATTTAGGGCAGAAGTGGAAAGGCTGGGATCTTAGAAGACAAATGTCCTTTCTATGAGGTGTCTAAACAGAGCCACTGAATCACATATTTTGGACAGAAGCTGATGGTTCATTCTTTTGTTTTTCTTTGTATCCACAGCAACAACTTCGGGGGGTGCTGGTGGTGGTAGTATATGTGAGCTGATTGGTGTGACTGACACTTGGGGCAGGACACAATTCTTACCATAGGAGCCCTGAGCAATACAGGTGACTTTAAGGTGATAGTGGGATAGTCAAGAGCTATACTTTAATGACTGCTTCTTTAGCTACTACTTTTTGTAGAAAGATTTGTTCACTACCAAAGAGGAGATGGAATATGTTCATGCCCAAGGTGGCAGGAATCAGAAAGGAGATTTACAAGTATGCATATTTATCGTTTTCAAGGGCCAAAGGCTTCTTCTCATCAATCAGCTCAGTAATGAATGAGGTACAATGATATAACCTATCCAGGTGATTTGTGGTGAAAAGAAAGGTGATATAGGGCCAGTATTTAGGGTCAAAAAATACAAGAAGTTATTCAAAGATAAAGGAAAAAGTAGCACAGGTGGAGAAGTTTTTGCTTCACTCTTTGAGTCTGTTCTTTGCAATAAGTTTTCCTGATGGCTAAGTTTGAAATTGGGCTGTGTCTTATTCATTCAATTTCAGACAAATATTTTTATATATAGAATAACTGTGGGCATTTTACTGCATTCATTCCAAGAGAGAAAAATGAAAAAAAAAAAAAAAACAGAATTCAACCTTGTTTTCATTATGTTCCCCCCCAAAATCTTTCAGATTTTTAGGAAAAGGCAATGGATCAAGTGGAACTCAACAATTGTAGTTCAAAGTGTAGTTGTTGATCAAAAAAGTAGTATCCCTGAAGCATCCTGGGTGTACCCCAATCTATATGAGCTTTCTCCTGTTTACTCTGAGCAGTCATAGGTGTCTTAGTTGGTTTCTCCCAGATGCAGACTTTGAGGCAAATCTTCCAATGCAAGCAGTTTTCTTGAAAACTGTGGGGAAACACCACAAGAGAAGAAAGGAAGTGAGATTAATTTCAATAGGATACTCTGAGAAATGCACTCATCTCAGGACTATTCCACCCAACGGCAAGTGAGCTGGGGATTTATACCAAACTCTCAACAGTAGTTTCTGGAATGATCCCAAGTATTGATAAAGATTCTCTTAGCGCTTCCAGAATGCTTCATTTGGGTCAAGGGGCCAGAGAATTCCTAGTCAGCACACTTGGCCCATATTGCAGCTGGCTGGCAACTGGACTTTGGCAGAGTACCTTGAATCAGGAAGGTCTGAGGGAGGCAAGCAGGAAAACTAACAGCATCTTGCATAGGGACTAAATAGGCAAGGCTCAGAGGGAAAGGAATCTGAAACTGAGTATACTCTCTAAGGCTGTCTACTATATCAAATATCATTGTTGTTGTTGGAGTATTATTAAGGCATATCAATGCACTCCAGTGATAGTTTAGTTGGTTCATATGGCCTTTAGATTTCCAAATAAAAATAATAATAATGTGCTGATGCACACTGAGAGGTTACCATCTATAAGCACCATTTTAATTTTTTAAACCAGGTAACATAATTTTTACATCTTTTTAGCAATGTAGTGTACTATATTCACTTTTCAATTTGAAGACTAATGCTTGGGAAGGTATGGAAATTACTTCAGGATACATAGCAAAATTTAGTCATCAAGACAAACAACAAGGTCACTAGTCTTTCTACTTTTGAAAGAAAGCTTCCTCGCTTCCTTTTAAGACTGAGATGTATGTGAGCAATACAAGAAGCAATCTCCAAAAGCCTATTTTGCAGAATGATAATAGGTATTATGTGTTGGGGGACAGAATTTAAAAACCAAACAAATTAGAGACATGGGAGATTAAGCAATGCTATTTTGATTCCTATACATTTTTAAGATTTTTTACTTACTTTCTTCAGGATGTTTTAGATTTTTAATATGTCAAATTGTATTGTGAATGCCTAAGACAAAGGCAGCATACCTGTTTCCCCAAATCACTGGATGTGAACTCATAGTTTCCAAGCAACACATTCTAAGTGGAAAGAACAGATCTTGTGACATTTTATTGCAGATATCCACCCCACAAATAAACATTGCTTAACTTGCTCATAACTTTACCATTTGAACATTTATAAATTAAGTAGTGTTACTTCCAACATGAAAATTATTTATGTTCTCCTTCTTAGAAATTATGTCAGGTGAAGACATGGCAAAAGAATATGTCAGAGATGTGCTCATCTGAGGATCTATTTAGTGATTAGGGTCACAAACTGCCCCCTATTATTTTTCACACTTGCAATTATTCATAATCTCAGACTTGTCTTAGCCAGATCAACTAAATTTCCCTTGAAAAATGGAGAAGGAAGTTCATGTCACTCAGTCACAGTCCAGAAAGAATTCCCCCCCATTTCAAGGACTCACATCACTCTGCCTCCTTTTAGGTCCACACCTTATTTATCTTTTGGCAAATTGGCTTTCACTATCCCTTCCTCTTAAATTCAAGTTAATAAAGTCCTGCAGTGAATTTTCAGTTTCTTCAAAATTCTCTTGAAGGACTGAAAAGTCATCCAAATCACAATAAAATATTTTTAGGGCCTTTTATTCTCTCTCCTAGACTTCAGTGACACTATGAAGTTTCACATAATTTCTAGTCTGCATCTCATCAAATACTGGCAAAATTTATTCAATTCAAATTAAATAGATGTAGCACAGCGTAATCTTTCTCTATTAAATATGTCACTTTTTGCAATTGTTTCTTAATATCCCTCACAGCTTCCATCTAAGATTAGCACTTTCTTTGCTGCCAGAGTTTCACTAACCTACTGAATTATTCACTGAAGCATAACCTTCAGATATCAGGTTAGAAAGACCTTGATTATGGCAGGAAGTGAACTGTATAAACCATTTTTCTTTAAAAGAAAATTTCTCAGTATAGCAAAGTCTGAAATGAGATAAGTATTAAATGTGTGTAAAAATTAAGTTCATAATTGATAGGAATTTAGCCAACTGTGACATTCCTGCATTTTGTTTATTATAATGTATAATACCATCTTAACTATTGCAAAGCAGCATAAAACATGTGCATTGCAATAGTGCTTATTTTACCTAAAGAAATGCCAACCTGGATGCACGTTTAACAAACCAAATTGTTGAATGCTAAATTTTCACTGTTTTTCACAGCCTCTGAATATTCAGGCTAAAATTTTAATCATGGTTTATTCCCTTTATTTCCTATTCACTTTTGTTTCCTTCACTCTAGCTTTGTTTTAGTGTCATATCACACTAGAGTTCATGGTAAAGTCAGCAATTCACCATGGGCCTCCCTGCAGCAAATTCTATTAGTAGCGTCCCTTGCTTTATCTCAATTCAGTGTTGAAATGTCATTAGAATACCGGGTGAGGAGACAACACTCTTGGAACACCTTTGCTAGTGCTGAAATCAGAAAACTCACCACTCACAAATCAGCCACTTCATGACCAATCCACTGGGTACCGATAGCTGAAGTGTAACACTGATACACAGCAGGGTGTACGTCCTGTTTTTCAACCAGATGAGAAGAAATGCACAGAGACAAATTCTGGTCTACATTTATTTCATAAGCCATCGAGAGAGGTGTTTTCTTCCCCCCTCCCCCATGACATATATTTGACTCAGACACTATTCAAATGACTTTCCAAATACTTAGGTAGGGCATATATATTTTAAGTATCTGTCCACTTATTAATGTTAGGCTCCTCTTACCATAACCAGTGTTGTAAAAGTCAACACAACTTAAGGAATGTCAATAGTGACAGATGATGCATTATTAAAGAGTGTGCTTTGATCAGATTTTCTACACAGATTTGTTGTTCAGATGGAGGCAATAAATTAGGAAACATTTTTTTTTTTTGCCATGAATCAATATAAGTGGTATAGACAACTTTAACTATTTTCCTTTAACACTATCCACCCTACCCTCAACAAAAGTACCAATTGCATTCAGTTCTAAAATTTTAATCTTGTTGTATGATTATTTGAAAGTCTTTTTATAAGCACTTAGGGAAGTCCCAAATAAGCCAGCGAAATAAGTCAATCAGAGCAGTCTCTGAGAGAAAAAGACCCAAGAAATGTGCTGGTGAAGGGAAAATTATGAAAACATCTTTGTTTTAAGGGACAAAGAAAAATCTTAGAACAAATGTACAACAATTTGCCATTTTCTTCAGGTGAGAGTCAATTTTCATGTTTATACTAATAAGATGTTTTTTTTTTCCTTGAAGAAAAGTATCAGAAATTTGGGGGTTATAAGGAGTTGCACATGGTTTATTATATTACTATGTCAGTCAGCTTTGTGTCACAGTGGCCAAAGTACCTGACAAGAACAACTTAGAAGAGGTGAAGTTTATTTTGACCTCCGGTTTTCAGAGTTCTCAGTCTGTGGTCAGACTCTTCCATTGCTTTGGGCATGACATGAAAAAGATCATCATGACAAAAGGGTGTGGGGAAGGAAAGATGCTCAGTTTGTAGCAATCCATAAGTAAAGAGACAGAGAACAAGGTGACAGGCAAAAAAATATAAATCCCAAAGTCACACCCCCAGTGACTTACTTTCTCCCATCACATCCTACCTGCCTACAACTACTATCTAGTACTAGAGTCTATTCAAATTATTAATCCACCAAATGGATTAATCCACTGATTAGGATATAGCTCTCATAATCTAACCATTTTATCTCTGGACATTCTAGCATTGTATTACACATGAACTGTTGGGATTAATACTGCATGTCTACACCATAACATTCCGCCCCTGATTCCAAATGCTCATGTCCATCTCACAATACAAAATGAATTTAGTTTATCTCCAAGAATCCCCATAGTCTGAACAGTTCCAGCTTTGCCCAAAGTAGAACTGTTTAAAGTCTCATCTGATACTCAAAGTAAACTCTTGGCTTTGAGCCTCTGTAAGAACCAAAAGGCAAGTTACATATATTTAATAGAGGTACTAATGTATTCTTCCTTATTTATTTATATTCCATGGATTTTTGATCCGGTAGGAACTTAAATTGTTGAGAAGAACACATAGTCAAAAAGTAGAAGGAAAAACTGCCCCCCTTTTATTGCATTTATGTCATATCTTGTCAAGTTAATATAATTTATTACTATTATTTTTTTTTTGCATTTGGCATTGCCATCTCTTCTGGGTGGAATTCAGAAGATAATAGCATCAAAAACAACATAAAATACATTATATAAATTAGAGAAGTACAATGTTATCATGTGGTAATGAAGATTAAGGTGATAAGCCATGTTCCAAGAAAGCTCTCAACAAATCCTTTTCCATTTATTTAGAAAATGATGGATAGAATTTTATCACAAAAAAATCTGCCTAGAGATCATTATCACTGGAGAGAGTCTATGTAAAGTTGCTCTGTCATTTATAAATATTAAGCCCCTAAACAAATGTAGAAATGAATAGGACACTATCTACTTCTTAGGGAACTCATATTCTTATAGAGGAGATCATACTAATTTACCTAAAGGTCAGGAAATACCTTAGTGTGAATCAGAGTTCAAGAGAGGATCTTGGATTATTTCTGCCAGAGGTCTTCTACAGATTAATAAAAGGCCATTATTGGTTTGATCCTTTTGAGTGTAGTTATTATACACTTCAGGATCATTGTGTACATTATAAAAGTCATCAAACTTCATTGTAATTATTTAAATAATGACTGCTTCTATATTGGATGGTCTTGGGGCATAGAATGAATCTGTCTTGCTCACTGACCTACATGAAATACATTGTAAGAGAATCTCTGGTAGATAACAAGTGTTCAATAAATATTTACCAAGTTAATAAATTAAATGAATGATTATCTGAAGGTACTTAATGTATCGAAAGTACAGGCAAAATTAAACAAAAAGATCTCATACATAGATAATAGAATATATATAGTCATCTTAAGATATATATATAAATAAATAGAATAAGGTAATAAGGGTAATATTGTCTTTTCCATATTTGGCTATGGATAGATACTTGGCTGTACTTGAATTCACCCTGGAAAATCAGAGGAGAATATAGATTGCCAGGGATACAAATGAAGAAGGAATGTGGTCGATCTCATAGAAAGTTAATTAATTAAATAGGACATGTATTTCTCCAAGTTTGGGGATGAGGAAGAATTGGGGAAAGGACATTGACTACCAGGTTCCTAAGTTTCTTATGGATCTGAGGATTACTGCAGCACTGGAATCAAGGCTTTGTGTGAGATAAATAATCATTGTGTTCATATCCTTGCACTTCAGTTGTCTGTTTTAATTACTTCTCAAATTTATAATAGCAATTATACATCTCAAGTTAACTAATATTCCAATGTAACTAAAATTCATTCCCTGGCACAGATTGCTCATGACCAACCAGACCCATGTATGTCCATCCTATTATTCTATTTTTTTCTAAGTATATTTAAAAGTGATTTAGTAATTACATGTAGGATTACCAAAACAAATTGAGCAAATAATTTTTCCCTCTCCCAACAATGCCTTCTTATTAAGAAACTTTCTGAAATTGCTAATTAAGATTGTGAACAGGCATTTCATTTAACATCTCCCTCTAGTTTCTCTGGATACAATGTTTACTGTGCTATAGAAAGATGGCTGTTGCTGGCATTCTGGAATTCATTAGGAGTTTTTCAGGAGCTGAACATCATTATTTCATTGAGACATCTTCTTCCTGTCCCTGATGTGTCTTTTGTTACCAATAAAACTATACCTGTGCTTCCTGGTGAGCAATGGCTGTGGGTTGCCTGTGAATATAAAAGTAGGAAATGGAATTTCGGCTGCTGGTCATTTCAAAGCTTTTCCTTCAAAACATACACAGGACATTTGAGTGATGTCCCTGAGCCCCATAACAAACTAGGTCAGACCACTTTTAGAACAATTACTCATTTCTGTGGTCCCCTTATCACTTCCTTGACTAGCCAAGTGAATATTTCACTAGTGGGCTATTCATGGAAACCCAATCAAGATTTGTGGCAGGGTGATAATTTATTTCAAATTTATGATTGTATTCCCAGTATACATTAAAGGGAGTAGTTTGCCCTTACTTTCCCCACATCAAGCCAAATGATAAGGATTCTCTGTATTAGGTGACTATTTCATAATTAAGTTAAGGCTGTAGATAGACAGAGTAAGCAACCAACCATGGGAGTGATTTATAGATTTTTTACTGACTTTGTCTCTCCCAATGGCTTACCACCATGCTTGAAATTTTCACTAAAGTAGCTCCTTACAGATCCCTCAAGACAAAGCTTTTAGCAGCTTGGAGAAATCTGCTTTGAGGGAGGGTAAGGGATTGCGTAGTTAAGATTCTGAATTGTCAAATCCTGGAACATTCCAGAGCTCTATCCTTGGAGCACCTCTCTTCCAAGCTCTCTAAGTGATTTTACTTAATCAAATGCCACTAAATGAAATTTATATAAAATATTTTATGTCTTGCTCTAACTTTTCCAGTGCTCTGTGTTCTCTAATTTTCTATTAAATCACTCTACTTGGATGTCCACTGATGTCACAAATCTCATTTGAAAGCAAGTTCTTCTTTCAGATGTTTCCATTCTAGCAGAAGGTACCTTATATACACAGTTGTACAAGTCTGATAAATATGTGGTTCTTGTTTTCTTTGCTTCTTCACTTCATATACCTAATTTATTAGTGAGTCTGGCCAGTTATGCATTAAAAAATACATCCAGTCTGTACCATGGTCAGAATGATTTATGAAAATGTAAATAGGATTAAGAAATTTACCTAAAATTCTCAGATATTTTCTTTTAGAATTGAGAATAAAATAAAAATCCTAATCTAGAACTTAAAATAATCCATACAACTCTCTGGTCTCATCTAGTACTGTTCTCTAGTTTCACTGTGCCTTGACATTCAGTCACTTTGGACTTCATCCTATTCCTAAAAGTAGTACTAGAATTCATAACCAAGGAACTCAACCTGTAAAATTTGGGATAGCTTTTTTATTTCATTCATGTCCTAAGTCCAAGGTGAAAAAGCCTTCCTTAATAATTCAACTGCATAGTACCACTAGTCACTCCTGTCATGTATTAATGGTAATTGCTACTAAGAGTATTCATCAACCTCTGACTTATTTATTTACTTATTTTATGTCTCCCACCTTCTTCTGAGATCCTGGGCCTAATCTATCTTACTTATGGCATATTTGAAATAATTATTAAAATAGTATAGTCACTCTATAAATGTTACTTGCAGAAATATAGAAGGGATAGAAATAAAAATCCTTGTTTCCTATTGATTGGCCTGTGTATTCTGTCCATTAAATTGCTATATTATTAATGAGCACCAGCAAGTACATTATTTAAAATGTAATGTAATTCATAAGCTAGATTCTGCCATAGGAATAAATTAACCTCAGAATTTCAGTAGTTTAATACACAATTTTAAAATAATTATTCAGGAGAAGTTCTACTCAAGTGAGAGTGAAAAGTAATACTCCAGTCAGTTCTTCCATGTGGTAACTCAGGGATCCAGGTCCTTACATGATGTGGTGTTATCCTCTCTCCAGGAGGTAACACACTAGCTTTTAAACATTTAGCTTAGAATTGAAATGAATCATCTCTGATAAGTCAGAATTGACTAGAACCAATCTGATTGCCTAATACAGTTGCATAGGAGGTTAGACTATTATTTAGTGGATCACATAATTTATCTTGGTAAGAAGTATTGCTTCTCACACAATATCAATGGCATATTATAGAGAAACCTGAGGTATGATATAAAAAAACACAAGTCACCAGATTCTTAAAAATGAAAAGAAAATATGGGAAAGAGAAAAAACCCCTGAAATATACTGACATTTTCTGGGTTCTATGCATAGCTAATACAAGGTTAGTACTAATCTCTACACTGGTTGAAAAAAAATATATAATGTTTCCCACCATTTGGTTTGCAGCTGTAGCTAACATTATATCCTGCCCCTAGTATTATTTGAAAGTTTGCCTCTTAAACTCATGTTCTTCTTGATCCTTTTGCTCTAAAGTATCTTCCCACCCCCACATGGCTCCACCCCAGGCTTGCCTTTGTGTTCCACTTCACAGCTAATCATCTTAGATTAATACCAGGACCACTCTTGCCTAATGGAGTTTCAGCTAAAAAGAGAGAGAGAAAATCAGGAAGAAAGCTCCTGCTAAGTGAATATGTCTACTCATTTTCTCCTGTGTTTTACATGCTCTTTGGTATAAAAGAAATCACGGAAGTCAATGGATTAAATATAAATGTGAAGTAAGGAAATATGTGATAAAAGAGAGACGGATAAAAATGTACTTGAGACCAATGGGCGGACCATGTGGTGAGCTGATATAATACTTTAATTCTGGCATCCCTGTGGTTAGCCCAGGTTGACAACATTTCAAAGATGACAATTATTTGGAATAAATCCAAGATTATACTTTAAATAAAAATGTTCATAAATCATAGCTCTTCCACTTTGAATAGGACAAGCACGTAAGCAATTACTTATAGGAGCAGTATTATCTTGCAGTTCAAGCTGTTTCTTAAGTTGATTTGACTAAAAGCTTACTTTTTTTCCCCAAAGTGGAAAATGAAAACATTCCACTCTTCTTGCTTTGTCCTAAATAGGAAGTCCAATTAGGTGAATCATTTCTTCTCTCAAAAAGGTATATGAATGAAAAATATAAATTCAAGATAAAAGAGAAAAAATACCATTATGTCTGGAAGGAAGAGAGTTGGAGCAGGGGCTATCAAATGGTATGGCTGGGTGGGAGAGAATCAGGATCTAGTCCACCCGGTGAGAACACTGCATGCCACAGGGGACTCTGGATTAGGAAAAAAAATAAAAAAAAGTAGTCTCAGTCTGTTGGTTTACAAAAGGATAGAGCCTAGGACACCACTCTTTTTCTGCCCATTGTGTAGAGTGCTTAAGAGACAGCAAATTTGGCTTTCATTCCTGAATCTACCATGCACCAGCTTTGTGTCTTTGGGTGAGTTTCTTAACTCATGTGTTGATTTTGTCATTTGTCCAATTAAGAATAAAATCTCACAGGATAATGCATGTAGTTTTTAGCGAAATGCTGGGCACATTGTAATTGCTGATGTAAAGTTTCAATGCCGGGAAGAGTACTACCAAGAGTGATATATATGTCTATAAGAAGGGATATATACACACATGTGTATATATTTGGTAGGTAATTTATGAATTAACAATTTACATTATAAGAGATTATAATCTCTTTAATATTTTTCTGTCACAAGTTTCTATAACACTAGGTAAGATGCAGAATCCTTACTCTGTCAATATTTTAATGTGGGGAAAAATGTTATTTAATGGGGTTTTCTTTTGTTATTGTTGTTTAGTTTTTTTTTTTTGCTATTTGTCTTAGTGACATTCCAGTTGCTTTATAAATTATAGGATAAAAATGGTCCAGGGTGTGGTATGATACCCATTTGGCATGGGAAATAGCTTTTACCTATATGCCAATAGAATAAATGTTTCATGATACAAAGAGAAGCTGTAAATTTGATAAGTAAATGTTACTTTACCAAGTAGTGAATGAAATTCAGAGATATGAGAGAAGAAGTTACAAAAGACAAATCCATATTAGTTTCAAATTAGATTTCTTTAACACATTGAAAAATACCGAAATGTCATGGGAATGGATTAAGCCTGCAGACTGCTTTGACAAAATTGCCTCTTAAAATGGAAAATAAAGATGGTGATACTTAGTATAATGCCAGTAAAAGTCCCAATAAAATAAAATTTTGGTGAGGGGGATTGAAACTTTAAAAATTATTCTGACATTATCTGGAAGAATTTATATTATAGCAGTTGTTTTAAAATTTTTTACATTGCGCCTATACTATAGAGTATATTTAGAGGTGCATGTATCCCACATGCACATACAAATACATACACACACATACACAAAAGGAAAAAAGTTTTCATAAGATTATATTTACCCCAAATGCATGTAATAATGTCTAATGTTTTATATTTTATTATCTTTAAAATGCTTGTCATATTCCAATACATTAATTCCTAGAAGCTCAAATGGGATATGACCTACCTACATTTAAAACATAGTGTTTTTATAAAATACTTAAGTTGTTCAAAATAATAGTTATAAATTAATTCACTTTTTATTATATATTCTCATGTATTAGAAAGTTCTAGGCATATGGTTGAAATAGTAGAAAGTCCTGAATTATACCTATATTTGTATAAACAATTTCACATAAAATAAGGATACACTTCTAATCAGGTAATATATGATGAGATCATACATTGTATTAAACTTATCTTAATGTAGCTCTCAGTTTGGAAAATTATATTTAAGATTCTTTTTTCACAATTTATTTCTAAACAAACTGTACCTGTAGATGTAGGATACAAAAAAATCTACAAATTACTAGAAAATGAAGAGTATTTGTGTAATTTTGGGTGGCAGAAAGCCTTCCTAAGCATGAAAATAAAATCAGAAATAATTTACAGAAGTTATATGTAAGTTATATAATTTACATATAAAGTGAAAAGGTCTATATTTAAAAATCATGAAGAACACAAATCCAAATGGCAACCTGTGTATAATTTAAAACATATACAATATATAAAACACACACAATATATAAAATATCTCTGACACAAATATGACAACCTTAGATTTTAAAATAAACACCGCTAAAATAAAAATAATATATACAAAGTGAAAATCAAATTTATCAGGAAGGAAATTAGAAAAAAATCCAAGCTGATTACTAAAGAATTAAAAGTTAAAACAGTTATAAATAATTTTTTTTTATTTATCAAGTTGGAAAAAATATATTTTTAGAGTCATAAAATCCACTGTAATTTAGCTGACGTTTATTGATTGCTTTTTATATGTCAGACATTATTTTAAACATTTGGCATACCATTTAATCTTCTTTAAAAAAAAAACCCTATAAGAAAATACCATAACTATTATTTTTGTTTACAGAACAATGGGGCTGATACAGGTTTTCTTGAGTAATATACATAATAAATAGTGAAGTCAGATTTTGATACCAAGAAATCTGACATCAGAACACACACTTTTAATTGAAATTTGCTTGTTGTTCCCATATTGTCATGAGTGTGAAATACACATTGGAAAAAGTACAAAATGGTACTATATTTCTAGAGAGCTATTTTACAAAATATCCCAAGAGCACTAAAAATGTACATGCTGTTTGGAATATCAATTCTGTTTCTACAAATTTACCCAAGATACACCTCTAAACCTGTGCAAATAATTAATTGAATAACTTTCTGTAGAAATTGTTTTTAAAGCAGAAACTTGAGAGAAAATTAAGGGATTAAATATTTACTAATTGATTACATTATTGGTTGCATATTAATGCAGTGTAATACTTTCCAACAATTGAAATACTGCTTTTGATGACAGTTATCGACAGTATGGCAAGTAAAGACAACAGAATACATATTCTAAAACAATATATATATATATATATATATATATATATATATATNATATATATATATATGTATATATATATATATATATATATATATATATACATATATATATATATATATACTGTACAATGCATTTTACTATATATCCTTGGTTTCATGTCTTGATCAATTCTCCTTTTCCTCCCACTCTGTTCTCTGTTCCTGAGGGCTGAACTCGATAAACTATATCATGAGGGTTTCTATCCTTATGGACTAGAGCAGTCTGGAGGTACTAGTGCCCGATGGAGAAAAGTTTCTTCCAAGTAAAACATCATGATTCTAGAGAATTCTTTCTACCTGAACTCTAAAAAAGAAAAAAATAATAATAATAAGAGGAGCCTAAGAGGAAAGTTAATTACTTTGTTGACCAGGATAATTGATTTCAACTACCATGGAAGGAAATTACTCCACAGCTACATAATGGGAGCAAATTCTGGAATTTGGGGATATGGCTGGGCCATTGATGAATACTCACTTCCGCAGTAGTTCCATTTGGGGTTATTGTACTAACCTTCCAAGTTCCAATAATAAAAACTTAGAAATTAAAGGGGAGATGTTTGAAATCATCCTACTAGATAAAGTGCCCTGTTCTGACAAAGTACTGGCAGAAGGTAGAGAATAAATGGTTTTGAAAAGAAGCAGCTCTAAGATAGGGATATGACCATGTTGTCTTGACTCCACTGTACAATAGTTGACAGGATTTTATGCACCTGGAGTTTGGGGGACATTAACTTTTTACCTGGATGACCTACAAGAGTGAATTCTGACGGTGAAATAGGGGTGATCATATGAACATCTTCCATTTGATTCTTTAGACTACCCTCTCTCCTTCTCTTCCATGGACAAGATCAGTCAACAGGACTCATATTCTGTCTGATGCTGTTTGGATGCATCTGATATACAACTCTGGAAGGAGATTAGAAAAAGAGAAGAAAGTGAAAACAGAGTACTAATTTTCCTGGTTCACTCCCTGCAAGTTTCTCTTGAATTTGCTGTGTCTCTTGACCATGCTGTGTTTCCTAACCAGTCAGCTGGTGCTACAGAACTCCCTTTCTTTCTAGGTTCCAGTGAACATGTCTCTATCCTCAATCATTTGTATTTAGAGTGAGTAATAGCTCATGCGGGGCAAGCTTGGGATTATTGCACTAACCTTTGTGTTTCCTCTGTATCCAAAGCTTTGTAATTTCTCCTCTTTTGATATAAACTTCTCAAATGTCAATTAGAATATCTTTTGTCTTCAATCTGGGGAAGATTATTTAGGAGGGTGCTTACAGTCGGAATGCTGAATGTCTTCCAAAAGTCCATGTGTTAAAGGCTTGGTCTTCAGGTTGGCACTGTTGGGAGGCACTGTGAACCTTTAGCAGGCAGGGCCTTATGATGAGACCCCAATGACTCTTGGGAATATGTCCTCAAAGGAGGTTTGGGGGCTTGACTCTTCTTCCTTCTTTCCTTCCTTCCTTCCTTCCTTCCTCCCTCCCCCCCCCCTCTCTTTCTTTCCCTCATGGTTTATAAATTAAGTAATTTGTTCATCACTTGCTTCTGCCATGATGTGCTGCTGTCATTAGAGGTCCAAGGCATGGGTCCCCTGGATCTTGGACTGATACCTACAGAATCCTAAGTCAAAATCAACCTTTTCTCCTTATAAATCAGTCATCTTATGTATTTATTATAGTAACAGGAAGTTGAATAATATAGAGAGGTTAAGTAAATACCCTATAGGCCTGATTTTGAATTCAAATTATAAGTATAGACTCAAAGTATTTTAATTTTTTAATTTATTGTGTTCATTAGAAAGGTCTAGAGATAAATACTCACCCAGTAGCAAAAAGTGTCTCCAGAATCAGATTGTGATTTTGGATTAATGGCTTATACCATGTGTGACAGTTAGTTCCAGGTGTCAACTTGACTGAATAGGGGATACTTAGAGAGTTGATAAAACATCATTTCTGAGTGGGAAAAATCCTCCTTCAATGTGAGGAGAAACCATCCCATTTACTAAAGGTCAAAAAGGCAGAGAATGGGTGAACTCTTGATCCTATAACGGAGCCAGGATGCTCTTCTTCTCCTGCATTTGGGTGTCCTAACTCCCAGTTTTCTCACTTTTGAACTCCAGGACTCTTGCTCCAGGGTTTGGGGGCTTTGAACTGGGAATTACACCACTAATTTCCCTGGTTCTGAGTCTTCCAGACTTGAACTGAGACACACTACCCAGCAATATAAGGTATCAGGCTCTCAGAGGGATTGTCATGGGACTTCTCAATCTCCATAATGGTATGAAGCAAATCTCCTATTAATCTCCTATCTATCTATCTATTCCTCTATCCATCTACCACCTATCTTTCTATTCATCAGTCTATCTCTTCTATTGTTTCTCTCTGGAGAGAGATTGATACATTAAGTTAGGAACAAGAAATGCAAAAGATGCCTCTGGAACCACTTCACATACCGTGGGATCTGTCCAAAACTACTGAGATAAATGGGACCTTTTGGCTTAAATAAGAGTAAATATTGAAATTAATGTAAACTTGTTAAATAGGTTTACCTGAGAAAGTTTAAGTATATGTGAAAAGAAAATTTGGTCACTTACTCAGGGAACCCATCCATTATCTCCCAAACTGGTTACATCTAAGGGAAACAACAAATGTTCATTCTGTGTTCCTATCTGAACTAAACAATAGGGTGGAAAAGAAGTAGGTAATAGGAAGTAATTTTTAATTTTTTAATTTATTGTGTTCATTAGAAAGGTCTAGAGATAACACCTGGAAGGTGTTAGAACTAAAGAATAATCTTGATCTTTAACACTAAATTTTCCAAAATGTGAATTAATCACAAGAGGGTGGTAAGTTCTAAGTCAAAAGACCAATTCTTCGCACCATTTCAGATTTTATATCTAGGAACAGTGACGATATATGGTGGTGGGTTGTGTCTGAAAATATTTTTTAAACTTGTATATTTGAAAAGACTCATAGGATTCCACAGAATATACTCATTCAAAGTGGACATTTGAAGTAAAAAGAAATGACATATCGAAGAAAGGGTTCAGGCAGACGTTGGAGGTCCACAAGATTTTCAGGTGCAAGCTCTCTGTGGTCTTACTCCCACATAGATACACATGTCTGGATTGAATCACCAAGATTTGTGCCATGAATCTTGGCTCCAGAAGAGCTCAAAGCAGAAATTTCCATGAGGTCATTCATGCCCCTCTAGTCACATAATCATCCATACAGTTTAACCCATTATGCCACTTAAAAACCATCAGTAAATGAACCATCCTTGAGGTTTGGGAATGACCAGGGGAATTTTGGATTTTAAATAGAACTTCATAAACTGCACTGTAGTTATCTTAGTCATGAGTCAAAGTCAAACATCCAGGCTTCTTGGAGACAGAGTTTTCTGAGGCCATCTACACATAAACTATACATTACAGAACCTCCACATCAAATGATTTCAGCCAATAAAGGAAAACAAAATGATAGACATAGAATATTATTATGTTCAATCCCTAATGAGTGATGGATCTAAACACTTCACATTTCAGTTATCAACATCGACAAAAGATAAATGTATCTTGTGCCTTCTTGTGAAGGAACATACCCTCAAAGGGATCAGTCCTGAGATTGATTAATTCTATGAATCTGACTATCAATTTTCAGGAAATCTAGAGGGCAGGGGAGCATGTTTAATTTCACTGTGTATATGCAGTGCAAATCTAGCTAGATATTCATCTAGCTAGATTCAGTTCAAATGTTTGTAGGTTCTTGAATGTACTATGAATTTTATGTTCTTCCCCTAAAAATTGCAGAGAACAGAAAGAGATGGAGTAAAGAATCTATAGTTGTTTTTTTTTTAAACTTGAAGGACATAGCAAGTTAAAAGTTTGGCAAGACTATATTATATTGACCCTATAGGGCTGCATGCACATTTAGGTGGTAAAACCATGCACAAATGCAAGGGGAGTAGTCTTTCATTGAAATGAAATACAAAGTGAGGGGTTTTTTTGCAGTGGCAAAATTGTATCTTTTAGAGGATGTTTGCCTACGATATTTTACTAGAGTCTACTATTTTTCATATGATGCTCTCTGTTTTTGAGTTTTATCTTACAACAAAAACTTACAGTGATTTGAGAGATGGGGGTAAGATATGGAGTTTGAATCAAATTTGATAATTTAAAATTTTTATTGAAAAATGAAATAGAAAACAAATTGAAAATGATCATGAGGAGAAGCAGCCCTAAATTTCCAATTCTGAGGTTTAGATGATGGCAAGTTCTTCCATTCAAAATGACCTATATATAGTTTAACTACTGGCATTCTTAATAGAAGCGCTTTGTACATTTCATGAACATCCTTCTCTATTTTTGATATAACAGAACATAAAATATATTGTTTCTTTTTCTTAAAATTTATAGATGGTATGGTGGTGCATTTGTATCCTCCCAGCAGCTCAACTTAGCAAGGGTCTCAAAAAATAAATAAAAAGAAGAATTTAAAAAGTCTGTGTATAGCTCTGTGGTAATGCACCTCTGGGTTCAATCCCAAGTAGCAGAAACAAAACCAACAAAAAAAAATGAAAGAAAGAAAAGAAAACAAATAATACCAAATTTAATGTAATAAGAGCAGCATTAAGAAGTAAGGATTGTTGTGAGAGTCTTTACTATTTCTGTACAATAGCAGGGGAATAAAACACACAGTTCTCTGTGAGTGGTAAGCTATAGTAACCTAAATCATGCATTTTTCTATTATTCTAGGTTGGAGTAAAAGATGGTCAGACACAGCACACATGAAAATGAAAAAAAAAAAAGTTAAATACCAGCCTAGATATGCTTGTGATATGCTAAAAATGAATTTCAAGTACTAAAAGCACCACATAAGAGGAAACTATCAAAAAACTGCCAAGTTTGAGATTTAGAAATGTCACTCACTGATGCTGTTTCCAAACAAAAAGCTTTTATTCTTATGGCAGGTTTTCACGGCTTAACAGATAAGCTTGTGTTAGGTGTGTGCAGGTTGCTTTTTAGAGAGGTTTCTTATGAAACCAGGACGACAGTGTGTATAAGGAAAGAAGGCGTTAATGGGTTAAAAACTGTGTAAATGTTACTGCAGTAAAATTACAGCTTGTTGTTCAGATGAATACTCTCCACTTCTCGTATAGCTTTAAATTATGGACAAATGCTTGCAATTGTGAACTCCCTACATTGTGCTGCCTGTTCCCAGGCTTCATCAACCAGGACTGTCCAATGGGATTACTGTAAGCCTTCACGGCAGTCTGCCAGCCACTGATGAGAAACTCATATCCCTGGATGTTAGATTGCTCTCTTTATTCCATCCTTGTGACGGCTGTGATTGCTGTCATGGTGTTAGGTTAGAAATTAGCATTTTGTGGCCCAAATTTTGCCATCCAGAATATATCCAGGAGAAAAAAAAAATCAAAGAATAGTAATTTCTTCTGTCAGAAAAGGAACTCAGAGCTACCATGATACAAATGTCTACAAAACTTAGGTCAGAAATGTTGTGTGGTCCTGGGTGGCGAAACTAACTCAGGAGGTGTTTCATTGTTATCATGAGGCTCTGCTTAGAAACAAATGGTTTTCTTTATATAAAACTAAGACTGACTGAGTAAACTGTGGATGAGTCCTGGAAGGTGTTAGAACTAAAGAATAATCTTGGTCTTTAACACTAAATTTTCTAAAATGTGAATTAATCACAAGAGGCTGGTAAGTCAAAAGACCAATTCTTCGCACCATTTCAGATTTTATATCTAGGAACAATGATGATATACTTTTGCTGTATCATAATGATTTCTTTACAATAGATATATCTAAGTTAACTATGAAATGACAAGACGAAAAATAAAGGAGTTGTGGAAAAAAAAGAATGGGAAAGATCATTAATTTTTCCATGTTTTTTCTCCCCTAAATCATTATAAGGAAATGACCAAAGCATTGCTATTATAGTAATCAGTGTTTCATATCATCAATGATTCTTAACTGTTCTTGCATTAATATTTTCTATCTTCTATTTGCTTATATGCTTGCTGAACATTTATGAGTTACTGATGTTTTAGTTTCATATGAACCTACATTGTGGTTACAGCTTAATTTAATTTATATTCTTTATGCCAGAGATTAATTATAGAATAGAAAAGAAAGCTATTTAAATTTTGGTTAAAAAGGGATATGGTGTCCTTATCTTTTGATTCTTACTAGGCTATCCACAGGCATGTTAATTTTTCCTGTCATTAACAGTGAGCAAGCTAGAAGGATTCTGACATGTGAGGTGCACAGATTCTGTTAGGAGCCTTGATTTTTATCCACCTACCCAAGCTTATCCGTCATCTTTAATCATGCAAAAGGCAGAATTACTTAATCACTTCATTTTATTGAAAAAAAAGAGAAAGATTTACATTAAAATGATGACATGCAAGAAAAAATAAATTGAAAATGATCATGAGGAGAAGGTAATGGGGAGACTAAAGCTCCATTGGTTTTGTGATGCTCATTTAAAGCAATGATCTAGTAAAACCAAGACATAAAAGCAATGATGATGTCAGCTGTAGGGCTATAACCATCTTATCTTTGCATTCTAACTTGCATTCCGGGTCTGCATTCTTAGCAAATTATGTGAGGAAGGCAAGACAAATAATTAAGCATCAGACCTAGATCCCCACCCCTCCCTGACCTTATCCCAGATTGAATTATACCCTAATGATAATCTTATTTAGAGGAACATGACCTCAAAATTTAAATCCAAGACCTTGAAGATCTTTATATGAAATACTTGCTTTAATTCCAACATGCAAAATAAGCCAAACCACTTAGACGTTAATTACCAAGTTTGTCTGTATACATTAATGTAATCTTATTTTTCTCAAGTGAACATCTTTACTTTTGTTTTCAATTTATTTGTGTGTGTGTGTATTATTAGTGTTCATTGACAATAATGCATGTTTTGTATGAGTAGTTTCTTTTCTGCAAAGCTTCCTGTTATTCGGATTAGGATATTTAAAAACAGTTGTTTGGAACACGTTCACACCTTCCCTTCCCATCCTTTTTATTTTATGTTGTTTCTCTATTTTTTCATTGAAAATAGCTAACTGTTCTAAAGATAGGGAATTTCTAAAAGTTTTGAAGACATTTATTGATAATAGCATTTAATATTCTTTTTTTATATATGTGAAAGAAAGACGTTTGAAACAATAGTGAGGCCTCATATAATTTTTATAACCTCAAAATATATGTTTGCCACATGCATTTCAGTCAATGTATTTTAAAAAAATCTATACTTGAATGGAATTGTGCTTAAAACATCTGACTGTACTGAATAAGAACAGTAATCATACATGAGGAAAAGGAAAAAAAAATTTAAAAACTTTTTAAGGCAATATGGTAATTATGGATATTTACTCTTTTAGCTTTTCAGAAAATAGTTGTTTAGCATAAAATATGTGCCAAGAATTGTGCTAGATATCCTGGATATAGCTATGAATAAAATTCCTGGTCTGTAAAATACTTTTATTACATTTTCTCCCATAGTACATATAATTTAAGAATCCAGAGAAAGGATTTACTCTGTTCTCCTATACATGCAATTGGCCCTATTTTCACTTAAATTGAATGTCTTCATATACACAGCCATATAAGAACTAGGTCACTCGGTGATATTAAATGATTTCAATATTTCAGCATATTCAGACTTTATATGGCCTTCCTAATGCTTACTTTGAATTTAAACAGCAAAATTTGAGATGATCTAAGGTTATTACTATTTCTCCTATAAACATATATAATCAACAAAACAGTTCAATAGGTTCAAATATGAAAATTAAAAGATACAATTGAAAGATTGAAGTAATTTTTTTATGTTAAAATTACAAAGATTATATACAAACTGTATAGTAATTGTAATTTCAAAAACCATATAATCTATATAATTAGGTTTTAGAAATACATGACTTATGCTATCATCCCTAAGGACTGAGAAGCATGTATTAAAAATCAACCATTCTTTTGCTCATCTAAAGTATCTTTAAATTCCAGACTCTGTAATTACCACTTTCTACCACAATCCTTTTGGGGAGATAAGAAAAATTCTGCTTTTCTTTTATTTAACTTCATTGGAGACTTTGGCTGCTGGAAAATGCAGGAAATTCTCTTTTCATTTCTAGACAGACTCTTCATTTACAAAGCCATATACTCTTATTTTATACCTGATAAAAAATAAAGAGACAATATAATATAAAAATTAATATGAAATTAAAAGATATAACTATATATAATTTAAATGAGCTAGTTGTCTGTCAAAATTAGTGAAGAACATAAATGTTTCATTTATATACATTTTTAAAAGTTATATTAAAAACATAGTTCATATATAGTGTTTTATTAAAAATATGTACTTGATATTAATTTACAAAAATATGTTTTCATGGAATTTTGTATTTTTATTAGAAAATAGAAACAATAAAATGAAATATGCAAATGATTGCAATTTAGATATGATTATGTAAGTCCAAATTAATGGCATAATCAAATGTTTTAGGGAAATTCATGTTCTATCACACAAAGGAAATTTGATTTCCTTTTTCCATTGATCAATTTGAATGTAGTTTAGTATAATTTATCACATTAGAATCAAACACTATTTATATTAGGTAATGATATAAAATTTAATTAAAACATAAATTTCTTCCATACTTACTTTAATGCTGTTTTTAAAGGACAGAAAAAAAGATGCAAGGCTAAATTATTTCATTTTTATATCGATATTTGAACCATCGTGTATCTAAATCTTCAAATGAGTATATTAAAATAAAAGTTGTTTTCCTGAAAGAATTCATGCATTTAAACTTACTTGAAATTATTTATTATTTTATAGTCAAAATGAAACTTAGAAGAATGTACAGAAACAGCAAAATAAGAATTGTAGGATCAAATACTAAGGGAATAATAACGAACAAGGCTACTTTAACTTTATAGCAATAGGTGGCACTGTTACCTAAATACTTTGATTTGAATTGAAGAACTAGAAATGTGTTGTTTCTGTATAAAATTTCCTATGTGTAAACAAATGAGAACACAGATGAAAACTTTAAAAATTTGGGCAATAGTTTTTTTAATCATTATTTACTTAGCATTACATTTATTTATACAGCCAGTAATATGTCAACTAGTAGAAATGTTGGTTAATATTTATGACAATAAATATGATTAAATGGGTATGCATTTAGTAGAATTCATAAAAATTTTACTTTTTAACACAAATAAAAAAAATCACAATATTTTTTTTCTGCAAAATTTTACTTTATAAATTCCCAAGTCTATGATTTTAATGTTGGAAATGTTTAAGTGTCTTAAAAAATTAAAATTAAAGTGCATAACTGGATTAATGAGATATATTTTCCACTGCTACATTTCTTTTGGACTGTTTTCTGTAGTGGTACAAATAAGAAAGCCATCATGTGATCTTATATGTTTGTTAACTATAGTGAATTTTGACAATACTCTACTCATTAGGCTGATATTACAGAAGTAGTGTTCTTTCACCACTGCCCACAAGGTTATGCTTATATTTGAAAGAGAAAAAAAATGGGCTATGTATGTGTTCACAATGTTTCTATGAAAATAAGAATAAAGAATAAGGACTAAGCCTCGTTAGAACACACTGCACCTTTGTACAAGGTAGATAATGCTGACCCTGTGGCAGGCAGATTGCAATAAAACCACCCCTTCCTTTACACAGACATAGCCTGTCACCAGGACAAGGCTTGAAAGGTGAACACAGGCATGATTTCAGTCAGTCCCCATGTCCCTAGCACCTTACAATGTGGCCTAGTGCAAGCCACAGCCTGCATGCCTTGCAAATTGATGCATGTTAAATTTACTAATAGCTACTATGGCTTTATCTTAGAATTCTTAGAAATAATGGACAAATATATAATTTGATGATCTTCATGACTATCCTGCTATATGCTTAAACTTGCCACAACAATATGCTGATCTAACTTAGAGATTAGTTTCCTAATCAGTTGGAGGTCACTACATAATTAGGTATAGTTCTGGTTATTAACTCAGTATAGTGGACAGTGTGGTGCATGACCCAAACCCCCATTGTACTTACTTCCTTTCTTTCTGCAAATTCTGCCTGGGATAGAACTTAGCTGCCAACCTTCTAAAGGGATTGCCATTTTAACTGCATATTTGCTATATATTTTTATGCTTTTTTTTTTGCAAAAATACATTTTAAATTTTAATTCAATTAAAATTATTTATTACTAAACTGTGTTTAGAGGAAGATTTGATGCACAGAATACTCATGAATGAATATATGTTGATGGGGTGGTGATGCTTATGTGGTGAAATACAATTTCACCATATAATGGTTCTTCTAAACAGACACTTATGGTTAGGTTATATTCTTTTCTGGGAAGACTCACACCTAGTTAATAGCATAGAATAAACTTGGCCCCAGTTGAAACAACTCATTTTTATCCATATTCCAGAACTTTCCATAGAATGAGTTAAGACTTCTATCAAGATTGCTAGAATGTTTTCTCTGATGTAAGGAGGCTGATTCATAGTGGTATAGAGAGAGGAAGCATGGGAGGAATAGAAGAACTCTAGATAGGGCAGAGGGTTGGGAGGGGAAGAGAGGGGGCATGGGGTTAGAAATGATGATGGAATGTGATGGACGTTATTATCCAAAGTACATGTATGAAGACATGAATTGGTGTGAATATACTTTGTATACAACCAGAGGTATGAAAAATCATGCTCTGTATGTGTAATAAGAATTGTAATATATCCCACTGTCATATATAAATAAAAAATAATTAAAAAATAAATTAAAAAAAGATTGCATCACAGTTCAGCTTTTCCCTCTTCCAGGGCTGCTTCATATTTCCCCTTTCATAGGGTGAATCTCTAGGGCATTCACTGATAAACTTCTTTTGCACTTATCTCCGCCTCCAACCCTGTTTCCTGGGGTATCCAATCTGTGCTCTATGCTAAAATAGGATGCAAATTGAACTAGAGGCCAGGTGGCCTTGCAATATGAAGTTCTCTTCACTAGCTTCAATAGCCAGAAACTACATCACAACATTTCTTAAATGAATTTTAACCATAAAATTGATTCTAAAAGGTAAATGACTGAATAAAATCATACCAAAACTTTAGGGTCAGCATCCAACATGACTTTTTAAGACCACTCAAAGACTACATGTTATATCAACAGGATACCCTAAAACAATTCAAATCGTTCATGTTTATTACATATCATTTATGTGTCAGGTCCCAGAGAGGGAACCAGAATTACCAAAAACGTGGCCTTGGTTCTTCAGAAGTTACTGGATCAGCAACATTTCCAGTCTATTCACAACCCATATGCATTTATGCTCTGTTATATACGGGGAAACAGATGTCAAATTGTAGAGCAAAAGATTTTCTAAGCATAAAACTTTTTTTTCATATGGCATAAACCAAGTCATATAGGGTAATTTGGATTTTTTTATGTGTAAAAATGATTGCTTTTTAAGAAACTAAATTGTATTGTTCTTATTCTTTCATCAGGTTAAATATACTTCAGTTGTATACCATAGTTATTTTATTACAAATTATTTTCAAAAGAGATGGATCAGAAAACATTATATGAATTAATTTAATGGTAACCATAAGAGATCAATAGGTTTTTTAAAGAGCTACAGAGGTCCTTATTTATTTATATAATTCCATAGTAGTAAAAACAAGACATGAGAGCTAACAGTGCCTCCACTTTTGCCTGTAGCATCCTTCTCTGAAACCATACAAAGTAGTCTAACAATGAATCTCAGTCCAAGGTTCTTAGCAGTTACCATTAATTAATTAAAATTAACATTGGACCCTACTTAATATCCAAATCTAGCCTAGTCACCTTATGTTAGAAAGCACTAAAATGAAAATTAGAAACATGAAATCCTTGCATGAAAAGGGAACATAAATGGTGGTTCTTATAGCCTAGTTCCCTTACAACACTCCCTGAAAAACATTTGTGCTATGTTGTTAGTAAACCACAGCATTACTACTTTTCCAAATGATGAGAAACAGTTTATAGATGGTTACTTTTGTTGTACCATGCACCTAGACATTTATTGCTTGAACCAAATTGCTTGGCTTCAGAATCATTGTATTCCATATTGTATGGATTAATTATATGGAACATATAATTAAATTCAAGTTAGAACATTGAATGTATTCATTGAGGCAATATTTTTCTAAGATCTTGTAATAGTAGGCCGACTTTTGAGAGCCAGTAGCCAATTTCAAGCTTTCATCAAATGTTTAAGAGTTATTAAAATTTCTAATAATTTGCTAACTTCAAGAATTAGACAAAAGAAAACTCATGTCATAGTTTTCTGGCTGAAGGATTCTTAACTTTTTTATTATAAAACCTATATTTTTTTAAGTAGGGGAAATACACTTGTAGGGATATGTCCTCCAATTCACCTTGCCATATTTTGCAGTTGGACACATCTTTGATAATGCCAGGTATTTTTGTGCCTATTTGTAGTCTATGAATTTCATTTTATGGAAATATAAAACTTGGCAAACGTACAAACACAAAAATCTCAACAAATTCCTATTACTTTTTGTGGAAATTTTAATAATCTATGTTATAGCAATGGGTGCAATAAAATATTTAAAAAAGGAAATCAAGAAGGTGACAAAAATGATGACACATTTAACATTTTCAATACTACAATATACTGTCATTACTTACACACCATGCTATATAAAAGATTTTTTGAATTTATTCTTCTTCACTGTTATTTTTTATTCTCTGACGACTTTCTATCCATCCCTCCCATCTCCCCATTCTCTGCTAACCACCATTCTACTCTACTTTTATGAGGTCAGTTTTTATAGCTCCCACTATGAATGAAATAAAGTGGTGTAACTTTTAACTAAGTAAAAGAGGTGATGCATATGTTGATTAACTAGTTACAACCACTTCATAATGTATACATACTTTATAATGTCATGTTGTATGTGATAAATACATACAACTTATCTGTCAATTTATAAAGCAATGAAAAGCCAGGCACAGTGGCTCAGGAAGCCAAGGCAGGAGGATCGCAAGTTCAAGACCAGCTTCAGCAACTTAGCAAGGCCCTAAGCAATTTTGTGAGATCTGGTCTCAAAATCAAAAAAATTAAAAAAGGGATGAGGAATTTGGCTCAGGTGTTAAAAGCTCTAGCTTCAGTCCCCAATTTCAAAAAAAAAAAAAAAAAAGAAGAAGAAGAAACACTGTGTGTCTGTGTGTGCACACGTGTGTGTGTGTGTGTTTAAGAGTAACAACCATATCAGTACCTTAAGAGACAGGCTTTGCAAATAATAATAGCCACTTTTAAGTGTCAGTGATTTTAAGTGTGTTTTGTTTGTTTTTATACACTGAATATGCTTTATGATTGTTTTTATCCCTGTTTGGAAGAAAAGTTTAGTGATGCTCTGACAAATGAAGCAACTTACCAATGAACCCAACAGCTGGGAGATGAGATTCAAATCTAAGAAGTTTTACTTCCAATTTGGGATTGTTATTGTGCTATAGCTGTCTCTTTGTGAAAAGTTTCAAATAAATATTGATGATGAGCAATTAAAATTATTTAATTACTGTGGGAGAGTTTGCATTTTATTTTAAAATGTGAAGACATTGTCTACAATAAATCTACAAAGAAAATAAAGTTGCTGATTCATAGCATTGATGTCCTTAGGAAGATATTACCAAGTACCTTAAACTGTGTTAGGTGTGGGATTGATATGTTTGGAATCAAAAGCAGTGAATTTTGGGATATATCACTTACTTCAGTCTTAGAAAATGAAAAATTACAATTCTAAAAATGCAATAATATTTAAAAATCTTTGAAGATCTTATTGAATATAGTATTTTGAAAGCAGCAGTTGCAGAGTTTTGTGGTTAGACTCTGCCCTGAGCTGTATTGAATTCCTGCAATGAGATGCAAAATACTACTTGTCTGTGAAGATGGGTGCATTTGCAGGGAGAGGGCTCAAGGAATTCATGACAATCTCAAAGAGACTAGATTTGTAACACAAAAACTTTCACAATGAGTTCTCTAGTATGTTATTTAGTACATCATTAAGTGGAAGAAGTTGTATATTTTGTTTTTTACTTTTAGCAAATTGTGTATCTTCAGAATTATCAAATAATGATCAGATCTTCATTTAATTTTCTGTGCCTTAATAACATAGTCACTATATGGTGTTTACATGCATATGAATCAAATATAATTTTTTAAGAATATTTAATTTTTAACTGTAGTTGTACACAATACCTTTTTATTATTAATTTATTTTTATTTGGTGTTGAGGAACATACCCAGAACCTCACATGAGCTAGGTGGGTGCTCTACTGCTGAGCCACAACCCCAGCCCAAATCAAATATAATTTTAAGCAGGAAATTTTATTTTTCTTAAATATAAATGTTCTTAAAAATAAGTATATATATAATAAATATATATTTTATATATATATATATATATATATATATATATTACCTATATCAACAAAGAAATATCTGTGAATATAAACAAACACATGTACAGATTTCTAGCAAATGCTATTTTTCATGTTTTTCCAGGAGACCACAACATATTATGTTTTGAGTAGCTGTTTTACCTTTGTTTTATCCCAAATGCTTTTATCAAAAAAAAGGAAGGTAGGTGCTCTGGATATAGCTCAGTTGGGAGAGTGCTTGCTTCACGTGTATAACACCCTGGGTTCAATCCCCAAAACCACAGAAAAAAAAAAGAGAAAAGAAACATGATGTTCAAAAAGGAGAATAGGCTTTATCACAAAAGGTTTTTCAGTGCTTATAATCTTACAAAAAATGTTTTAATTTAGAGACTTAGATTTAGAATGAAAAAGATTATTGTGATCACCTGTTGACTCTTCTGGGGCCAAGGCTTTTGTGTGTATGTGTGGTGTGGTTTATGCTTATTGTGTACATACATAATAAGGACAACCTTTGAAAAATTTGGTTCTAAATGTCAGGAACCAAAAAGAACTCTATCATGTGTGTTATTAATATGTTTCACTATCTAAAAGAATATTCCATCATGTTGTAGGAATGTCACATTACCATAATTTTCTTATATCAAATGCATGCATTTAGCAAGTACATTATGACAGTGTCTGCCCTGAATGAAGAAAATCCCTTTTGTACTGAGCTTCATGATGTTGAACTGTCCCATCTACTTTAAAAATACATCAATATTTTAGAAGTAATTTTTCTATCCTTTGTTAGCATTTCAATACATTTGAATAAACCAGACTTGTGTCCATAGAGTACAAAGTAAAATAGAGTTTGGCAATTTTCTTCAAGAGGATCTATGTATATATAAATGTCAAGTGGAAGAAGTTGTATATTTTGTTTTTTACTGTTTGTCAAATTGTGTATCTTTTCAAAATCCTCAAATAATTATTAGATCTTCGTTTAATTTTCTGTGCCTTTATAGAATATCATTAATGTGATGTTTGTTTGCATATAAATCAAATATATTTTTTTATGCAGAAGAGTTTATTTTTCTAGGATTTAAATGTTCTTGAAAAAATAATATCTGCAAGACAAATGAAGTAAAACTGGTTGGGCATGGTGGTACACACCTGTAATCCCAGGTACTTTGGAGGCTAAGGTGGAAATTTCACAAGTTTAGGCCAGCTTAGGAAACCTAGCAAGACCCTGTCTCAAAATAAAAAATAAAAAGGAATAGGGATGTAGCTCAAGGAAAAATTTTTAAAAAATTAAATAAAGGTAAAACCAGGAAAAATATACTGGCTTATTTTAACATTTAATATGAATTTTTAAATTTAAAAAATCTGTTAAAGATGTAAATTTAAATTATAAAAGCAATGACAAAATTGCCAATATTCTATAATTTCAAATCATCAGGTTTTCATGTGCTACAACCTTCATACCATTACTATACCATAACATATTTGTAAAAATATGACATGACTTTGGAAGTTAATATAATATTCTTTTCAGTTACTTTCTTTACAAATATGATCACAATATTAGGTCATCTGCCTTATATATGAAACCATGTATTATCAATTTAAATTTGGTAATTACTCATGTTTTCATTAGAAGTCCCAAATTCCACAGCTAGAAACATAGTTATTACACTAAAATCACAGGCACTCTAATATATCATCTCTTTCTTTTTAGATAGCCATCTCTGTCCTAGCCAAGATCATGGACTTGTCAGAGTTTCTCCTCTAAACTATTTGTTCAGAGCTTTCTTTGTTCAGGGTGGCTTCATGATCATTCAATAACATGTATTGAGTATTGCTCAGCACCGATTGTGACACATCTTCTCATTTCTCTGCACTTCCTTTCCCTTAGATTTTTCCAACTTGTCATCTTGTAGTTTCGAATAGCTCCCTGGGCTGTCACTCTGAAACACAGACCTTTAGACACTGCTTCTTTCCTAAACTCTGGACCTTCACTTCCAAATTTCACACATGTATCACTGAATATCTGTTTTCACTAAGAACTGAATTGTGGGGTTTTGTTTTTTCCCTCTAAAATAACTCTCTATAATCATTTCCAAAGAGCCATTTTAGAGAAATAGCAACTCACAAGCCTTGTGATCATTTTTGATTCCTGCTTTTCTAATTCGTTTCTTTTCAGTAAATTAAACCATAGTCTATTACCCTTGAGAACAATTCACCTTTCTCTTTCTCCTGTTCCTTTTCTTGAAGCTATCACTGCACTCTAGGACCTGCTGCCATAGCCCCCAAGTTTGTCTCCCTGATATATATATATATATATATATTTATTTATTTATTTATATTTATATTTGTTTTCTAAGCCCTACTTTAGGGCATCACAAGATTAATGATCTTGCTATCAGTTTCTGAAATGTTCCATAGCTCCTAATTGTCTACCAGAGGAAGTATGATGACCAGGCCAGTTCTTTAAGGTCCTGAATTGTTTGAACCCTGTAGTCTTTCTAGCATCACTTCAACCTCTTTCTTAAGCAAATGTTCATTTTAGAAAACAGGTTAGTCACACAAATTAAGACAAATGAAGTAAAACTGGTTGGGCATGGTGGTACACATGGTGGTACACACAGTGGTCCCTTTGGTCATTTTTATCACTCATGATATTATATGTACTAGAATTTTCTTTTCCCTGTCTACCTACTAGCTATGCTTCTCTAAACTGTTATAATAGTTATTCTCTTCTACATTGAAGAAACTACTTTGTACGTCATTTTGATGATCTTTCTATTATTGCCTTAAATTCTACAAGATAAATGCCTGGTTATTTGTTTCTTTGTGTTTTCTTTATCCAATTAGATTATGACCTTTTGGAAGATAGACTTATATGCTAACATTTTTCACCTGCTTATTACATTGCAGTGCTTAACATAATTCCAAGTACTTAATATGTGTCCCAAAAATACTTTTTCAGTTGAATAGATTATAGAATATTAAACAATTGCACAATTGCCAATTTTTGTTTCTCAACAAAATTCAGCACATGGTAAGTTTAGGAATAGAACTGTTTAGGCCAGCCTAGGAAACCTAGCAAGACCCTGTCTCAAAATAAAAAATAAAAAGGAATAGGGATGTAGCTCAAGGAAAAAGAAAAAAAATTAAATAAAGGTTGCAACTGAACAAAGTTCACACATTTCAAAGTGTCAGAAGCGCAGCATGTAGAAAGCAGGGCACAGGCTGTGTATTTGGTGTCAGTAGAGATGAATGGTCAAGTGATGAGTGGGAAGCAATTTATGATTATGGGTTTGAAAAAGAAGCTTATAAGAGAACTAATGAAAGTTTATGTTTGGTTTGACACTGGTAATTCTAATAAAACTTTACTTTTTTCCCATTTTTTTAATTAGTGAATTATAGCTGTACATAATAGTGGAATTTGTTGTAATATATTTATACATGCACACAATGTTATTGTGTGCATATTATTTTCCTTTTCCCTCCCTGTCTCTTTCCTCATGGGATCTTTCTTCTACCCAACTGATTTCCGTACAATATTCATGAAATTCCTGTCTTTCTTTTCTTCCTGTCTAGCTCCCACATATGAGAGAAATTACATGACCCTCAACCTTCTGAGAAAATCCAGTATAACACTAAAGGTTTTCAAAATTTTAGCAGAATTATTTAGAACCGAGACAAATCCAAAGCCATGTAGAAAACATTACTAGGAAATGGACCCACTCACTGAGTCTACATTAAATGCACACAACCCAAGATTTATGAATTATTTTACAGAAAGTACAGCATCTATAGGAGACAAACACTGAGCAAGACATAAATGCCAGAGGTTTGAGTTGAAATTTGGGCTAATACTAAATAGCATTTGGGCCAAAATGCAAAGAGCATGGTGGTGGTGACAGTGATGTTGGTGATGTGTTCTGGCTCCTGATTGTGTTAATTTGTGGAGTGTTCAGGTAAAATATTATTTTTTTAAAGACTCCTTGAAAATAATGAGAAAGAGCTGGGAGAAGTGGTGCACGCCTGTAATCCTAGTGGCTCAGGAGGCTGAGGCAGGAGGACCACAGTTCAAAGCCATCCTCAGCAACTCAGCAAGGCTGTCAGCAAATTAGCAAGACTCTGTCTCAAAAATAAATAATTGAATAAATAAATAAAAATAAAATAAAGCAGGGGATGTGGCTCAGTTTTTAAGTGCCCTGGGTGTAATCTCTGGTGGGGGAAAAAAAAGATGAAAGAACTGTGAATTATAGATACCATTGATTGATTCATGGTCTTCATGGGAAGAATGAACCTTGCTTCCCAAACTCATCTAAAGAACAATATGTGATCTAAGTAAATAAAAAAGTAAAGTAATATTTAGTTTCTAACTTGTGCTAGTCAATACTGCCTCTAGGCCTAAGTGTCACTGACTCCCAGGGCTTCATTTTGTTCCATATGGTGCCCCTGAAACTATGCAATGTTTCATTCCTTGCTGTGCCTGATCTATCCATATATGTGCAACTGACCCCACAGAGATTTCAAATACCAATTTATGACTTCATTTGAGCAAGATCAATTTGCTTACATAAATTTTGTTTGTGTTTTTAGGTTCCAGGAAAATGGTTTTATTATTTATCATGAATTCAAATTTTTGAAAATGAAAATTCACAGAAATATTTATCATTATGGGTCAAGCAGTACTTGTCTGTATTTTCTTTAAAAAACAAACTGAAACAGTGTCAAATAAAACCAACATAAGACATACAAAATCATGATGACTTGCCGAAAAAGCAATGATCAATGATTTACTTAATATTTTATCATATCAACTGTTTTTTATTTGTTCTTTTTAGATATTCATGATGGTAGAGTATATTTTGTCATATTTTGACTATTTAATAATCACAGTTGATTACATGTGGAGATTTGATTTGGATAGATCAGATGGCAACTCTTCAAAATTTTAACAGTGAGGAAAACACTATGTTGCTTTCTGGAAATGCTATTTATAGTTAAGATAATATATTAACATCTCAGTTCATTTTCACAATAGGCTAACAGGTATAGAGTGTTTTCAATTTTGTTCTATTTTTCTCCTTTTGAAGTTATGAGATCTTCCATGTGATCTTTTGAGTTTCTTAAATATTATGAAAAAATTATCCCAGAAATTGGGGATAAACTGGATGCTATTGTTCATAAGAGAGATCACTGTAATAGAATCAAAAGCCAACTGCCACCTAAATACCAAAACATTCTATAAGAGATTGGTAATGCAGATTGAATTTTGCAATGCAAGTAGGAAAGAAACTGTTTACTAATAGATAATAGTATAAGAGTTTTCTGTTACTGTTTACTTAACAATGTTAGGAGAGAGAATTTGCTGACAAAAGCAGAACTCTTTTTTTCTTGCAACTATTAGTTTCTACTAGTACAAATTCCTCAACTGACAAATAGTATCTTTTTTCATCTTTGTGTCCTAGAAACTAGCACAGGGCCTGGTTCAAACTAGCCATGTTGATTACATGGCTAGGGAATGAGTGGATGATACTACAAATGAAAGCTAAAGAAAAAATATGAACAATATAAACGGCGTAATCAATGTGAATGTGGTATTTAAGAGCCTTCGTCCTGCTACTTGTACATAAAATACATTTAATAGGCATTATCTTTTGCTTTTTCCTAAGATGCTACATCAGTGTTTAATGAGACATTAAATAGTTGTAGTGACAAAGTTGTGTTAACTTCTATTAATTTCATCTCTAAAAAATTTTTAATCTTTCTTTTTTTTCTTGTCATTAATTTTCCACAGCAGATAATGTGTTTACTTTCCTTTTTCAAATCCATACCGCCAACTTAACATTTAGAGAACATTATAATCCATCATTTTGCATGCGTCTATATGGAGGAAAACTGGGGGTCAGAGAGAGAAAGTGGATTGTTCAAATCTATGAAAATTTTGAGTGGTAGAGTCAGCATTTGCTACCATTAAGATATCAAAACTTATCATGAAGTGATGATATGCTGGCGGCCTCCCTTCTGAGAACCCCTAGGTCCTATCTTTATCTTTACCTTTTTTCTGTGGGAGTAGGATACCTATTTTACATCTCACAGTCTCTTCTACCTACTGGCTTTTGGTTGTTTTGAGCTAATGGAGGCACTAACAGGAGCTGAGAGAGAGGGAGAGGGGATGAAGAGAAACTAGAGTATTTTTCCTCTGCCCCCTCCTGCTGTGGGCTGCAGTTGGGAACAGTTAGTATGTTTCTCCAAGACTATAGGTTTACAGTGTCTTTTGAAGCAACTCCTTCTCATATCCTCTGTTTCCCATGGGCTGGGGTAACTCTCCTTCTTCCCTGGGCTTTTCAGATTGAGGTTGCCTTTAACAGCTCATCATCAAGACCCAAACAAATGTTGGTCCTCACAACTACTCCTAGTTTTTAAAGATGTTTGCTTATACCCAAACACAAGTCTGTTAATAAGTCCTCCTTTACTCTCTTCAAATGTATGAATTGGATTCTCTTTTCAAACAGGACACAGAAAATGACCAATAGATAACATGTCCATTTAAAAAATGAGGTGGTCTTTAAAAACCTGAATCTAGTTAGTTGAATCTATTTGGCCTTCTCTTTCGCTAATTATTTTTGCATTTTCCTGCATATGGGTCAAGGAAAAATGTAAACTACTTTTAACTTTATTAAGAAAAGGAGAGGGAATATTTTAAAAAGTTTTTTTTCCCATGGATTAAAAAAATGCCCACACTTGGCATTATTATTATTATTTTTTAATTGCTTTTGAAACAATAAAAGGTTTCTGGGAAATAGTAGCTTTTGCCCTATTCCATTAAATGACAGTGAAGTTGTTGGAAGGTTCCTGTGTGATGTTGCAATGAATTAAATGTAGATTTGGGTTTCTGAGCCTGCTGAGTTGAGTGGGCTGAGAACAGGAATGGACCAGTCACAATAAACTGGAATAACAGTGATTGAATTGGGTGGAATTTGTTTATTTTGCAGACAAACAAGTTGACTTTTTCTCAGCCTGAATTGAAACAAATGACTTTTTATTGACTTTATGTGTTGCTAAAAACTTACATGTGAAGCAAGTTAATTTTTTTGATTCCATTAAATTTATAATAATAAAATAATATTTATCATTACTACTTGTATGTCCTCTGGGCTTTTTGCAGCACAAACTGTATTCTCAGTCTATTTTTACTGTTGTCATCGTCAAGACCCAAACAAATGTTGGTCCTCACAACTACTCATAGTTTTTAAAGATGTCTATCAAAAATTTATGATTTGCCTAGATCATGTGTTGAAAGACTTTAGTCTTATGGACCTCAAGGACATACTGCATTTTGTCACATCTACACAGCTATACATTTCTGGAGGATAATTCAGCTCATGGTATCTCAGTATCCTTTTAAATTTTAAGTGCTTTTTAATTTTTTACAGGCCTTCTTTAGAGAACATTATAATAGAGGGATGCCTCACAGAGTCATACTTTTATCTAGCACTTTATGAAATTTCTATAGGTAAATATGAAGAGCCACAGTCTCTTTTATGACTAACTTATTTTACATCAGAAGTTAAGAGGTATGCCCCCAAAGAATGTGACAGGGCATGAATTTAGAAAGGAAAGGAAGAATGGAATGCCTTGAGAATTCAGAAGAAATGGATTATTAACATTCCTTTTTCACACTAATAAAGTTGTTTAATTTTGTAAGGATGTTACATAAGGTCTAGCTGGACAGAAAATTCCATGAGAGTAGAGGTCGGCCAGGTATTTGCATTTCTTCAAATAGAAAGCACAACTTCTTGTATTAATATTTAAATAGCTGCTACTGATTAATTACAGTGGTATTCTTGAGTGAGACTCTTCAAAATGGCATGGTGCTTCCTGGTTGCATGTTCTCAGAAGAAAGCAAATTTAGGGTAGATATTATAAAATATATTGACATGCAAGTGGGAACTCTGTCTTTCCATACCTCATTCCCATAAGTAATAGGTAATCCCAGAAAACCAAGCCTATGCAGATCTCTCCATTTCTCTGGGATGGCTATCTTCTTCTGTCACCAATCTCCAAAACCTAGAACAATAGGGAACAGCCAGTCACAGCAAAGCCACCATACTTCTTGCAAGTATATGTCAAAATTCAATTCCAAGAGTTCTGAGTATGCATTTCATCATCTATGGCTTTCTGACTTATTACAGTTTTGCTACTTATGCGATGACAGAACTGTACTTGGTCTTTATTGGAAGCAATTGTGCTTCTGAAATCATATTCCACATGTCCCATTCTGACATTCTAGTTAGTGCTCCTTTTGGAGGGAGTTCTAATTCATTGATTGTTATAATGACCCAAGATTGGTTGAGTATTTTGTATGTACAAAAGTGCATGGTTAGTATTCACTCATGGTTTCCATTCACACTAAAGTGGAACTTCCTAATTCTATATCAATCCAACTATTTGTCTTTTTTGCATCTGTACCCAGCCTACTTAGCACCATTGGGGAAGCAACATAGTAATGCAGGTTGTCATTTTTGTTAATATACAGTAATGCTGGAAAAATACAGCTCTTACCTTTACTAATTTTTTTTTCTCCAGAGAAACTATTTCAAATATCTTCTTTTGTCAAACTAATTCTCAGGAAAAAATGAATTCCTTTCAATTTTTTAGGTAAAATTACAGTGATCTAATAGGACCTCCCTTCACTGTTCATTATAAAATCTACAAAAATGCTGACCTCCGCATTGTCCTTCCTTTCTTTCCTTCTGCTATAAAGGGAAAGGAATTCATTTTCCCACTCTAGGACAGTCCTTCTGTCTACACTGTCTACACAGTCCATTCATCTATCATGCCCTCTCCTCCATCATGGTTTCTTCCATTTCACTCCTCACTCAGGTGTACTTCAGCCTTTCCTATATCTTCTCCAAGCACAATCAAAACTGTCTTTTGCGATCTGTCCTCATCCACTTATAAAACTTACAGTTAATTGCTTCTGTCTCTTCCTTCAAAGTCATATTTCTCAAGTGGTTTTATATACGATCTCCATTTTTTTTTCTCTTACAGGTTTAATCTTTACCTCAAATATGACCTTCTCCAAAACTGCCACTGACATGACTCTCTCTAACGGTAAGCGACAACAGTCCCTTTATTACCTCTATATCACATTTTTAAATACATTGATATATTAATCACTCAAGTAATATCTATGAAAACTAATGCAATTGTCCAAGACTGATTTCCTGCTCGTTGGCTTAGAACAGGATATGGCTTTTTACAAAACACCATGAAATCTCATCATTTAAGGCAATCAAGCTTGACCAAGCTCAAGTGTTGGATCTCAAACTCTTGATCATTCTTCTTGCATGTATAAATTTTATCTTTTATCATTGTAATTACAGTGAGTATTGTATAATGCTCACCAACTTTGAAAGTCCATTAACTTTTTAAAATATTTTTGACATATAACAGTTATACATGTTTATGGGGGTACAGTATAATATTTCAGTATATGAATGCAATGAGTAATGATTAAATCAGAGTAATTAGCATATCCATCATTTCAAACATTTATTATTTCTTGTATTAGGGACATTCAAAATCTTTTTTTTTCTACCTATTTTTATTTGTAACATTTCTAGCTTTACCCATTTTGAACATGCTTCTTTTTTGATTCAGGAAGTTTTCTCTTACATGGTGGTCAATTCTTCTCACTTATTTTTGAGGTTTAAACTTCTGAACTCTTATTAAAGGATGGTAGACCTCCAGAATCGATTGTCCAGGCTCCTTTATATTCTTTCTAAAATATTCTTTATCTCTCTTTTTATTTTTTTAATTTTCTAGGCATTTCCTCAAACTTATCTTCTAAATTAATTTGGTAAGATGGTCCTTTATTAAAATTCTATTTTAAAAATCTTAAAATTTTGAAAATTTTATTTTTATTTTTTGCAAAGGCTAGTTTTTGTCTTATACTTAGTCTTTGTGGTGAGGTGCCAAGGATTGAACTCAGGGGCACTCGGCCACTAAGCCACAGCCACACTCTATCTTATTTAGAGACAGGGTTTAATTGAGTTGCTTAGTGCCTCACTTTTGCTGAGGCTGGCTTTGATTTGAGATCATCCTGCTTCAGCCTCCTGAAGATTACAAGTATGGGATTACAAGTATGTGCCATCATACCTGGCATACATATTCTTTTTACATAAAAGTTCATCATTATTGTTGTATGATATTTCTTGAATTTCTCTTAGAGTACAAATTAGAATTCATCTTTTTTTTCCAAAATAGTCATTTTTTCTTGATATTAATTATTTTTTGTGTTATTCAGTAATTATCTTTGATGATGCACATTTTCCTCAATTGTCAGGAGATATTTATGTGTCTTTCCCCTTTTGGAATGTTGCATATAGCTAGTTGCATACATACTAGCTATCAACATGGGTCTGTAACATTATGCAGTTTAGTTTTTAATAGGTCACTCTCAAGTGCAGGGGCAAATTTCAGGACCTACTTATTTGTCTGTGTGTACATTACAGGTTGGATTTGCCTTAGAATTCATGGACAGGAAGTATGCAGGCAGACCCTGTAGAACATTTTAGAACATTTCTTTTTTTGGCAGTACTGTACTTCTTACCCAGGGGGATTGTGGCACTGCAATACTCTGTTCTGCTTCTCTTCTCCACATCTCATCAATGCTGGGACATGTTGTCAGCACCAAGATCACTTTTTAGAAATCATAGTTAATATCTTCAGCTCAGATAGCTCCAGAATGCTCCCACTGTAACTCCCTCTTGATCTTAACAACCAATGTTTGCTTTTTAAGAAGGTAATTTCTTTAACAAATAATGCTGCTTACATTTATTTTTGACCATTGCATTTTGACCATAGATTTTGGTGGCTTAAAACAACACCCAATCATTGCCTTGCCATTCTGCAGGTTAGAAAGGAAGGGCAAGAGCTGAGTTCTCTGGCTCAAGTTCTCACAAAGCTGCCATGCAGGTACTGGCTGGTGCTAGGATCCAATCTCACACTTGGGATGTTCATCTAAGACTGTTTATATTGTTAGCAGAATTAAATTCCTGATGTAGAAGAAATGAAAACTTGGTTTGCTTTCTCTTCTCAACTTGAGGCTTTCTTACCTCCTAGAAGTCACCCACATTCCTTGTGGATGCTTCCCCCATCTTCAGCCGGAGGCAGAATTTACTTTACATTGAAACCTAGTATCTAGTATACTTCAAATCTATTTTTCTTTTTGTCTGTGACCTAGAGACCCACTCAGAATAAACTTCCATTTTATTATTTTAATTGATTAGGGACTCTCATAACATCTTCCAAATCCTTTTGCCATATAATGTACATATCATGAGAGTGATATCTCTTCACTTCCACAGATCATGCCCACACTCAGGATGGCTATATGGACAGGATCTTATGGTTATACAGATTCTTTCCTGATATGTGATTCTATATTTAGCAGTTATAAGTTCTAGAGAGTCAATGTGGCCAATGTAAAATAGTAAACAACAAATTAGATTGAAACATATCTGAAGAATTTATTGTCTGAGTGATGTGAAATGGATAAAAGGGAAAGTAGGTAGTATTATGTTTTGATTTCAATTCAAACAAATTTTTTTCAAAGTTGACACAGCATAACCAAAATTTGACAAAGCCTCAACAATTTGTGACAAAATTGTCTCAGTCTATTTTAATTGTTTCCTTTCCTTTTAGTTTATCTCAGGGATCTCTCCCATGGTCTTAAGTGGTCCATGTCACAGTCTCTACTCTCTGAGCTCTGGATAAGTTCCACCAGGACCATGCCATCTTTCATCATCTCCTGATGAATGTGTTGGAGTCTCAGGTCTCCACCATTGATTAGGCTGCGAGTTCAACTACCACACTAGTCTTACAAAGAGACTGCTTTTTCCTCTGCTGTTTTTCTTTTTTTTTTTTTTTAAAGAATATTCATAAATTCTTGCTTGGATTCTCTACAGTTCAGCTGAGACAAGAAAACAGCATGCAAGAAGATGTTGCTGAAAATATGGAACTTCCTGAATGTTCTCATAGTTCACAGATTCCAGCCATGGTCATTTGTCCTTACCATGTCAAATTCCTAACTGACGTCTGTTTAAAGATGCCAGTTTTATTCAAGCTCTAGAAATTCCCTTAAGCATCTAAAAGATCAAGTGCAGAAGTGCTCTTGTCTCTTCTTCTAGTCCAAGGGTTCCATGTTCACTTTCTAGTTTCTTCTTTATAACATGCCTTTTTTTCTAAAATAATGGAAATTGATTGGCTGTGTTTTAGGGAAGATATCAGAAATATTAGAAGGTTTTAGGTAGAAAATTAATATGGAAGTTCAGGTCTTACAACATCTGTAGGTAGACTGGAGTAATAAGAAGACAGCAGAGTGTAGCCACTAGATTGGGGAGTTTGAGTGTACCATACTATCTAAATTCCAGAAATTAAACACTGATAACTGTGACCAGTACCAATGCTGCCACCTCTTAACACCCTCAAAACTAAGGATTAGACACAGAAATGTTGATCTGGGTCACCACAACTATCTCAAACATCCATGTCTCCATTATCTTCCCTGCTAGAAAAGAAAAAAAAGGCAACAAGAATGTGACTAAGAAAGGCCCCAAGATTCCATACCCAGGATACAAATCTTGTCTAACTTTCTTCTCTTGATTTTGAGTGGTTCTTTTGAATATGTGGTATTACTCCCATGTTCATGTTACCTTCCAGATGTGATTAAATACCCCAATAAAATGACTGGAAGATTTATCCTGGGTGGACCTGATTGAATCAGGTGTGTCCTTAAAAGACACCAGAGAGCATCAAGTTTGAAGAGTTGTCCTGTTGGCCATGAAGGAGTTTAGTCATGTTGCAAACTGTAATGAAGAGTACGACGTGGCTAGCATGGTATAGGCCTCTGAGAAACCAGAACAGTCCCAAGGAGATAGCAAGAAAATAGGAATGTCAGTCTTACAACGTGCAGTGAGTCTCAAAGAAGACCCCAAGTTTTCAAATGAGATTGTTCCCCTTCAACACTTTGTTCCAGTAGGGCAAAGTAGTGAACTTGATAGAACGCAGCTAAACTGCACACAGATTCTTGGAATATGGAAACTGAGATAATAAATTTGTGTTCTTTAAGTCAAGTGTGGTGGTGCATGCCTGTAAGTTTTGCCACTTGGGAGGATCACAAGTTCAAGGTCAGCTGTGGTGTAATACCTTAAAATTTTAAAAATGGCTAGAGATATAGCTTAGTAGCAGAATGCCCCTGAGTTCAATTCTCAGAATTGGAAAAAAATAAAAAAGACGAGAATAAAAAAAAATTATGCTGTTAAAGCTGCTCAATTTGTGGTAATTTGTTGTGCAGAATGAAGAATGACACCCCCCCAAAGAAAACATGTCTAGAAAACAAAGCAAACAAACAAACAAAAAATGCCACTAATAAACTCTGAATAGAGTGACTTTCATCTTGCTTGTTCCTTATAGATATGCTTGTGTGCATCTAATTGATGGAATTCTTTTTTAAGGGAGCCTTAATGTAGATAGTTTTCTAGTCTTTGTGATATTGGAAAATACATTAAAAAAGAAGAAAATAGAGACTAAACAATACAAGACACTATTTTACATAGAGCATATCAAATTATTTCAAAGGTTGTCTGGGTTTTTTGTTTTGTTTTGTTTTTTGTTTTTATTTTTTATTGTTGGTTGTTCAAAACATTACATAGTTCTTGATATATCATCTTTCACACTTTGCTTCAAGTGGGTTATGAACTCCCATTTTTAGCCCATATACAGATTGCAGAATCACATCAATTACACATCCATTGATTTACATATTGCCATACTAGTGACTGTCATGTTCTGCTACCTTTCCTATCCTCTACTATCCCCCCTCCCCTCCCCTCCCCACCCCTCTTCTCTCTCTACCGCCTCTACTGACCTTCATTTCTCCCCTTTGTATTATTTTTCCCTTTCCCCTCATTTCCTCTTGTATGTTCTTTTGTATAACCCTGAGGGTCTCTTTCATTTCCATGCAATTTCCCTTTTCTCTCCCTTTCCCTCCCACCTCTCATCTCTGTTTAATGTTAATCTTCTTCTCATGCTCTTCGTCCCTACTCTGTTCTTAGTTACTCTCCTTATATCAAAGAAGACATTTGGCATTT
>NW_026000093.1:25643912-25651891 GCF_001458135.2 Marmota marmota marmota
TCCTTGCCGGAGTGTCCGAAGGGGAGGGGTGGGACTGGTCTGTCTCTGGTTGGTTTTCAGCTCCCGGTTTGCTATTTCATGAAGGCTTGGCGAGGGACCTCTTCCTAGAGTCCCTGCACCGCTCCTGCTGCGCTGCGCCTCGGAGGCTATCCGCCCTGATGCAGGGGCCGCGTGCAGGCAGCCGACAGTCGCCGAGTCGCGCGGGCAGCGGCTGGCGGGTCTGGACCTCTGCGCTGCGTGGCGGAGATTCACTCGTCTAGCGCAGACTGTCACCTCCAAAAATCCTACCGATTCCCGGCCGATCTCTCTTTAGTGGAATTTTGCTAGGAGTTTCTCAGCAGGTCGAATCTAAGCGTATCCATGCGTCTCTCTGACCCCGTTGTTGAGGAGGTACTGAAAGCTCTGCCTCCCCTCTCGCCGCCATGTTCGGTTGTCTGGTTTTTAAAATAAATGTGTGGTTATATCTTATGGACTCAATAATATATAATAATACAAGTCAGTATATTCCATATGGATGATTTGATAGTTAGAAAATATCATTTATAAGACATTAGTTGTACTATCTAGTTTCTGTTTTTTTTTTTTTTTCAACCTAGGCAGATCTTCTCTTCCAATATGAAGAGTATAACAGAAGTGTATATTCTTGTAGATATTTTGATCTCCAAGGATTTAATTAAAACACCCTCATACACACAAGAGATAAATAATGGTTTGCATCTTTGTGTAGTCAGAATCCATATTTAGAAAATAAAATGTTTGCATGTTCTGTATGATCAAGTTTTAAATTTTCAAGAGAAGACATAGACTCCTTAGAATTGTGTTTTCTCAATTGTTTACTTTTGTTTTTAATTGTGGTCTCTGGTTTACTTGGAAAACTCAAACTCATTTTGTGGATTTCCTAGGGAAAAAAATCTGAATCCTTTATTCTCTCAGGCAGTTTCCAAGTGTCAGGAATCCAAGTGCAGATTAGCTAGTGATTGGAGCCTGGACTGAGTTTGGAGAACAAGTTTCTCAGCCTACTCATATGGCTATTGACAATAGGCATCAGTTTCTCACCACATGGTCTCTTTTGGATTTTCATGAATGAGTGATGAGAGAGAGAAAAGGGAAGGGAAGGAAAGAGGAGGGAAGGGAAGGGATGGGAAGGGAAGGGAAGGGGAGAGTACAGAAGAGCAACCCAATGGAAGCTCAGTGTTTCTTGTACTACCTAATCCTGGAAGTGAGATACTATCTCTTCTGACATATCATATGTTCTGAATCACTATGTTCACACTCACTCCTCACCCCAGTGAGAGGGGAGGGTTACAGAGGGTGTAATATTAGAAGATGGGATCTATAAGGGCCCCCTCATGTTCAGAGACAGCCCTCAGCAACTAAGTGAGATCCTAAACAAGTTAGTGAGACTCTGTATCTAAATAAAAAGTACAAAAAGGATTGGGGATGTGGTTGTGTTAAATGCCCTGGTTCAATCCCTGGTACGGGGGTGGGGGAGGTGGGGAAGAAGATTTTACAAAACTAATCTTAACTATGCACAATCTGATTTATTCTGCCCTCTCTGAATCTATTCTGTTCTGTTGTGTTTTATTCCATTCCATTCTGCTGAAACAATTAATTCTGGTCAATGCCCACTACATCTATTTTATGAATCATTAATGGCTCACAATGCATATTTTGAGAAACACTGTTCAAAGTAATACAATAAGATAAAAGTGATTTACCTGTGTGAGATGTTCTATGACAGAGCTCAGCTCCTTTAAATAAAATCCTGGGAATCTTCTTGAAGTAGCAAACTTAAAAGCTGTTATTAGTTCTTATATGCTAAATGTATTAGCAGTTTGTCATGATTTAAATTCCAATTCAAGTTTTTTGTAAATTTTCTGATTTCATTCATTCTGGAGATTGTATGGAATATCTTATATTGAATAGGTTTCATGCTAAATGAATGAGAAATTATTTACCTCAAAGAACTATAGTGTATCCAAATAGATGAACATGTAAACAGATTAAAGTACAGTCTTCCAATTGACCAGTGTCTTCCTATCCTCCTATCTGATAGCTGGTAGCAGTATGAGGTGAATTAAAAGAAAAAAAGAAAGGATATTGCTACTCTACAATAACTCAAACATATGGTCATTGGATAATCAAAGAGTAATATAGTTCATGTTTTGCAGCCAAGAAGACATTGAAAGTAAAACACTTGATGTATCATATCTGCACAGGTGGAAGGACAGTCACCTTCCTCTGGACATTGTTCCTTCTCCTGGAGAAGATAACTTCTGAATCTGGTCACTCAAAAAAAAAAAACATTTGAGTTAGTAAGCCCAAATTTTTACTATTTTTCTTATATACAATTGTTGGTTTTAATATGAGAAAAACAATGTGCACATGGAAGATTATGTGATGAAGATTATAAAACTGAAGTTTCAGGAGTAAACTTGCCCATGTTTACTGAGAATTATTATAATGAAAAAGCTCATGTAGTTTAATACTCAAAATCCCTTTGTCACTTCCAATATCTTTGACATTTTAAAGTAACTGATCTATCACATTTTTTCTCAAACTAAAATCTTAGAAATGTATTTACTTGTCTACTTTGTATTAACCTGACTCTAGCTAGGGAGAATTTTCTTATCTCAAAAGTGGCAGGAATGTGCCCTTGTAACAAGTATCTTAGAGGTAAGATAGAGTTCAGACAGTGTGAAACTACTTCTTATTTTGGCGAAGAGTGTTTGTGGACATTTGATGCCAATCTAAGATCCAGAGTTGAAAATTATAGTTCAGATTCAGATGAGTTTGAGCTAAAGAAATAAAGGCATGTCACTGTATTCTAAAGGGAAAGAGGGAAGAGGCAAAGCATTAAAACTCTGAATTCCTGCCTGTTCTGTATTAATCACAGTTCTTTTTAGTATGTATCTGCTTGGAAGTGGAACAACAACACATTTGGAATATCTTATATAGGATGGCAGAGAACAGGCTATTTAAGCAGTGGCCAAGAACAACCTGATGTTCTCAGCTACAAATTGGAAGTGAAGGTTACTTTCTTGTAGACTTTATCTTAAAGCAGTAAAACGGGTAACTGCAGCTACAACTGAAAGTATTGATTTTGTAATTTCAGCAAATTAAGAACAAGACAGAAAACCTATTAAACCTTTCCACTGATTGCCAGGGTACTTTTTGGTGATTCTGAGGGTGACATTAAAATTACATACATCTGTCTCTTTAGAGTAAAACATATACATTATATAGAAGATGTCAAATGTAATTTTGTTAAGTATATGTGTATTTTTACCTTTTAAATGTAAAACTTGAAGAACTCAATGTTATGAATGTCAAACTGTATATCTAATTTTCATACATTTTTATAAATTGAGGTTAAAGTTAGATGTACAATTATTAAATTTTAATAAATTAAACATTTAACAGCCCCAGAAGATTTTTGTAATAAAAACAGAGTAACAAAATCCAATAACAACATTATATGCCAGAGCATTATGAGTAATGACTACACAGGAATATATTACAAAGACTACTGAAAAAGTGACCTAATTATATTATTTGTGTACAATAGTAAAACAAACCAATTTTGTAGTTTTATGGAAGGCATCAAACTTTTGAAAATGTGATTTTAAAATTTCTTAAGTGAATATATTAAAAATTTATATTAATTATAATGTCAAAGAGAAACGGTTTATGAAAAATTTATAATGGGACAGATAGCCTATAATTAAAATAAATTTAGGAAATTTATATCCTTCTTTTCACATTTACTCCACCCCAAATGCCATATTTCTTAGTAGGTAGATAACATTAGAGAAAATAAAATTTGAAAAAAAAAAAAAACCCTCTTAGACCATATAAAAATGTAACAAGTTGGAGCAATTCTAGGGTTAGTTGATTCAATGATTTAACCATACATAGATTTTTAAAAATTTAAAAATTTTTAACCTTTATGGTGCTCTCTCTAGCATCAGTCTTGCCTTAATTATTGTTAAGATAAAACCAATGTTCAAGTACAGTCACAAAAAATGCTCATCAGAAGAAAAGGGCCATTTCCCCCTTGCATCTTTTGTCTCAATTTAAGAACATGGAACCCTTTCCTGGAGTTCCTCTAGAATATTTTCTTCCTGCCTCATTGTTCAAAATTTCATCAAATTACTATGACTTCACCATTCTCTGGTAAGGTAATGCAACAACCACAATTAGCTTAGAAACCCAATTGTGATTAATTAACATGACTTTAGAGTAAAGAGTTCTGTAGAGACATATGTCTCTATGCATGAAATGAATTCTTGAATAAATTCTGGGCTCTCCCAACATGGAGGCAGTCGGATTGATTTGGACAGTCAGTCAACCATAACATTTGCCAAAATTTTCATCACTCATTTAACTAAATGCAACTCCTTAACTAACTTGTCAGTAAATGCAATACTTTGAGAAGTTATTTGTAGTTGCACTAGTACAATCTAGATTTTACATTCATAAACTAAAGTGGTAAGATTATCTGAAGTATTTGAAGAAATTCAGATAAAATTCCATCTATCTCCCCAATGTTTAACCAAAATATAGGGTACATTAATAATTTATATGATTATATTTGAAAATTTTTGAATTATGAGAAAAATATTTCAAATAATTTTAGGTAACTTATAAAAAGATCTAAGTAAATCAAGTAGACGTGTTTTGCAGTTTTTTAAAACTCAAACTCATAATCTCAATTTACTCTTCCTATGCCTGCCATAGTGACAGTTTGTCAAAAGTTTTGGGTTATACTATGAGTTGCTATTAGTGTGTTTGATCCTTTTGTTACACAGAAAGAGGGATTTTCTAACAATGAAAAGAGAGGCCTTTTAGTGTTGGAGTATTCTTGAAAAAGGGTGAAATAATCAGTGAAGTCTTTTCCTAATAATAAAAAAGAACCAACAGCACTGTTCAGTATATTTGTAACTAAACCCTAAAACACAACATTACTTACATATGTAAATTTTTGATTGTCTGGATAGGGAATAAAGTAAGAATATGCAAAATTTTAACCCGTAGGTAATGCTGATCTAGTATAGCCTCATAAAAATTAACATTTTTGATAAAGCATGAGCCCAATCTTACTTTCCTTAACTCATTCATTGTTACTTTATGCACAAATATTTATTTATAATTTGCCACTGGAATAAACATTTTGAAAGTTATAAACATGAATTAAATAATTGTTTACCTTCTTAAAAGATATTAGAGTATTGGACTAGATACGGAAAGCTGAGGCAAGAAATTTATATTGTTTGCTGCAAAAATCAGGAATTGTTTTATGGAAATAAACCTAGTGTTTCTATAATTAGCTTGCAATCATCATTCCCCTGCTTCTGCGATTCCTTTTAATAAATGTCCACAATGAGAGGCAACAAAGCATAGAATTTAAGAACATGATGTAAAGTAAGGGTCTTTCTCATCAGAAATATATATGAATATAGATCAACAGTACTCGTTCCAGTCTTCTTGATAGGTATCACTAAATTATCTGAATAATTCCCAGGTAAATAATCACAGCAGAGTTTCCTGGTGAAGCCAAAAATGTCTTCATAATTGTTCTCTACCTAGTACCCCAGATATTCATTACTATTCTCTTATATAATTTAAAATTTATCATCCTAAAACTAAGGCAAAAGTTATTTCTATGAATATCTAAAATAGTTAATGATTCAGTTGTTGATCTTTTATGTTTTAAATATTTTAAGTTTCTGTGTATAATAATAGGCTATTGCAAGGACCAAAGAAAAGATTAAAACTTACAGAAAGGAAAATAAAAGAATATTTGAAGAACACATTAATTTACTTAATTTAAAAGATTGTTCACAATATATATGTACATAATTTATAATTAAAAAATGTTTATCAGAAAACATTTAATATATACTACCAAAAAATGAAAATGCTCTCCTTTCTCCTTTACTACATAATACTAAACCCAAAGTGATTTCCTGAGGGAAGTAATTGAGTTGAGTTCCACCATCACAAATCAGAGACATCATTTCCTAAGACCAGAGGGGTCTTAGGAAAGACTGCAGATTATCATAACCTTTTATAGGAAGTGACTTCTATTGTAGCTGCCATTTTCACTGTGATTGTGGCATCTGTGCCTTAATTACTGAGCAAATAATAAAACCTCTGGCACCCTGCATGTAGCTTTTGACTTTGGAAAAGTTTTCCCTGTTTATATTAAAAAAGACAATCAGGAGTAGATCACTTTGACCTGAACGAGAGAGTAGTATATCATCTTAATTTAAGTTAAATTAATATCAACTCTGCATTTGGTCATAATATAATCAGTTGTAATCTTGAGTTTCTTCATCTTCCATAGAAATTCATGCTGGTCCAATTCTTTTACTGACAATTTATAAATTGGACTTGAGAAGCAAGAAATAATAAGTACTCTAAATATATTAGAACAGTACAAGCATGCCAGAGAGCGGGAATAGAAAGACAAGAGAAAATGCAGGTCCTGCCTAATTGGTAATGTGAATTCAGTTTTCCAGGTTAGCTGAAGTAGTCCAAAGGTAACTTAACTGCATCTTGTACTGACAACCTCAAAGAAAGGAACAGTGTTTGGTGGGTCTTTTGGATCTCTGAGGCAATATGTACTATACTTATGATCACCTTGAAGACCATATTACATTTTTTTCTCCTTTTTGAAAGATCTGTAAGTCTTCCAGTTTGGAATGGAACACAGAAAAAAAATGAGTTCTTGGAGTCCAAACTGCTAAGCTAAGCCCTGAATCTCATGACCAATGGGACATCTAAAGTCTTTTTTACTCTGGGATGTTGTGTGTTGACTGATGAGCTCCAGTAGGAGAAACATTGGGAAGATCCATAATTTAGAGCAAAGTCTTACCTTCCTCTGTCAACAACATTTCTCTTTTTGAGAAGCATCTCCTGGATAATGAATACATTTAAAGACTGAATATCAACTGAATATGAAACCTAAATAGCTTATTACTGACTTGATGTTTTCTGTTCCAATAAATTATTATGTTGTTGGGCATGCAGTACCAATAAATTGGGATGTTATATGAGAAAGTGGGTACAATTAGATCCAGAGGACACAAGTCAATGGCACAAGCTGTTGGCTTAGACACTCATTATACCTTCCTTCCTTGATTTTTTTGATTCTTCCTCTGATCCCCTTTCTGGTTTCTGAAAAGTTCCTATGGCCAGGTAATAAAAGAGAGACATTTGAATGCCTGGTTTATAAATGGATCTGCAGGGATTTTGGGAAGATGGCGGCGAGGGGAGTGCATTGCCCCCGTGTGCTGCTTCACTGTGTGGGAGTATGACAAGTCAGGACGGCTAAAAGCTATCTTGTTAGGAATTTCCAGCAATAGTGGGGTGCTCCGGAACCTGGAGGAAGGATTTCCATCGCACGAGGATCGGCTACGGGGACTCAAACGCGAGAGGTTTGTCGCACGGAGGGTAACACTGCTTATTCAGCAAATCGCCCCGCGGCTAGAGTCTGCAGCGCGCGCTGGGAAACAAGGAGATAGCGACACAGGAATACAGCGCTGCAGTTTCTGCCAGCCGTGCAAGCACCGTACTCAGAGCTGAATTCTGGGTTCGAGACGGGGGAAGGAAGCGGTCCATCTCGGTTCTCCACACCGGTCAGACCACAGAGGAGGCCAGCGGCCACCATGTTGGAAAGCTGACGTCACCATCCCTGTTTTCGACTGACCGCAACTCATTCAGCCATAGAACAGGTAATTTTCAGGCTGCCATTCACCTGCGGCTTGCAGACAGATTGCTAGGGTTCAGTACCTGGGTGCTTCTTAGAACCTGATCTTATCCGAGCGAACACCGAGCGCGGGGCGGCCGAGTTCCGGCTCCCGGAACCGCCCTGGCCCAGGGCTGGGGAGCCTGCGGAGGCTGCTTCTTGGACCCTGCTCCTATCAGAGCATACACCAAGCACTAAGCGGCCGAATTCCGGCTCCTGGAATTGA
>NW_026000093.1:25653898-25673848 GCF_001458135.2 Marmota marmota marmota
AAGGTGAAAGGTTGGGAAAAATCATATCACTCATATGGACTTCGGAAACAAGCAGGAGTGTCCATACTCATATCAAATAAAATAGATTTCAAGCCAAAGTTAATCAAAAGGGATAAAGAGGGACACTACATACTGCTTAAGGGAACCATACACCAACAAGACATAACAATCATAAATATATATGCCCCAAACAATGGTGCAGCTATGTTCATTAACTCTATTCTTGATACCAGATGTAGAAGAAAAAAATTGTAGCAGCTATGCCAATTTTATGTTAAAAGACATATTATTCTTAAACACAGAGGGACCTTAACAAATGAGTTTTAAAAATCAAGAAACTGAAACTTGCTAATGTAAAGTGACCGACTGTCTGATGGTTCTACAATCAGATGATGCAGCATCTATGTTTGCTGACCTTTCTAGGCCTATGACCTTTGCAGCATGTTCTCCTACTGCACTCTTTATGGAACAGTTAAATGGTAGATGAGGGAAGGGCCCTTTAAGGCACGGGGCCAGGAATAGGCACTGATGTCTGGTCTAGGGACAACAGTGCACACAGGGTTTACCTCCAGTGAGAGATGACCAGGCGCCTTTGACCCTCTCTCCTGAAATGATTAACTTAGGACCAAGCCAGAGAAAGAAACATGGGATGGAATTAATAAGTAGAGTAAACCTATATCTCATCTAAATTTCGGTATTTAGGTGAAGAATGATTTAATTCTCCATTTACTACATTTCTTGAGACTCTTGTTTGGCATATTGGTCACATATTATTCTTAGGTCTTCTGGTTAAAGATAACTTAATTCACACACTATTCTATGTAATTTATTCTATGTAACTCACACACTATTCTATGTAATTTTCTAATTTTAGTGGTATTTTAAAATTTGTTCTAATTAGCTGTACATCATAGCAGAATACATTTCAACTCATTGTACCCAACTTCTCATTTCTCTGGCTGTACATGATGCAGAGTCACATCCTTGGTGCTTAATTTAGCATTCCTTTGTCCTCTTATCATTACTTTTCTCCTACTCAAATGATTACTTGATCATCATAACATGTGAAGTCTACAGTGAAATTAAATTCTCAGCATGTCTATTTGCAGGGATTTTAGGGATGTGGGTAGGGAGATGGGCAGCATTGAATTTACTGTGACATCACTATTGCTGCCTGCTTTGTATGCTCAATTTTTCTTAGGAAAATGTTTTTCCTAGGTATTGAAAGAGACAAGCAAGTCACTTGGAAACATTATTCTGGTTACTTGGGAGATTTTATCTGCCCCATTAAGGTATAATTTTACAATTTCTGTTGTAGACATAGACTACTGGTATCTGGGTCTCAAGACATAGGGGAAGGCAAAAGATATTTTTCAACTTTTCAATCTAATCTACTTTGAGATGATCCATGAGGCAAATGTTTAATATCTTTTTTTTCTACAATGAGTGAAGAAATTTTTATTTTACTCTAAGGCATATTGAAAATTTCAATATTCTGGTATAATGCTATCCAACACTGAGAGTTCTTTCTTAGTCTATTCCTTTGACTAGGGGGAAGTGAAAGAAAGAGCCCTGGGGATTGTGAGAGAGATGTCATTTTGTACACTGTTGGTGGAAATGTTAATTACATTAGCCATTGTGGAAAGCAATATGGAGGTTCCTCAAAAAACTAAAAATAGAAGCACCATAATATTTATCTATCACTTACAAAAGAATTAAAACCAGTTTGCCACGTGCATATCAACACTCCCATGTTGATTGGAACATTATTTACAATATCTAAGATTAACCTGTGTCTGTCAATGGATAAATAGATAAAGGAAATGTGGCATGTATACAATGGAACACTATTAAGCATTAAAAAGAAAGTAGTCTTTTCACTTCTGATAATGTGGATTAATCTGGAAGACATTATGCCAAGTGAAGTAAGCCAGGCAAATAAGTAAAAACTATGTCTTTCTTATTTAGAATCCCCCCTACCACTTTTAAGTGACATTAATTCTATTCAAAAGCATGGGAGGTCTTTCCATCTTCTAAGGTCTTCTTCAATTTTTTATTCACTATTTTAAAATTTTCATTATAGAGTCTTTCACATTCTTGGTTAGGTTTATTATGAAGTATTTTATTTTATTTTGTTTCATTTTTGTATTTACTATAAACAGAGAGTTTTCCTGATTTTTTTCTCAGTAGATTCATTATTGGAGTAAAGGAAAGCTATTGACTTATGTATATTGACCTTGTCTCCTTCAACATTTCTGAATTTGTCATTTCTAGAAGTTTTCTGATGGTTTTGGGGTCCTCTAGATATAAGGTCATGTCTTCAGCAGAGATAATTTGGGTTTTCCTTTTCCTATTCAGATCCCTTTAATTTCGCCTGATTTCTCTGGCTAGAATTTCAAAAACTATATTGAATTGGAGGGTAAAAAATGTACATCCTTGTCTTTTTACTGATTTTAGAGTGAATGCTTTCAGTTTTTGTCCATTCAGTATGATATTGGCTTTGGATTTATCATATATAGGCTTCATAATACTGAGGTAAGTTTCTTCTCTCACTAGATTTTTCAATGTTTTTAACATGAATTAGTGCTAAATTTTGTCAAAGGCCTTTTCTATTTTATCTATTGAGATAATTATATGATTCTTGTTCTTAATTCTATTTTTGTGGTAAATTATATTTATTGATTTGTATATACTGAACCAATCTTGAATCCTGGTACACTATCTTCTAAATGTGTTTTGGAATACAGTTGCTAATATTTTGCATCTATGTTCATCAGGGATATTGGTCTAAAGTTTTCTTTCCTTGATGTGTCTTTTGTCTGGTTTTGGCATCAGGACTATATTGGCTTCATATAAAGTATTTGAGTGTTCCCTCACTTTTAATTTCATAGAATAATTTGAGAGAGATTGCCATTACTTCTTTATTAAAGGTCAGGTAAAACTTGGCTGAGAATCCATCAGGTTCTAGGATTTTCTTTGTTGGAAGGCTTTTAATTGCTGCTTCAATGTCACTACTTGATATTGGTCTGTTTATGCTTTATATATTGTTCTCATTGAATTTGGGCAGTTAACATAAGTTGAGAAATTTGTTAAAATATATATTAGTGTGTGTATGTGTGTGTGTATATATATATATATATATATATATATCTTCTCAAAATAGTTTCTAATGATTCTCTGGATTTCAGAAGTATTTGTGGTAATATCTATCTCCTTTATCATCCCTAATTTTGATTATGGTTTCTCTTTCTTTTGGCTAATTTGGTTAAGCATATATTAATCTCATTATCTTTTCAAAGAGTCAATTCTATTTTTTATCAATTAATTTATTTTAATTAGGTATATATGACAGCAGAATGAATTTTGATTCATTGTACACATTTGCAGCACAGCTTTCTATTCTCTGGTTGTACATGATGTAGCATCACACCATACATGCAGTCATGCATGTACCTAAGGTAATGAAGTCCATCTCATTCCACCATCTTTCCTGCCCCATGCACCCTCCCCACACATCCTTCCCCTTTGCCCAATCAAAGTTCCACCATTGTCCCCCCCCCATTATAGGTCTGCATCCACTCATCAAAGAGAACATTCAGCCTTCATTTTGGGGGGATTGGCTTACTTTGCTTAGCATGATATTCTCCAACTCCACCCATTTACCTTCAAATGCCATGATTTTATTCTTCTTTAATGCTAAATAATATACCATTGTGTATATATACCACATTTTATTTATCCATTCATCTACTAAAGGGCATCTAGGTTGGTTCCACAGTTTAGCTATTGTGAATTGTGCTGCTATAAACATTAATGTGGCTGTGTCCCTGTAGTATGCTGTTTTTAAGTCCTTTGGGTAGACTGAGGAGTGAACTAGCTGGATTAAATGGTGATTCCATTCCGTTTTCCAAGGGAATACTGCTTTCCATATTGGCTGCATGTAATTCCACTAGCAATGTATTAGTATGCCTTTTCCCCCTCACCAACATTTATTGTTGTCTGTATTCTTGATAACTGCTACTCTGATTGGAATGAGATAAAATCTTAGTTTTGATTTGTATTTCTCTAATTACTAGAGATGTTGAACATTTTTTTTTGTATATTTGTTGATCGAATATATGTCTTCTGAGAATTGTCTGTTCAGCTCCTTAGCTCATTTATTGATTGTGTTGTTTGTTGTTTTGGTGTTAAGTTTTTTGAGTTCTTTATATATCCTAGAGATTAATGCTTTGATGTGTGTGAGGCCAAAATTTGCTCTCAAAATGTAGGCTCCCTCTTTACCTCATGGATTGTTTCTTTTGCTGAGAAGAAGCATTTTGGTTTGAGCCCATTCCATTTATTAATTTTTGATTTTATTTCTTGCACTTTAGGAGTCTTGTTAAGGTAGTCAGGGCCTAATCCAACATGATGAAGATTTGGGCCTATTTTTTCTTCTATTAGGCATAAGGTCTCTGGTCTATTTCCTAGGTCCTTGATCCACTTTAAATTGAATTTTGGGCATGGTGAGAGATAGGGGTTTAGTTTCATTTTGGTGCATATGGACTTCCAGTTCTCCCAGACCACTTGTTGAATAGGCTATTTTTTCTCCAATGTATGTTTTTGGTGCCTTTGTCTAGTATGAGATAACTGTATTTATGTGGGTTTGTCTCTGTGTCTTCTATTCTGTACCATTGGTCTACATGTCTATTTTGGTGCCAGTACCATTCCACTTTTGTTACTATAGCTTTGTAGTATAGTTTAAGGTCTGGTATTGTGATGCCTCCTGCTTCACTCTTCTTGCTAAGGATTGCTTTGGCTATTCTGGGTCTCTTATTTTTCCAAATGAATTCCATGATTGCCTTTTTTCTTTTTATAAGAAATGATGTTGGGATTTTAATTGGAATCACATTGAATCTGTATACCACTTTGGGTAGTATGGCCATTTTGACAATATTAATTTTGCCTATCCAAGAGCATGGGAGCTCTTTTCATATTCTAAGGTCTTCTTTAGTTTCTTTCTTTAGTGTTCTGTAGTTTTCAATGTAGATGTCTTTCACCTCTTTTGTTGATTCCCAAGCATTTTTTTTTGAGGCTATTATGAATGGGGTATTTTTCCTAATTTCTCCTTCAGACAATTCATCACCAATGTATAGAAATGCATTTGATTTATGGGTATTGATTTTATATTCTGCTATTTTGTTGATTTCATTTATTAATTTTATAAGTTTTCTGGTGGAGTTTTTTTGGATCTTCTAAGTATAGAATCTTGTCATCAGCAAATAATGATAGTTTGAGTTCTTCTTTTCCTATTTGTATTCCTTTAATTTCTTTTGTCTGTCTAATTGCTCTGGCTACAGTTTCAGGGACTATGTTGAAATAGGGTATCCCTGTCTTGTTCTGTTTTTAGATGGAATGCTTCCAAATTTTCTCCATTTAGAATGATGTTTGCCTTGGATTTAGCATAGATAACTTTTAAAATGTTGAGGTATATTCCTACTATTCCTAGTTTTTCTAGTGTTTTGAACATGAATGAGTGCTGTGTTTTGTCAAATGCTTTCTCTGCATCCATTTATATAATCATATGATTCTTCAAGTATGTTGATGTGATAAATTATATTTATTAATTTCTTTATGTTGAACCAAACTTGGTAAATTATATTTATTGATTTCTTTATGTTGAACCAAACTTGCATCCTTGGAATGAACTTCATTTGATAATGGTGCACTATTTTTTAAAAATATTTGTGTGTGTGTGTGTGTGTGTGTGTGTGTGTGTGTGTGTGTGTGAGTTTCCAGAATTTTATTGAGAATTTTTGTGTCAATGTTCATCAGGGATATTGGTGTGACACTTTCTTTCCTTGATGTGTCTCTGTCTGGTTTTGGTATCAGGATGATACTAGACCCATAGAATGAGTTTGGAAGGGTTTTTTCTTTTTCTATTTCATGGAACAATTTGAGGAGTATTGGTGTTAAATCTTCTTTGTAGGTCTTCTAGAATTTAATTTTGAATCAGTCTGGTCCTGGGCTTTTCTTGGATGGTAGGCTTTTGATGGCATCTTCTATTTCCTTGCTTGAAATTGGTTTGTTTAAATTGTGTATGTCCTCTTGACTCAGTTTGGGTTGATCATATGCCTCCAGAAATTTGTAGATGTCTTCAAGTTTTTCTCTTTTACTAGAGTATAAATTTCCAAAATAGTTTTTAATTATCTTCTGTATTTCAATAATGTTTGTCTTGATATTTCCTTTTTCATCACAAATTTTAGTAATTTGAATTTTCTCCTCCCCCCATTTTTTTTTGTTAGAGTGGCTAAGCATTTGTCAATTTTATTTACTTTTTCAAAAGAACCAGTTTTTTGTTTTGTCAATTTTTTGAATTGTTTCTTTAGTTTCAATTTTATTGATTTCTGCCATGATTTTAATTATTTCCTGTTTTCTACTGCTTTTGAGGTTGGTTTGTTTTTCTTTTTCTAGGGCTTTGAGCTGTAATGTCACATTATTTATTTGTTGATTTTTTCTTCTTTTGAAGAATAAACTACATGCAATGAGCTTTCCTCTTAGCATTGCCTTCAAAGTGTCCTGAATATTTTGATAAATTGTATTGGAGTTCTTATTTACCTCTAAATTTTTTTTTTATCTCCTCCCTGGTATCTTCCATTATCCATGAGTCATTCAATAGTGTATTGTTTAGTCTCCAGGTGTTGCAGTAGGTTCTCTTTTTAATTTTATCATTGCTTTCTAATTTTATTTCATTATGATTAGATAGAATTCAGAGTAGTATCTCTATTTTCTGGTATTTGTAAGACTTGCTTTGTGGCATAACATATAGTCTATTTTGTAGAAGGATCCATGTGCTGCTGAGAGGAAAGTATATTCAGTCATTGATGGATGGGATATTCTATATATGTTTGTTAAGTCCAAATTATTGATTGTATTATTGAGTTCTATAGTTTCCTCGATTACTTTTAGTTTGGAAGATCTATCAATGGTGAGAGAGGTGTATTAAAGTCACCCGGTATTATGGTGTTGTGATCTATTTGATTCTCATATTTGAGAAGGGTTTGTTTGACATACATAGATGCCTCATTGTTTGAGGCATAGGTATTTATGATTGTCATGTCTTGTTGATGTATGTATCCATTAAGCAGTAAGAAATATCCTTCTTTATTCTTTTTTACTAGCTTTGGTTCAAAGTTCACTTTATCTGATATGAGGATGGAAACCCCTGCTTGTTTATGTGGTCCATATGAATGGTATGTTTTTTCTCACCTTTTCGCCTACAGTCTATAGAAGTCTTTTCCTGTGAGATGAGTCTTTTGAAAACAACATATTGTTGGATCTTTTTTTTTTTTAATCCAATCTGTCAGTCTGTATCTTTTGATTGATGAGTTTAGACCATTCACATTCGGGGTTAGTATTGAAATATGATTTGTATTCCTGGATATTTTGGTTTATTTTTGGTTTTTAACTTGACTTGGTTTCTCTTTTGATTGGCCTTTACTTCAGTGTAGTTCCTCCCTTTGCTGATTTTCATTCTTGTTTTTCATCTCCTCCTCTTGGAATATTTTGCTGAGGATGCTTTGTAGTGTGGGTTTTCTCACTGTATATTCTTTTATCTTTTGTTTATCATGGAAGGTTTTTATTTTCTCATCACATCTCAAGATTAATTTTGTTGGATAAAAGATTCTTGGTTTGCATCCGTTTTCTTTCAGAGTTTGATATATGTTGTTCGAGGATCTGGGTTGAAAAATCTGCTGAGATACAAATTGGTCTCCCCCATATGTAATCTGATTACTCTCTCTTGAAGCCTTTAAGATTCTCTCCTTATTCTTGTATGCTAGGCATTTTCATTATAATGTGACTTGGTATATATCTGTTGTAATTTTGTATATTTTGTGTCCTGTAAGCCTCTTGTATTGGTTTCCTAATTCATTCTTCATGTTTGGGAAATTTTATGATGTTATCTCATTGAGGAGATTGTGCATTCCTTTGGTTTGAATGTCTGTTCCGTCCTCTATCCTAAGAACTCTTAGGTTTGGTCTTTTGATGCTATCGCATAATTCTTGAATGTTCTATTCATGATTTCTTACCATCTTCACTGTGTGGTCATTTTTACTTTCCAGATTGTGTATTTTGTCTTCATTATCTGACATTATGTCTTCCAAGTGATCTAGTCTGTTGGTGATGCTTTCTATTGAGTCTTTTAACTTGATTTATTGTTTCTTTCATTTCAAGGATTTCTGTTTTTTTTTTTTCCCCCAGAATCTCTCTCTCTTTCTTGAAGTGATCTTTTGCTACCTGTATTTGCTCCATTACCTCTTTGTTGGTGTGATCAATTGTTGCCTTGGTTTGCCCTCCTACCCCTTTGTTGGAGTGATCAATTTTTGCCTGTATTTGCTCATTTAGGTAATTTTTAATTCACAGATCATTTTAATTACATATATTCTAAGCTCCTTCTCTGACATTTCATTAATTGCACCATTCATGAATTCTGTTATTGTAATATCCTGGTTTGTTTGTGAGACTTTCTTCCCTTGTTGTTTTCATGTTGTCTGTGTGTCTTCCTTTTTTTGCAATGCAGATCTGAGATATTACATTTTCTACCCTATAATTTTGTAGTATCCCTGCAGATTATCTGTACCTCACCTTGGTGTTGGGCTTCCAGACCCTGCTGGTGTCCCATCATGGAAGCTATTGCAACTAAAGGTGGTGGCAGCAATGGAAGAGGTAATTCGAGATAGCAGTGGGGATGTCCCAAGAGAGATGCAACATCTCTCAGAGATGGGGCTGAAAAAGTGGGCCTTTCAGTGGCTTTGGGGTGCCTATTCTGAGATTCAGCTACTTCTAGGTCCTGTTGTCACAAGGCAGAGGCCACTGAATGGGAAAAGCTATAGGGATGGCTACAGTGTCCCCAGATGGAGTTGGGTTAGGCCTGGGCTCCCAGGTGAGGATTGAACCTGGTCTACTCTGGGCCTGGGTTCTGGCATCAGCAGGGTGGACCTAGGCCTAACCTGTGCCTCAACTAACATGCAGGTTGGCAGAGGCAGTTCTAGGCTTGGACCTGGATCCTATGTAGGTCATTAGGGCAGTCCTGGGCCAGGGCCTGAGCTCCAGCGTGGTCTGCCAGTCAGCAGAGCAGACCCACACCTAACCTTGGCCTGGGCTCCTGTGCAGGCCCAAAGAATCAATTCTTTTTTGTATTTATCCTTTCTTAACTTTTTTTTAATCCTCAATTTTATTAATTTTGACTACAATAATAAGTTTTCGTTTCTTGTACTGATTTTGCAATTAGTTTGTTTTTCCTTTTATAGGATCTTGAAGTGTTTAATTAGATTATTTATTTGGGATGTTTCTTTCTTCTTCTTTTTTTTTTAATGTAGGCACTTAATACTCTAAACTCTCCTTTTAGAACTTCTTTTATACTGTTAAAGAATTTTATATATTCTATCTCTGTTATCATTTGTTTCTAATAATTTTTAATTTTTTATCATTTATTTTATGACTCATTCCTCATTTAAAAGAGCATTGTTCAATCTCTATGTGTCTGTAGTTTCTATAATTTGACTAGCTATTGATTTCCAATTTCATTGCATTAAGATCTGATAAGATGCATGGAATTACATAGGATATATATATATATATATATATATAAAATATATATATATATTTTCTTTTTTGTATTTGTTAAGACTTATGTCAAGACTTAGAATACAATCTATTTTGGAAAAGGATGCCTGAATTGTGAGGGAAAGGTGAGTTCAGGTGTCTGGGGGTGAAATATTCTGCAGATATCTGTTAGATCCGTTTAATTTATGTTATTATTTAGGTCAGAAATATCTTTATTGATTTTATATCTGGATGACTTGTCTATTGGTGAATAGGGTGTGTGGAAATCATTCAGTTTTATTGTATGGGGTGTATCTGGGATTTAATGTCAAGACGTATTTTAAAATGCATTTAGGTGCATCCACATATGCGGTACAAATATTTACCATCATTATATCTTCCTGTTGGGTTGTCCCCCTTATAAATAAATGGTGATATTTATTCTCTCTTTTGATTAATTTTTGTTTGAAATCTGCTTTGGCAGATATGAGGCTAGCCAATCCAGATTCTATTTGCATGAATTTTTTTTCCATATTTTTACTTTCAGCCTGTAGAGGTCTTTACCTATGAGATAGGTCTCTTGCAGTCAGCATATGGATGTATCTTTTTTCTTAATCCATTCTGACAATCTGTGTATTTTAATTGGGGAGTTGGGTCCATTTGCTTCCAGTATTATTATGGTTAGGTGTTTGTTATGTCCTTCCATTTTGTTTTGTTTGCTATAAATTGGTTTTAATTTTTATTTATTTATTTCTCTTCTAGAGAGATTTGTCCATTTGGGAGCTTTGAATTTTGTTTGACGAGTTCTTTCATATGTAGTATATCTTTAATTATTTTTTGTAGTGCTGGCTTAGTGGTCATAGATTCTTTGACTTTATTCTTATTGTGGAAAGGTTTTATTTCTTGATTCTAAAAGATAGGTTTACTTTTTATAGTAACTTTGACTGGTAATTATTTTCTTTCAAATCTTGAAATATATCATTTCAAGACCTCCTTGATTTTAGGAACTGAGCTGAGAATCAGAAGTGAGCCACAATTGTTTACATCTTAATGTGACCTGACATTTTAATCTTACAATTTGTAATAATATTTCCTTATTTTCTATGGTAGTCATTTTGGAGAGATTCTTTCTTGATCTTATTCATTTGGGGTTCTGTATGCATCCTGTATGTGAATGTTCATTGGATTTCCAAATTTAGGAAATTTTTTCTCCTATTATTTTAGTGAAGAGTTTCTTAATGTCTTTAGCCTATATCTCCATATTTTCTTCAATCTCAATAACTTTGGGTTTGGTCCCTTGATTTTGTCCCAGAATCTTGTATATTCTGATCATGGTCTTTTATTCATTTCCCTTTATTTCATATTGAGCATTAACATTTGTCTACCCTGTCTTCCAGGTATGAAGTTTTATTTTCTATGTAATCTGTTCTCTTTGAGACACTTTCAAGTAAATTTTTTTCCACTGAATTCATTATGTCTTTCTTTTTCAGGAATTATGATTAGTTTCTTTTTAATATTTCTATTTTTTTAATTGAAATAGTCTTTTACTTCCTATATTTGTTCTCTAAATTCCTTCCTTAGATATTTATTTAGCTCACTGAATATTTTAATTATCAGTTTTTTGTAGTCTTTCTCTAGAATTTCATCCACTAACCTAACCTGTGGGTTCCTTTGTTGAGGGACTGTAAATATTGGGGGGAGGCTCCTTTGCCGGTTCTTCATGTGTTCAGAATTCTTAAACTTGTGTATCTATTAAGATGGATTTCTCTTTCTCTTCTCTGCATGTGTCTTCTCATGTGTAGTTATTTTATTTTGTTTTGTTTTTCGAGGGACTTCATTTTTGCTGTATGAGTAGATGTCCAGGAGTAGAACCTGATGTTCCCCTCTAACTGTTGCTACTTAGGGCTAGGCAATTGGTTTGTGGTTTTTATGTCCTCTATTGTATGTGTGGTTTATTGAAGTTCAAGTGGGACTAGTTTGTGCATGAAGTTCATTATCACTTGGCTGAGTTGAGTATAATTCAGGCCTATCTCTACTCTGTGAACTTGTAATGACCCAATCACCTGCCAGTTCCATAGTAAAAGGGGGAGCACAAAATAAAAATAATGCTAGCAATCAATATACAACCTTAAAATAAATGTTTGGGGTTTACTATGACACCTATAACACTTTGCCACATATAGAGGAATGATGGGATTCTACATTTAATGTCAGCACGAATGAAAAATGGCCATGAACTAGACTTAACATTAAACAACAATTGTAAACTATGTCATTCACTGCATTAATAACCAAAACAACAAGAATTGTGGGTGCAGGAATTTTATAAAGAAAGTAGATCTAACAGATAGTGAAATTATGGTCCCTTAGTTGAAGAGAAAATGAAGAAGGAAGGCAAATGAAAGTTTGAAATATTTAAAAAGTAAACAGAGGGGAAACATGAGAGAGTTAGCAAATAATGGCTATAAACAAAGAGGAGTAAAAATAACTGAAGGGGTTGGGGTTGCCGCTCAGCGGTAGAGCGCTTGCCTAGCACATGCAAGACTCTGGGTTCGATCCTCAGCACTACATAGAAATAAGTAAATAAAATAAAGATATTAAAAAACAATAAAGGGAGAAAGAAAGTGGGAACAAGAAAATTTGTCTACTTATGGGGATGAAAGTGAAGATGGTGTAATAAGAGGAACAAAAACAAAGATTAAAGAACGATTAAATAAAAAAAAACATACATAAAATTGTACCCCTCCAAAATCAATTAAGTCTAAATGACATATGAATGAAGAAAAAAGCAATTAAAATGAAAGAAAAATTACACATGTATATATACATGTGTGTGTGTTTGTATTCTTGAATCTCTGAGCACACTGAGAGCGCGCTGCGCACACACACACACACACAAAATAAAAAACAAAAAAAAATCTTAATGAAAAATGAAGAGCTTGTTTCCCACTGATGTGATCAAAACTGATGGCAAGAATCGATGTTCATTGCAAATGCTACTTCACTATTCTCTGCAGTTCTCTTTGGGCTATGCATCCCTTGGATCAAATGCTAAAGATTGTTAAATCTGACTTCTTTGTGTTTCTCACCAAGCTGCCTGCCAGTGTGACCTAGAACCAAAGCTGGCTGTAGTACCTCTTAGCTTCTCATCTCACAATATAGGATAGGACAAACTGAAGGATTTCAACATTTTGAGTTTTGTCTGAACAGACCAGGTCAATGTACTCCCAGAGCTGGGCAGAGTTCTAATGGGAAGTTCCAGGTGCTGGGATTTAGTTCTGGCTATTCTTTGGAAAATCATCAGAATATATTTGAGATTAGATACACAGCCCCTGTTGCTGAACAAATGCCAATATCTGATGGACATGTGGATCTCAGGGACCTTCTAAAAATTCCACTCAAAATGTGAGCTCTCCTCAGGTCTCACATGTTCCACCACCAAGGTTGTGAAATTCTCAGAATGAGACCTGGAGTGCAGCTGAGCTTCTCTGACCAGTTTCAGGCCCCTTCCCAGCTGCTCTTATGGGTCATTAGCAATAAAGGGAACTCAAGTCTCCCCACTCAGTATCCATTGCCTGGATCTCCCTGGGCAAGATCCTCTCTGGGCCTGTTTCAGTTACACTGGTCCCTGATCAGGCCAGCAAGGCTGTTTATAATCTCCCATCTCTGCAAACTCCTGCAAGGCCGCCTATAGATGGTGTCTGCTGTGACTCTCTACACACCAGATGAGGCATTCTGAACACTCTTCAACCATCAATTTGCCCCCACCATTGCTGGGCTGGTTAAGGACATCCTTCCCCTCTATTCCACAGGTTCTCTCAAGTCAAATTTGTTTATAGTGCTTTCTGATCTTTCTGCCTGAGTTATCCCTCCCCTTTTCAGTTGGCTGGCCACATTGACACTGCTACCTCCAGCCAAGCTGGTGCATCTATAACATATTATTTCTTATTTTATGTTCAAAGCTTCTAAATTTCTGTGTCTCTATGACAATTTTACTGCCCAATGTTGAAATTCAGTGATATTCCTGCTGCTTAAATTTGGAGCTGAGGAGCAACTGGAGAATCATCCTTCCCTAGTCTTTCACTTTCTTGTTGTTGTCAACTACAGTTTTTTTTTTTTAATTTTTTTAAGATAAAATGAAGGAATTGAAATGCTTAGAATTCTAATTTATGATAAGATTAAAATATTGGAATTATTACAAGTATGTCATAAAATTATAACTATTAATAAAACATTTTAAAATTTTATTAACTCAAATAGTTTCTGAAATTTCTCTTAATTCTTTAGAAACTCAATATTCAAAATATTTTCCATTTTCAGATTTTACACTTATTATTTTTCTTGTATTTCTCCCTAAATAGTAAAATATCTTTGTCTCTGTTCACAAACATGTAACATATAAATCTTATGAATCAATTTGCATTTTAATGACTTTTCTATTTGCTTCCTATGTTTGATATATTTGATCTGCTAGTTCTTAACTCTTCTAAATTATATAACTCCCTACAATTTAGTTGATTTTGTTGAGTTTGTGAAGGACAAAAATTCACGTTAATATATATGTGTGTGTGTGTGTGTGTGTGTGTGTGTGTGTGTGTATATATATATATATATATATATATATATATATATATTAATATGGAACTCAGTTTTGTGTAAAGGCTGTATTGTCAGTCCCCATAAAAATTGTTCTACTATTATTTTCATCTTGCATATAGTACCTGGATAAAGATTGAGTCAGAACTTTTACCTGATAGCAATGCATACAATATAAGCTTAATAACAAGTTAAATAAAAATCATGGCATAATGAATCAGACTCTTATGTTTAATTATAATGCACCAATTAAAATAAAAAATCAATATTTTAAAGATGTTTATGGCTGTTATAGTTTGGCTCTTGAATATTGCCCAAAGAACCATGCATTGAAGGCTTTGTCCCCAGATTCTGGTGCTTTTGGGGGGCGGTGATGGAAACTCTAAGAGATAGTGCCTAGTACAAGAAAGTCAGGCAATTAGAGATATGTCCTTTAAGTGGATGTTGGGATCCTGACCCCTCCTCTTCCTTTCTCTTTGTTTCTGGGATACAAATGCATACTTCACAAATGCAGCTTGCTCCACCAAGTGCTCCTCACTATGATATACTGCCGTGATATAGACCCATAGGCAACAGGGTCGAGTGAACATGGACTAAAACCTCTGAAACTGTGAGTCAAGATAAACTTTTTCTCGTCATCAGTTTATTATATCAGGTATTTTATTAAAATGATGAAAAACTGACTGACACAATCACTATTGGTTTATTTCTGCTACTTATATTTATTCTAATGCATTGAACATATGTGTGATCAGAAAGTTAAAAAGTCAGATAATTGAGCAAAATATTCAGAACTGGAAACATTTTTACCAATAAGTAAGAGAGGTACATTCTCTCCATTTCTCTGGGTGGAATAAAATTCTGTGAATCATTAAATTCAAATCAAATAGAAGAAAATATGTTTATTTAGGGAATTTGTTTCCCACTGAATACACACATATCTCCAGTTTCCTTGTACTTTCCATTAAAAAGGAGTTACTTCATTTTCTTGAGTTCTTTTTTTTAAAAATATACTTTTCTTGTGTGTGTGTGTGTGTGTGTGTGTGTTACTTAAAACATTATTTCAAAGACAACACTGGGAGTTCTCCAGTGAGTGGTGTTGCTCTATTGTGTGATCTTTGATCAGATTGTAATGGAAAAATCCCTGCAGGTGATATAAAACGTGTACGTATATTTGAATACATAAAATATATATTTTTTTTACTTCATCCATCATTGGCACTTTTAAATATGAACTTATTTAGCATGCGGGCCCAAAATGATAGAATAATTTTGTGGGTATATTTCAAAAGTGCAACAATTTTAGAAGTTAGTGATGAAAATAATAAGATTTGTAAATTCTTTTGTAACCATAGAGTCAGTCTCGAGTAACAGTAAAAGCTGACACTAGGTAGAATATATAGAAATATTGGAGAATACAGAAACCTAATATAAATGATGTATATATTTATTTCACTAAATATGTTTAAATATTGTTAAGCATCATAATGTTACAAGTTAAAGTGGTTTAATATTATTTATTAATATTAATAGACATTACTCATTTATTTAGAAAGTTGGACCAATTTTAAGGTAAGAATACTAAAAATTAGGATTGTTTAGATGTCACTTTTAATTTTTTCCCTGAGGCTACATTTACACTTGGACTGTGTTACATTGTTAGAAAGGAAGTACTGAGGATCTGTGTCTAGAATTAAAGACAACTGCAAGTAGTCATATTGTGTTAAGCCCTCAGTACCAATAATCTGCTTCAAAGTAACTCCCCTCTATTTAATTATGAAGACGACAGTTATAGTTAGGTTTCAAAGTACCCCTTTTTGCCACTTTATTTTACCACTTTAAAAATATATATTAAAAACATTTATTTTACATGTGTATAAATGTGAAAAAATATGATTAAAATTTTATCTTAGAATTCCACTATTTATTGAGCATTGTATGAGAGATTGGATGGATACAAAGATGTGTGACATTCATATGTGTCATTATATTATATTGAAATATAATATAAAATTATATAATATAAAAATATATAATATAAAAATAAAATTATTTTTAATTAAAAGAAAAGTCTATGAAGATGAGACTGGAAATATGTTTCACTTAGCAGACCTACTAACTTAATTCTAAAATTATCATTGTATTTTTTATGTAAATGGTATATTAAAATACGTGCATACAAATGACATATTTTTATTTTATCCCCAAGGCAACCAATTATAGTTTATTTTTTTCTGTTCACATATTTTCATTTTTATAAATAAATGAATAGTAAGAAAATGGTTTTGGTACTGTTATTTTCATGTATGTTTATGGCATTGTATTTGTTAAAACACACTTTTAAAGTCTAAATTATATTAATATACTATCATTTATTGAACTATTATAGGACATATGATTTCAAACTTTTATTGTTAAAAATAAGTTTGACATAAAAATCCTTAAGTGTTGAATCAATGACTAGCTTTATTTCTTTTGATTATAACATGAGTTAAAATTTTTCTATAAACATTGTTGGCACATTGAAATATTATGTCAACAGAGTTCCCAGAAAGTTTTGGCAATTTATAATCTCATTAAAATTTTAGAATACGCTTTTCTTGATGTCATTTTCATCGACATGAATATTATACTTTTTTCAATTCTTTCTCAATGTGACAACAATCTATTCCATTGCTTTTACATGGATTTTTATTATTATTTGGAAGTGAGAATATTTCCATGTATCTATTGACCATTTGATTTTTCTTCATCTTTTGTTTCCTATTTAATGTTACAAAAATGTTCAGAAGCATACTCGAAAGAGAGATTTTGAAATGTAGGTTAACTCTGTCAAGTTGCATAGTACAAAACTATCAAACTCAGTAAAATAGCATTGGCACAGAATTTTCTCAGTATACTTGGCTATATGGGAGAACTTATCTCTTCTCTTTGTATCTCTTTTCCCAACTTTCATAGTTATTTTGGTTCATTTGTATTTTCAGAAACTTTCATGTTTATTTTATGAATTTATCCCATCCAATCTCATTAGAATTTTGGTTAACATTGATGTAACATGTAAATTATTAAAGATATGAAATCTTTACAATATTTAATTACTTATCTTCAGAACATAGTGTCTTTTTTTCATCTATGATTTTCTCAGCTCTTTTTGGAACTGCTGTTCAGAGTTGTTTGCTTTATCTAATAGGCCTCAGAAGAGTTGCAATCGGGAGTCATGCTAGGGCAGAAGAAGGATTTATTTTGTATGCACTAGCCTTTATAGTTTTGCAGCCAATAAACTTCATTCAGGGATCACTGAGGTAGAAACAAATGTGCCAAAACAGAGGCTGAAAGGATAACCCCAATGAGGAAGCTGATTAAGATGTGTCAGAGAATTTCATATTTTGTTTTCTATGTATCCTCATTAGTCACATGTATGATTACCATTAGAGTTATTGAAAGAGGACAAATGGTTAGAGGACTCCCATTACAACTATCATGGACTACTAAGTTTTGGGGGTAGTCCAGTTAACTATAGAAGACAAGTTATAAGTGTCTTAATAAATACATATGTTGAAATTGAAAAAAAGAAAAGATGTGTCAGAGACTCAAGAGGTTTCTCCACCCACCAAAAGCTAGTGGAAATGTTATTAGCAAGTAGATGCATCCAGGCCTTCTCTATACTAGGGAAGAAGAGAAAAGGGGAAATAACTAAAGACGGCAACAATGGATGCAGTAGAATGCAAGAGATGAAATGCAATGGACACTAGACTAATCAGAGACATCTAACATCAGTGAGGATCTTGAAGAAACCAGGTGAATGAGAATACTCCTTCACTGCACAGCTATAATGTTTATGAAGTTTCCCCCTGAAAAAAGTCCTGATATGATTTTACATAGGATAAAGAAAGGGGGTAGCTAAATTTAAATAACTCACTTGTTTGAATATTAGATTCAATATTCTATATTATGTTCAATATTCTTCTGTGTCTGTGTTTAGAGTCAGTGTGACTAAATACATCAGAATGATTAAAACATAGTTTGGGCTCTGAAATCACACTGTCTAGGATCACACTCTAGCTTTACTATTTATTAGATGATGAATTTGGACTGCTCACTTAGTATTTAAAACACATACTTCACCTGGAAAATGAACATAGAAAAGTCAATAAAATTTTTGTAAAGTGGGATAATACATACAAATATTTTATTATTTATTTTTACATTTTTTTTCTTTTAGTGAGGCTGGGATCAAACCAAAGTTCTTGCTCATACTAAGCAAATGCTCTCACATTGAGGCTGTATGTTAATATTATAGAATAGCATTTAGTAAAGAGCAAATTACCACTATTATTATTATCATCATCAGGTTAGTGGAGGCTCAGGACAAGAATTGGGATACTTATAAGCAAAATTAAAAAAAAAAAACTTAATTTTCCTTAAGCATCCAAGAGTTAGAGTGAGTAAATTTGGACTTTTGCTTTATGCTACAACTTTCTTCATATGACATAGCAGCCCTTCCTTAATTTAAATCAGGACATTGACAATAGTGTTTGACATTAAAAAAGAATGACCCAGTCAAATGGGCTTTAGGCAAAATTTATATAGGATGTATGTTAATTTTTATAACTCAAAACTAATCAAATAATGAAAAACAGAAACATCAAGAAATAAATTAACCATTACCACCAACAATAAAATACTAATAAAAATACCTGAGATTACATTTCTTCCCTTCCTCCTATGATACCCCTAAAATTCAGGAAACAGAAGGAGCAAAACTAATGAAAGGCGTAGTGTATTGGTGAGTCCTGAGACCAGAGATTAAATTCAGTGATTCAATATAAGGATCTTCTTATTCAGAATTTTTGTGCTCATGGTTATGGCTTATTGCAGTGAAATGATACATATAAAAATCAGCAAAATAAAAGGTATATTGAGCAAGATCCAGGGATACAAATGTCCAATTGCTCTTTCCCAGAAGAGTCATGAATAGCATTCAATTATCGTAGCAATGATGTGTGAGACAGCATATATGGAGTCCTGCCAACCAGGGAAGTTTACCCAAGTTTTGGCATCTATACTTCTACTGGAAGCTGAACTTATTTACTTAATATCCAGCTCTTCCAGAAGTCACACTGATTCTGTGGAGCCCCATCATAGATCACATTGATAAAATAAACTATCTGATGGGTCTCAAGGCTCTAGGTAAATAAAGATACTATCTTTATATTCTAAGGGAATATAAAAATATTCTGATAATTTAAAAGTTGACCCTTGGGAATAAATCAAGGGCTTGAACTTTATTTGGAATATGCAGGAGTAGAATACCCTGCTAGTCAACTCTTTACTGAACATTAGAATATACTTTTCACCTAAATCTGTTCACTTCTTCCTCTCTCGAGCTAACTTCTCTAGCACTACATACTATCAGCTGTCATCTGAAATATTGAAATCACCTCCACAACTAGTCTCTCTGCATCTATATTGATCTCTTATTAACCTTTCATGTGTGTCATGATCTTATATTGAAATAGTAAGTCTATTCGTATTGCTTACTGCCTCTGTTTAACACATTTCAATTATTTTTTTTTAATTTTTTATTGTTGGTTGTTCAAAACATTACAAATTTCTTGACATATCATATTCCACACTTTGATTCAAGTGGGTTATGAACTCCCACCTTCACCCCATACACAGATTGCAGAATCACATCAGTTACACATCCATTGATTTACATATTGCCATACTAGTGTCTGTTGTGCTCCGCTGCCTTTCCCATCCTCCCCC
>NW_026000093.1:25677947-25771072 GCF_001458135.2 Marmota marmota marmota
CCAACATGGTGGCTGCTGGCCTCCTCTGTGGTCTGACCGGTGTGGAGTACCGAGATGGACCACTTCCTTCCCCGTCTCGAACCCAGAATTCAGCCCTGAGTATGATGCTTGCATGGCTGGCAGAAACTACAGCGCTGTATCCCTGCGTCGCTATCTCCTCGTTTCCCAGTGCGCGCTGCAGACTCTAGCCACGGGGCGATTTGCTGAATAAGCAGTGTTACCCTCCGTGCGACAAATCTCTTGCGTTTGAGTCCCCGTAGCCGATCCTCCTGCGATGAAAAACCTTCCTCCAGGTTCTGGAGCACCCCACTATTGCTGGAAATTCCTAACAAGATAGCCTTTAGCCGTCCTGACTTGTCATACTCCCACACAGTGACACAGCACATGGGGGGCAATGCACTCCCCTCGCCGCCATCTTCCTCCACATTTCAATTATTTACCATTGTTATCAGGATAAAGAACAGAATACCCAACGTGCCGATACATTTCTGAGTGGCTTGGCCCTGTTTATGTAGATGTCTCATTTCATCTTCATTTTTATTCTCTGCTACTTTCAGTTTTCCCTAAACACTGCATAACCTTTTCTACAGGACAACAGAATAATTCCTGCACATGGAATCACTCATTCTTCAGATTTCAACTCAGTTGTTTCAGTCCCAGAGAAGTCTTCCCTGACCACCTTGAGTACATTTTCACTCTTCTTTATACTTTCATTTGAATACTTATTTTTCCTGGAATTTGAGAGCTGTAATTTGGCTTTAGGAGCAAGGGTTATTTTATTAACATGACTTTCTTGAGACCTTTAGACTCCTGATCTGCAGGGAATAGGTCAAATTTTATTCTCTTTCTTATTCTCATAATTATCACAGATAGGTTATTATATGATAAACACCACACATTTGTTTCTTAAGTAAATAAATAAAGAAATAAAGGAATGAATGGCAGAGTGAAGATTTGAAATCCAGGAAATTCTGGTTCTTCCCATTATAAGATATCAAATATTGCAGTCTATAGATTTAAACATTATTCATTTAATCATAGGTATAGATAAATATGTATTGAATGTCTCCTTCTCTAACATGTAGTGTCCTAGTTCCTGGAGACATAGCAGTAAATTTGGCCAACAAGATCCCCTTTTTTGCCAGGTGTGGTATTGCACACCTGTGATCCCAATGGGTCAGGAGGCTGAGGCAGGAGGATCACAATTTCAAAACCAGCAAAAGCAAGGTGCTAAGAAACCCAGTGAGACCCTTCTTTAAATAAAATATAAAATACTCTGGGGTATTTAAGTACCCCTGAGTCAAATCCCTAGAACCACCCTGAAAAAAAGATCCCAATTTTTTCATGGCATTTGCATTTTACAGGGGAAAGCCACTAAAGAAGCAACTAAACAAGCTATCATGATTTCAGAGATTTAAATGCAATTAGAAATTTAAAAAGAAAATACTGATTTTAGGATTCTGGCCAAGATATTATTTTACATGGACCCAATTGGATAAGCTATTTTAAGGAGGTGATAGTGGAGATGAGAGATATACATCAATCATAAACAATATCAAAGTAAGAGAAAATACTATACAATGGCTCATTAAATAAAAACAATGATACACACTTACTAAAAATGCTACAAAAGTATTTTAGGGGAAAAAAAGAGAGACATTAAGTCCAGAATAGTGAAGCTAAACTTCAGGGTGCATGTGTTTCCTGAAAATATATTGGATTTGAATAGGAAGAGATGCAAATGTTTGGAATAATGGAGTTAAGACATAGCTGTAAGGATGCTATGTTATATCTGTGGATATTACATCAAGACCACTTTATAAAGAAATATTAAGAACTTTAAAAAAAGAATTGCCATTGTACATTTGGCATTTAAGAACTTGTCTGTGTGAATTGTGTTTATATATGTAAATGTATTGTTTTGCATAAAAAAATTCAGTGAAGGGAAGTAGTATTGTTTTTTGTTCCCACTCAAAAGGGTCAAGCCATGACTGTAGAGTATATGAGGCTATATGAGTGGTGGGAAATAGAAATGGATAATAGGGAATTAGAAGCAGTTTAAGGTGTGCCTTCAAAGCTAATAAATGAGGGTTTCTTGGACACTCATTATTATGTAGAACTAAAGAGGTATTGTGTTCTTTCAATTACCACTTAGCAATTAATGGTGGTAAAGAATAAATGGGTCAGAGAGGCAGGAGGCTAAGTCCTAAAATTCCTTATAAAATGTATTAATTATTGCTAAATATGACATTAATGACTAAAATAATGACATTGCTAACAGTGTGGCAGCATAATGTGGTGTAAAGGGCATAGGCCTAACAGGTCGGTAAATCTCTGTCTGCTATTAACTGGTTGTATGACCATAAATAGGTCAATTTATGTCACTTAGCTGCAGTTCTTTCATTTTTAAATTAACCTTTTAAGGTCTTTTTGAGATTAAAATTCTATGATTTTATGATGGGTGCCTTGTAACAAGATTGTGTCAAAATCCATTAAATGTTGGCTAAAGAAAGAGGATTTGAGAGTGCAAGAATTTGCATGTCAAAATATTCAAGGTTGTATTCCTGGAAAATTAGATTATTATTGTTCTCTGCTATGTTTGTTCATTAGTAATCATTGTGAATATTGTACAGGCATGGAGGTTGTTCTTGTAACTCGTAATTCTATGACTTTATTTTCATTTTGTCTTTACCTTTAAAACAAGTAAAATTCCTTTTTTTGGTAGATGCCTTACACAGATTTGAAGATACTGTTAAATAACAAAATATTTGTGATTATACCACATAATAATTAATATCTGACATAGTATTTATTATGTTATGTACCTGACGAGTGAATAATACTGATTGATAAATCTCACGAATGAACCACTTAAAGGAAGAATAAACCAACGTGAAATTGCAAAACTGCCTGCAAGTATCATAATAGAACTTTGCTACTGCCTAATTGTTAGTCTTTTCCCTATTCTTTCTTTACCTTCATTTTTGAAAAGGAATATTCTTCAAGGAGTAAAATTTTTGTATATATCAAGAAAGATAATAAAGGGAGAAACAGTATTAGCAAATTTGACAAGAATTTTAAACCAACAGATGGTTACATACCATATGCATGTTCCGTTTTTGCTTTATTTTGACAGTACCAATTCTTTCAAGAAGAAATTTGTGTGTCTACCACAGTTATATTAATAAAAGTATTAATCTGTTAAAGTGATGTACAATAGTTCCCTCTTATTCATGAAGCATGTGTTTTAAAACCCCCACTGAATGCCTTAAACATTAGACAAATATTTCTTTTTCTTATACTCACTGTTATGGTTTGAATGTGAGGTACCCCCAAATGCTCATGTGTGAGACATTTCATGAGGTTTAGAGAAGTAAGTATTGGGTCATAAAAGTCTTAGCCCAATCTGTGAATTAATCCCCTGGTAGGACTAACTGAATTGTAACCATGGTAGGGTAGGATGTGGCCAGAGTAGGTAGTTCCCTGGGGCCCAGCCTTTGGGGAATATGTTTTGTATCTGGTGAGTGGAATCCAACTCTCTTGCTTACTAATCATCATATGAGCTGCTTCCCTCCATCACACTCTTAGCCATGATGTTCAGCTTCAACCTCTTCCCTGAGGAATAGAGCTATCAGTTCCACTTCTGGAACTGTGAGTCCCTAAATAAACTTTTTCTCCTCTACAATTGTTTTGGTTGGGTCATTTAAGTCACAAAAGTGAAAAAACTGACTAAAACACTTACTAATACGTATTTATATATACTAATAAAAGAGAACAATTATAACAATATAATTGTAATGAAAGTTATTATTCAAATGTAATCTTTTTCGGTTTCAAAATACCATGTACATTCTTTTACTTACATGAAACACTTTGCAGATTCTCCTTGGTATGTCCAAATTGCCAGCATCACCACTCTTACACTTTTGGGCCAATATACAAAAATAAGAATTTTTTTAAGCATAAGCACTGTGAAAACCCAACAGTTGATCTGGTAATAGAGATAGCCATTAAGTGACTAATGAGAGGGTAGTGTATAGAAGGTGGATATCTGGAAAAAGAGAAGATTCATCTTTGGGGCTGAAAGAAGTGGGATGGCATAATACCTCATCATGCTACTCAGAATGCTGAGCAATTTTAAACTTCTATATTGTTTCTGGAATTTTCTGTTTGATATTTTCAGACCACACTTGACTGCAGGAAACTGAGGCCAACCAACAGTGAAACTATAGATGAGGGAGACTACTAACTACCCTAGAAGCACATTTTTATCTTCATTTAAAGATATTAATAATACACTATAATATTTATGTATTTAGGATAAAATATATCAAAATACTCTATTGAGTCCAATATTTTTTTAATATAAAATATAGATAGCTAATTATTGTTTATAACAAACTTGTCTCCTCCTTTAAAATCAATTGTGATGTTTGAAGCTACTTCAATTATAAATGCATCTAGTCAACTTCCATCTGTATATGGAATATGGAACATGTGTTAAGTTCAAGGACTATGATTTCAAATGTTCCCCGCTTTAGTGCACATGGATACATCCCCATAAGTTGTAAATAGCTGTTATCACTTGTTAGGATAACTTAATTAAACTTGCTTATTAAAAATCTTTAATTTGTTAGTGATAAAATCTTGATTAGTACATTTTCCTGCTAGGTGACCTTCTAATTTAATAGAAAATGAATTTTTAAATGGGGAAAAATGCCTGTGGCAGAGATTTTGTGCAAATGAATAGAGTTTGCAATACACATAGGGATATATTCTAGCCTAATTAGTAAGGGTGCAAATGAATTTTTATTTCATACACCAGAAGTGTCATTGATGAACCACAGTGAGGAGTTTGAAATGCATTCAGATTGGCAGTGTGGGACTGAAATCTGTGGGAAAATCACAAGCTAATTCATTGATTGCCCCTTGGAAATTACTGCTGTTAATTGTTAGGTAATTAACATGGAGCTACAATTATATTGGCCTAAGGGGGTGATTAATGTTTCAACATGTCACATTAGCAACGGCTGGATTTTCAAAGCTTTTCTTTTCACAGGGTTTAGGAGACAGATGGTATATTGTCTATGGATTTTTTTTCCACTAAAGTTTATGCTGAGAGCAAGTGTGTGAATTTTCTGCTCTTGCATCACCTTTTACAGGTATGAATTCAAATAGAAGAATTTGATAACATTTATGAAATAATATAATATTTACTAATATTATATTATTCCTGTACCTGAAACATAAATTGTGAAATAGGAAAGTCATTTTAATTTTATATGTTGATTTAAAATCAGAACTGTCTTAAACTTGAGGAGTTAGCATTTTTTCTTTACAACATGTCTTAAATTATTTAGTGGTTATAAGAAGAAAAAGAATTGTATAATATTATATTCGTAATAATCAATATAATTTAAGCAGAAAGTAAATAACCAATACTGCACAAAAGCATTTAGTAACAGTAGAGAATGTTAATATCTCTAACTTGTATTTTGCTATCACTCTTCTTTTTTCTTGAAGTTGTGTATTCTCAATACATCAAATCACAATTTAGGCTGCTGGTGGTGGCACAGACTTTTAGAACTACCTATGACACAATGTTGGTTTCTAAACACCAAAGCTAAAAAGGAATGGGCAGGATACAACAGTCTTAAAGTAGCTAACACTAGTCATTACAAAGTTAATCTGAGATGTTACATTATGTGTTAAGGATTTGCCTGCATGTATACTTTATAATCTCAACTTTAGACTGAGATTCTTGAGACAGATTCTTTAAACTGTCATCAAAGTTTGAGACATGGCTATCTTATGATGAAAATAATTATAAAAAGTATAGCTAAACTATAGCTACTTCTACAGTATGCTTGAAAATTAATTTTATTTACAGATAAACAGTTTTTCATTGATCACAAGTTGCAGGCATAGATTTCTAGAGTGATACTTTTAATTTTGCCTGAAATAGTTAAAACGTTTTCAAAGTGTTTTAATTTTTAATACAAGTCAATGTGATGCATTGACTTGTTAAATATTAAAAGATAATATTTAAGACTAAAACCTAAGTGAGTTCCAAAAAATTCTTAAGGTCTCCAAAGGTGTTTTTTTTTCTTTAAAAAAATCCAATTAAGGCACATTATCTAAAAAGGTAGAATAGATTTCTACAGTTCAAAGAACAGTTTCTTTTATATGTATCTATTTTTTTTTTCAGTGAAAATTTGAGATGTCATCTTTCTTGGTAGCCCCATACTGAGGTCTTTGTTGTGACTGCAGTCTCTGGCTTTTATATTGATTTGTACTACTTCAACAAATGACACAAATCTTTATTATCTACAGTCTGGCCAGCCATTAACTTTTAATGTCCATTAAAACTGAAAAATTGTGAAAGGAAACCAGTACTTCTAATTTACTCTTTAAAATAGAGAATTACTAAAAATCTTGATTTTAGACAATTCTGCATTCAGATCTTTCTACATTTCTTTTATATTCAAAATCAATTGCAATTGTTCAAATACTATTTTACTACCAAGTTGACATTTCACCTCAGCTCCTCTTTCCCTTTCCCTTGCTGATTATAATTTAACCAAAAAAGAAGAAAAAAAAACCCTTCTTAAAATGATAGAGACATGTAGTAAGGTTAAAATAGGTGCATACATTTTTATTGGAAGAAAACTTTCATCAAATGCCTTTTCTCAATCTACTTTAAGGATGATTTTAAAGTAAAGCAAGGGATTCAAACTGTGATTATACATTATAAGCAATAAGTTAAAATTTGCATTTGAAAGTTCCCTTGGGAAACTAAAGGCCATTATTTACTTAACAATTGGACAATAGGGGTCAGTCTAATTCTTCTAATATAAAACTATTGGAAAATTATTAGCCACAGATAAGATTGTTCTTAAAGATATTCTAGGGGAGTGATGAAAGTCTTTTCTAAAATAGAAAGGACTGCTGTGGTTTTAATTTTTGAGTTGTGGTTTGCAATACATCAAGGCCTTCAGAAAATTCCACGAGTAACCCACTTCATGGAAGTTGTTTGCACATTGCTATTGGCTTATCCCTTGTAGCCTAATTGTAGCAATCGTTATATACTTTTTTAAAAAATCATGGACAAATAGTAGTTAGAAGAATGCTTAAATTAATATTAGATATAAAAATGGAAATTTTATTATGAATATCAATGTTGCTTTCCAATTTTTAGTGATCACCTCAGTTTAAAATGTAGACAAAGATAATTAGTCATAAAGATTGGCACAACACTGTACAGTCTGACATTTTTCAAGTCAAGTATTTTTTGGTCACAATCTTTGCAAGTCTCAAAATTTGGTGGGAAAGAAATATATGAAAATATTAGTACAGTGATATAAAGTAAGGGCTGTACTTGAAACAAAAGCAAAGTTCTGGGAAAAAGAAGAGGAAACCCTGAACCTGTCAGAAAGCACTATTAGCAGATTTCCAGCCAAGGGATGGAGGTATGGTTTTTCAAGAAGTGAGATGTGCAAAGCACATTGAAAGGTTAGGGGTATGTCAAATTAGTGAGTAGACCCAGGGACACTGGAACTCACCATTCATGATTGTGTTGTTTGTTGAGTAGATTCACTACAAAGGATGGGAATGAAACCTATTAAGGATTTTGTAAGCCCTAATAAGTAATTTTTACTTAGTGCCCTGAGAATTGAGGATCTGACATAAGATGCAATTTTTCCCCTTCAAATAACACAAAAGCATAAGCTTAATTGTCTATAATCCAAAACAATTTAAAAAACACGTTTGGACAACTATTTATTTCCTTTTTTTATTAGTTGCTCATGACAATACAATGATCTTGACTATCATACATTTGAATCAAATGGGGTATAATTTCTCATTTTTCCAAGTGAACAGGTTGCAGAATCACATTGGTTACACAGCCACATATATACATACAGCAATACTAGTGTCTATTTTATTCTGCTGCCCTTCCTGTCCCCATTTCCCATCCCCTCCCCTCCCATCACATCTCTCTACCCAATCTAATGTGACACATTTCTTTTTTTTCCCTCACATCATCATACATGTATTTTATATAATGATGAAGGTCTCCTTCCATCTTCAATGCAATTCCTCTTCTCCCTCCCATTCCCTCCCACCTCTCTTCCCTCTTTAGTGATAATCTTCTTCTCATGCTCTTCCTCCCTACCCCATTTTGAGTCACCCTTATATCAGAGAAGACATTCGGCATTTGTTTTATAGGGATTGACTAACTTCACTTAGCATAATCTGCTCTAATGCCATCCATTTTTTTGTTGTTGTTTTAGAGAGAGAGAGCGAGAGAGCAAGAGAGCGAGAGAGAGAGTGTGAGAGATTTTTTTAATATTTATTTTTTAGTTTTAGGTGGATACAACATCTTTATTTTATTTTTATGTGGTGCTGAGGATCGAACCCAGCGCCCCGTGCATGCCAGGCAAGCGCGCTACGACTTGAGCCACATCCCCAGCCCAACAATTATTTCTTGATCATGAGTTTGGCATAAATTTATGAAGTGCCTACTATATACAAGACATGATTTCATGTTCTAGGTTTATAGGGATTAACAAGACAGATAAGATGACTGTCTACAAAATAAGGAAAGGATATAGATTGCAGAAAAGAGAAAAGAATAAGTTAATGTAAGATAGTAAAGGTGCTGTGTGTGTGTTGCGGTGGAGGGAGGCACACTAAAACAAAATAGTGCTAAGGGACAGAGTGACTGGGACAGGTTAGCATCTTTTCACAGATCAGAGAAGGTCTCAGAGAAGGGGGCATGTGCATTGTCACCAGAATGATAAAAAGAAGCAAACTAATGAGGACTTTCAGGGATGGATTTCAGAAATGAAGAACAGCAACCATAAAAACCCAAATGCATTGTGACATAATATATTTTGAAAATTAGAATTATAGTTTTTCTTCCTATATCAGAGACAGAAAATATAAGTGGAACAATTGTGAGTATAGAATTTTGGCAATCAATCTGGATTCAAATTCTTGTCAGACCTCCACAGGAATTTAGGCAGGATATATAAGTATTTGGATCCTCAGCTGTCTCTTTTCTACAAAGTAATGATAACGCCCCAAATGTACAAAATATAGGTTAATAGTTAACAGGGCTTATGTTACCCTCTTTTGATTCATTTCTTCCTCTACAGTATAGAACTAAATACTTGCCAATCCAGTATATTTTTTAATATGTTAATCTTCCAATACAGTATGTGTTGGTCTGTGCAATTAACTTTTGTTTTTCTTTTTCTTTCTCTTTTTTATATTCATAATTCAAAATTAGAGAATATAGAGACTGAAAAAAATGGTCAGAAGGAAGGGGATATGTTGCTTGCTCTCAATTATTTTCAATAATTTGAAATGTTACTATTAATTTGTAAGAAATAAACCCCAAATATTACAGATATATGTAAAAAAACATCATTTGGGGGAACAAATAATAATGTAGATTAGTAAAAAAAAAATACCTACTTTTTTAAAAAATAAAGAACTGCTAAAATAAGCTATTTTTCAGGCATGACTTTGAGTGAGTCTTTTAAAATCATTCACCTAGCTCTTGTTGTGATTGCTCTACCTCTGATTTATTTGTGGACATTGCTCTGAAATAAGACTTTTCTTATCCCATAACTAAAACACTTCCTTTGGCTCTAGCATTTCCAACAATCCTTTTCTCAACTTTTCTCTCCTACTTCTTTTGTTGACAATATATTTCTTACTATTGAGCTTCATTGCCAATTCCCTAAACCTCTTCTTCAAAATAAATCCTCTGACCTTCTTTTTCTAAAGTCTAATGACCAAAACAGACTCTTCACCAGTCCTCCAAGTAATCTTCTCTTCTCTGTCACTGACTGTATAAATTTACTCCTGCCACAGGCAAACTGACTTCAGGCTTGTTTTGTGAGTACTTCCCATGGAACCTCCTTATATAATGGCATCCAATGCACTCGTTATTTCTATTTCTCTCATAACCTCCTCCTGCCTCTTACTCTAAGTATGTTAGAAGTTCCAAGGGTTATAAAGTAAAAATACCTATTTTATACTATAAATCTGTATTTCATAATCTTTCTTGCATATAACATATAAGTTAATACAGCCAAAAGGAATCTTATAAATAATATGATTTAATATTTATATTACATAGGAATATTAAAAGATAAGAAATTTATTTTTAGAATTGCGGTGTTCATAATTCTTAGACACATATATGTGCACATGTGTGTATATATATATGTAATTTTTCAGTTTACAAGGGATCATCATAAAGTTATTGCTTAGCGATTAGCAACAACTAGCAGATGTGCTTTCTATCTAATAGAGAATTTTAAATACTTTTAGTAGTTTCTGAACATAAACATGCTGAGATTTCTTATAAAAATCTGGATTTCGATATTTTCTTAAAAATAAGATGATTGGTCAATTCTGGGCACTTATGACTACATGGTAATATTTGGCTAAAGTTAAGTAGCAACCCTCAAGTTAAAGAAACCAGGGTCTTAACTGGCCTGTTTTCATTATTCTTTAACTTTTAACATTCTTCATTGCATTAGTTATTTTTACTATTTCTCTGACCCCTATAGGCTTTTAATTTATGCCATCATTTCAGTATACTCAACTGCTTTTCATGTGAGCTTATTAAAAACTTGAAAAGTTAGACTGACTGAAAAGCCAGGATGTGCTGGTGGTTCTATGTATAACCAAGGGTGTTTCCATAGCTTCAGTGCAATTCCATTAAGATATTCTGAAAGCTGACTCTAAAGCATTGAACTAGTCACTGAAGTCCCAATGATGAGTGAAACCATCTTCAGGGGATTTTACTGATCATAAAACTGTACTAAACTATCCCCAAGAGTAGGCACTACATCTTATTTGCATGAAAACTGAAAAATAAACAGCATAATACATACTTATTAATGGGATCAATATAATATAATTATACGTTTAGGGTTCTTGAATGAAGGGTGCTATTTACAGTAAATAATAGTATTGCATTATTTTATTTTTTGCATTATAAATATAATCTGGGAGTCATTTGAACACTGATTATTATCAGTTTCAGAGGGATATGCCTGTTGGTCACAGTATCCAGAAGTATTTCCTCATTTAAAGGTGTGTAAACATTTCATATTGGAATTATGTCACTTGTTTATGTCCCTAATGTTTCTATTATTCAGGGTTCTTAGAGTTTTAAACAATTGTATAGCAAGGATATTAACATTGCTCTGGTTAAACTGAACTATAATGGAAAACTGACAAAGTAGCTCTTTTTTTAAATTAACTAAACAGGTGCTCTTTTCACTACCCATTATGAAAATTGTAGCCTTTTCTACTCTACAACTTTTGTGCACACACATCAATAATCTAAATAGTGGTGACAAATTTTTTTGCATATCTGTTTATACTCTTGCTGCACTTACGTTTTGATTAAGGTATGTGTTCTTGATCTGCTTGTGTTACATGGGTGAGCCAGTGGCTTAAGAAAAGCACAGCCATTATTTGGAACAGAATTTTGCCACTATGATTTAATCAACAGAGACCAAGAACCTCCTGTATCATTCTTACCATATTGTTTTTCCTTCACCAAACTTTGAGTTGTTTTTCTGAAGGCAAAAGGGTAAGTTAAAATCATTTTTAAATTTCAATATTGTTTATTCTCTAGAGTGTATTTATACATGATATGAGATTACAGTTAAGGTTCAGAAAATGCAATGCCTTCTCTGAACTCTTTCAAAATGTAGTGAAATCATTTAAACAACTAATAGCAATGGCATGAATACTGATAAATACTAAGGATGAACAGATCTCAAAAGGTCAAGGTTCTCATCATTACTGTTTGTTGAGTACCAAATGAGACCAACACTTTATAAATCACATTGATGGGCTTGGTCCTTGCCCTAGATACTTCTCCATTAAATTAAACAGTCAAGGGCAATTATATTAGCCAAGCAGGTGGTTGTTGCTAAAATAAAGAATTTCTAAACACTGAATTGTTTGCCTGTTTTTTTTTTTTTTTTTTTTTTTTATACTCTACCTTTGTTTTTCACCCTTCAGTCATATCAGAATATAAAAAGAGGTTAGGTCTTGCCTCTGACAAGAATCATATAAAACTTTACTTTCTGAAGAGATTTTTTTTAAGTGAATGTAAAAATAGTCTGAATGCAGAAAAGAGGAAGATGAATTGTTACAAGCCTGACTAGAAAAATAGAAAGCAATGCAGAGTTGGGTTAGAGAGTTGAAATGTATAACGAATGAGTCTACATAGATAAAAGGAATGTCGAGAATTCAGGAGTCAAGGGCTGATTTAGCAATACATACAAGGCTGGTTTACTCTAAAATAAAAGTGATGCTTTGCCAAACAGAATCTGTGTTGTCTGAGGGTTGGCCATTTCTGCCTATTCAACTACACTCTGTTCACAAACAACAATGGTAATTATTTGAAAATTAGCTGAACAAATGTATTTCTTAGACATATTGTTTGCCTAAATCTTTTGAAATTTCATTTTGCGTGAAAAAGAGCTTGCCCTAATTAGACAGTTGTTATTGCTATCTATTATAATTTGTAAATGCTTTGTATTGAGTAAGAAAATGAACGGGTTGTGTATCTAAATGAAAAATCTTCTAGTTGAATTATGCTTTCAAATTATGATTGTAGTTTTGAATTAGTGACTATAAAATCCATAAGCATTTTCCTATTATATACGACATCTGGCCTTTGCTAAATATATTTGTTTTGAAATTTCTCTTACATTTAAAACATTTTCTTTTGCCTTAATCACTTTAGTTTTTGAAAGGATTGTTCCTCAATTCCACTTCTCAAATTATGACAAATCAGAATATGTAGCAGGGATTAAACTAAACATGTATTAGAAGAGCAAAGAATTCACAGAGGCAAGACTAATCATCATTTAGATTATCAGTAGAAGATGATTAATAAACAAAGGATTGCATGACAAGTTCTGTTGATGCTGTGTGTGGTTAGCCAAATGTTTTAGATTTTACAAATGAAAAAAAATCCCTAAGCAGCTTATGGGAGAAAGTAATCATTCATATTACAAACTTAAGAATTTCAAATTACATACTTCATCAAGTTGAGTCTATTTTAACTTACTGAGCAGATTTGGTATACCAGAATGAGATAATTACTTAGTGTTTCAAGTAAATGGAAATCCGTCTCCCTATGCTTGAAGTTTGTGTTCTGTGCAATTGCTACGGCAGATGAATTTGAAAAGAATTGCTAAGAATGTGTCTCTGGAAGAGAGTGGTTGAAAGAGTCAAATTTTTCTTCAAGAGTAAGAATTTTTCAGATAGTTTCTCTTTGGAATTTCTCTTACCAAGATAAATTTTTGAAGTCCTTGTCTGTTTTGGAAGTCTGATCTTAAGAAGGAAGTTTGGAGAAATATTAGAAAAAATATAGAGAAATTTTTGTTTTTCTCAGTACGTTCTTGGAATTGAAGATGAAACTTACTTAATAGAAATTTTCAGTAGTGTGTATGTATCTGAACTTAACATCTACTATTACATTATGTATTATAATTTCTTATTATTTTTTTAAGAATACTTACATTGAGAGCTCTGGAGTTGTACAACCTGGGTCAAATCTAGTCACTTAAATAATGATTCTGAACAAATTATTAACTTCTCTAAGGCACAGTCTTAGTCTGATAACCACTACTCATTATTGCTATAACAGTAGCAATGGAGGAATGAATGTAAACTTAAAGGGTAATATTTAAGGTACTTAATGCACCTAGCTCATGGTAGATATAACTTTATTCTTATTACAATTGTCAGTGGAGTATTTAAAAAAAAAATAGGAAAACTGAACCCAGAGGTGCTTAATCACTGAGCCACAACTCCAGCTCTTTTTACTTATTTTTTTTTATTTTGAGACAGTGGGGTCTCACTAAGTTGCTTATGGCTTCCCTAGCTTGCTGACTTTCAACTGGCAAGCTGCTCCTGGTATTACAGGTGTGCACCACCACACCTGGCTTGGAGTATTGTTTTTATAGTTGTTAATGTGTGGTAATTTCAAGTGTCATTCAACTGTTTCAGAACCTCAGTAGAATGAAGAAACTGTACTGGTACTTTTTTGTTGTTGTTGTTCACTAAAATAAGGCAAGATAAATCAATACTACTATGAGAACCCAAAATTATTTCTCAATGAATAATCTCTAGATGTGCTCCCTCAAGTTTCTACCAGCACTTACTAAACTATAGGCCTCATAGGATCCTGTCCTAGATTTTTGAAAAAGTAAGCAGGTTAGGTTGTACTAAAACCTCAGTCTTGGCCTCATTGCTGGCATGGTTTCTGCATGGCTTTTGGGAGATGACTGAATTTCTCTGGTACTTCATTATGCCGTACAATATTATGAAACATTATTGAAATTTCCATGGTTATTGAAGAAAATCAAGAAATAATTGTTTCCTAATTCTAGACTTTGAAATGTGTGACACACTGTCAGTCATCCTTATCTTTCAAAGAGTTATTACAGTTTGAATTTTACTTGTGTGATAATATTAATTATATTGCCCCAGCACTAACCTGCTACCAGAGGATAAATACTGCTATTCTACCAAGTAAAAAAATCTAGCTCTCTGGGAGGGGCAGCTGGTCCCAGCATTAAAATATTAGCATCACAAATTGTAGTCCGGATTGATAATGAAGAGGAGCTATTACTGTTTTAATGTTGACTCTATGAAATTAAATGAAAGTAAACCCATTCAAATTAAGAACACCGACTCAGAACTCTGTGTGTTAGACAAAATGAATTGCAGATTAATCTTCTAGTTTATACCCTTTTAATATTTTTGAGTTTATTTCATAATATCTCCCAATATAGTATTCAGGTTGATTGTTAAGGCCTCAAATGTCTTTTTACTCAAATGTTTGTTTGCTCTACCAGAAAGAGTAACTGCCATTCAAACTTTTGCTTTAAGTGTGTCTTTAGAGGAAAGAGTAAGGGCTGACCTCACTTGTATTCTTTTGTCGGTTCTTAGTGACTGACAGCTTCATAAAGAAATGCTATTAGATTAGGGGAAATAGTCTAGGAGAGGCTTTTGGTTTGATACTGTCATATTTTGCCCAAAATTTGTATCACAACTTTTTAGTAGATATGACTTTCCACATATCTTCTGCAATTTGTAGCTGATATATATCATCACCTTGCAACATGTGAGAAGATAGTAACTAATAATTCATGTTTTAAAAAAAAATTCTTCTATATAAACGGAAAAAACTAAAAAAGAAGGATTGAAAAAAGTTCACAAAATCATACAGGATATGGATGGGTAAGCTTGTCTTACTGTTCCAATCTCAGTATTAACCTCTTTTAGAAGCCCATGACTTTTAAAATAAATATGAATTTTATGTCAGTATTTAAAACTTGTTTGTAGTATTCAATATTCAACAATTTTCCAGTTATACCAGGAAAACATTACTTGCCACTGTCCCAGGCACATAGAATATATTTCACCACTAAGTTTTATGATTGTAAGTACTGCTAAATAAATTGCTAATGGAGGACAGTCATTTATTCATTTAAAATATTTGTGAAATTCTAATGCTACTCCAAGTGTGAAAATATAAATTTGAATAAAAACTGACAGAAATAAAAAGCTTGAAAATTACTTGGTATTCAGTGTTGTTATTATTAGAATTAAGTGCTCAATTTTTACTATATGCTAGGGTATGCTACCTTCAGCAAACTTATGTGATTGAAATTTTGTAACCATTTTACCACTTTTCCCAAGTTGGCATGTTGACTAAATGGTATGGTCAAAATGTGAAGTCAGGGCAATTTGTCACTGAGTCCATGATCTTAACAATTTTACTAAACTCTCTCCTGCATAGATGACCCTGTACTGTGTATTTCACACAAGTTATTTAACTTCTCTTTCATTGTTTAGACGACTAGAGTAGAATTATTAAAGTGTTTTATGGGCTGAGATATAGAAAATTAGAAATGGCTGAAGATTCCAGGCAAGTCTTTATTGTATTCCTCCCTCCCCGTCATTTTGTTTTTTAGTGGAAGAATAGTGTGGTTAGAATAGAGTCGTCAAGTCACCTTTTCTCCTAACAGCTGAGGGAATTAGAGCCTTAGTCCTGAAACAGAGATCTGGACAGAACTACAGAACATCTGCTGTACTATGAAACACCCATATGTCCTACAAGTTCGGGTATCACCTCCATATGGAATTCTTCCTTATCTCAGGAAATGAATCAAATCCTCTTTGATATCCTCTTAGGGCACTATGCATCTTCACTTTGTAACTTTTATTTCAACTGAAGTTTCATTTTATGAGTGAATTAATTTAATTGTCTTTTACACTAAGTCTCATGCTCTATAAGAGTTCATACAGTGACTGTTTTTGCTTAGCATTAGATTCCAGAGGCAAGTCCGGCATCATGTATGAGTTAAAAAAAAAAAAAATAAGGAGTACAAAGGGACTAGATAGAAGAGTACAAGGGGAGCTAAGCCAAACAAATCAGGGTTAGTGTCACTCAGAACCCTAGTGGGGAACAAATACTTCATTGCTTTTCTAACTTGACTGAAATGAGAGAGTGCTGGAATGAGAAAACCTATAATAACAAATTTAGAAGTGGGCTGTTCAGAGTCCTATAATTCATTTCTGCTAGAACTGACTTGGGAACCGAGTTCTGCTAATGGATCCAGTATAGCAGGAGAAAAAAGGAAGGACTTACTAGTTGAGTTGAATGCCTGCACATAGCCTCAGGATATGGACACTCTGGTGAACAATACGTTCACTTGGGGGTTACCCATCAACTTTCAGCATTTTGTGGGGATATCTCAGCTTACTTACTTTAAATCCCAGTCAGGAAATAACCACATAGAGGCTTTTCTGGGCTCTGTATTTTAGAACATACAATAAATAAACTATGGTGTTAAATTTTTGTTGCTGCAACCAAAAAAATTGACAAGAACCATTTAGAGAAAGAAAAGTTTATTTTGACTTATGATGTCAGAGGTTCAGTCCATAGTTGGCCAACTCCATCGCTCTGGGCCTGAAGTGATAAACAACATCATGATGGAAGGATGTGGTAGAGAAAAGCAATTCAGAACATGGCAACCATGAAGCAGAGAGAAGGGGCGGGGAGAGTGCTCTGCTCACCTAGATACACACCAAGTGACCTATTCCTCCAGTCATACCTTACCTGCCTACAGTTACCTCCTATTTAATCTATATCAGTGGAGTAATCCACTAATTAGTAATTAGGTTATAACTTTCATAATCGAATTATTTAACTTGTGAAATTTATTGCATCGACTCACACATGAGTTTTTAGGGGACAACTCATATCTAAACTGTAACATGTAGCTTTCAGCTAATTTGACAGATAGTTCTGAGGTTCACAACTCAAGGTTATTGTCAACACCAAAGTTGAAGACAACCCCTCTAGTGGCAACTCCAAGTTGTAGTATGTTGAGAGCCACAGCCGCAAGGGGCCCCAGCAAACTTCCAGCTTCCAGCAAACTTCCAGCTGCCAGCTGATGACTGGCTCACAGCGGCCCCAGCAAACTTCTAGCTGCCAACTGATTGGCTCCTCTGCAGTGATGCTCATTAGGCTATTTCCCAGCCCTTTCAGACCACGGAGCTGCTCATTGGGGGACTTTTTTTTGGCTCCGTCCACACGACCCAGCCACTGGGCCTCAAGAGCAGGAGGAGTGGGGGAGGTTGAGAGGCTTATGGGAAGCCGGTGGTGGCAGTTGGGCTCTGAAGGTTTTTCCTGAGGAGCTGTGTGGTTTGGTGTGTGTGTTCTAAAAATAAAGTTCGTTTCTTTTGACAAGTGGCTCCTGAATTGTGCCCAGCCAGACTGCAGCAGTAGTAATTTTTCATGTATATATGAGACTTCCTATGTTGAATTTCTTTGTACAACTATGTATAAATACAGTGAATTATTAAATAGTGTCACATAACCAGCTACTAACTTTATTCATTTTTATTTGTCCCCACACAGAGCATCACCCTTCATGATCCACTAGTTAAGAATGAGTCACCTTGTTATTTGAGGGTGCTGTTGGAAGAGTTTGTACTATAGAAGAACTCCTCATGTTCTGTATCTCCATACATCAACTCCGTCCTGTTTAGACAAAGGAAGAAGGGGTGTCTGGTATAGGATAGACTCTGAAAAATCTGTATTTTTATAAAGCAGATGTAAATGACCTAGATTTGAGAAACTTGAGAATCAGCTTTCTCAATTATAGAAAATATTTAATGGAATTGAAAAGCATATTATTTGTTCTACAGCAGAAGTTTCAGTCCTAACAGCTCCCGGAACTGCTCTGGCCCAGGGTTAAGGAACCCCGAGAAACTGCTTCTCGGTCCGGGTCCTGCTGAATACTGTGGAGGTAAATACCAACCGAGCCTCCATAGGCAGTGGCAACAGGACTGAGACGGGGCTTGTGAGGGCCAGTCAGGACTCACCCGTTGCTTTGGTCACCCGGCAAAGGGAATGAAATGCTTCCATTTGCATGGGATACCAACATGGCAGAGATCTGATGTCATCAGAAAGCGGCTGAGGAAAGAACTTCATAGATACCAGCGGCGACAGAAACAGTTGGTCTCCTGGTAAATAAAGTGAGTCACAAACACCCGAGTCTCTCTCACTTTATCATCAAGCCAGAGGGACAGAGCAGAGCCGCCGCCCGCGACCGGAACAGGCCCAGCGACCCGCAGGTGTGGTAGTCACGTCACCCCAATTGGAGTAGGGGCCGAGCAGAGCTGCCGCCCGCATCCGGAACAGGCCCAATGACCCGCTGGCGTGGTAGTCACGACATACCAATTGGAGTAGGGGCAGAGTGGGGCCTTCGCCCGCGCCCGGAACAGGCCCAGTGGCCCCCCAGCGTGGTAGTCACGTTACCCCAATTGGAGTAGGGGCAGAGCAGAGCCGCCACCCACGCCTGCAAGTAGGCAGACCTGCGATCGACCGGCAGACCAGGCCCAGCGGCCTGTCAGCGTGGTAGACAGATCACCCCAATTGGAGGAGAAGTGCAGCCGCCGCCACCCCTGCAAGAGAGACTTTTCAACTATACAAGAGCAATATAAATATATAGGGGGAAAATTTCAAAAACACAAAGTTTCACCAAGCAGAAAGAAACGCGAGCAGTATGAAAAGACAAGGAAACAAAGGACCACAAGCAATGCAGGTCAACTCAACTTTAGAAGAGGTAATAGCTACAGCAGATGGAATGTCAGATAAAGAATTCAGGATATACATGCTTCAGATGATCTGGAGTCTCAAGGAAGACATTAGACAGCAAAATCAGACAATGAAAGATCACTTCGACAATGAATTACATAAACAAATCCAAGAAGCAAAAGATCAACTATACAGGGAGATAGAGGTTATAAAAATCAAACAAACAGAAATCCTAGAAATGCAGGAAGCNGGTGGGGAGGGGAGGGGAGGGGGGATAGTAGAGGATAGGAATGGCAGCAGAATACAACAGACACTAGTATGGCAATATGTAAATCAATGGATGTGTAACTGATGTGATTCTGCAATCTGTATACGGGGTAAAAATGGGAGTTCATAACCCACTTGAATCAAAGTGTGAAATATGATATATCAAGAACTATGTAATGTTTTGAACAACCAACAATAAAAATTTAAAAAAAATAAAAAAAGAAATTACTTTTGAATAATCTTGAATTTGTGTTATTTTTGTAAATATTAGATTAAACTAATATCTATATCACATTTTAAAATTCAATTTTAGAGTATGTTTTTGGTGAGAATTTTGAACTTAGCCTCCCCCCCAAAAAAAGAATGTTCTCTTAATCCCCTAAACCATGTATGTAAAGAGAATATTATTTAATATTCAGAATTTTAAATTGACATTCTTATAATTTAGAGGACTATTGCTTGGTTAGTACCAAGTGGAATTACCTGTTGGACATTCACTTTAATCTTGCAGCATAACACAATGTGTATGTTTCCTCATTAAATTTAGTTATTGTTTCAAAGATACCATTTTAAAACCCAACTGATTATTTATTCTCCTGTTCATCTGCTACCATTGTTTGTATGAATGGCATCACCATATTTCCATGGAACTTTTCCTCTTCACCTAATTTCTCCTTGCCTGTTTTGTACTAATTTCCATATCTTCTGCTGCTTCCTTCCTAATGATTTCCCTACCAATCTCTGAGCACACCTGATTACACCCACTGAAGTGAGGTCCTAGAATAGCTTCTCCAGGGCTGTGTATCATCCCAAGTGAATTTTTAAAAATATCCTATGATATCTCTTTGTTCAAAATCCAATACCTAATAATTCCCTATTGAATAAGTAAAGAAGTCAATGTGACATACGATTCCCAGTAAAAATTATTTTCCAATTACTTTTCAAATCCCCTCACGTCTTGCCTTGAGTTTTTCTTTTAAATCAGTATTTTGTCCTGAATACCTAGAGCTTTCCCAAATCCTGTGATTTAGTTCATGTTCTTTGATCTACCTAGAACATTGACTGCCTTTCAATCTCTTCATCTAATTTGGTCTATCCTGAAATCCTATCTGCAATTCTAACAATTTCCTGCTTATACTAGCCAGATGTGAACAAGTTCCACAAATTTGATTATATTTATTTCATTTCCTATACCCATTTTGGTGCACTTAGCAATGGAAACACTAAAAAGATTTTCCTAAGGATTTTGAGACTTAGTGGTAGAATCCAGAAGTTAGTTCTCCTATGTCCTAAGCTAGTGCACATATTTACACAGCATGTACACCCAGGGAGTAAATTAAAATTTACTATCTTAATTGTTTGAACATTTACTACCTAGATAAACACAGGCTTGGTTGTCTTGTGCCTCTGAGAGATGTCAAATAAACATTGCACGGAAAACAAGATCTTCACAGCAGTGGAGTTCCAGCTGGGATGCCCATCAGAAACTGCTGAAGCAAGCAAGCATTCAGTGCAGTGAGTTCCCAGGCAACCTTGCATTCTCCTGTGAAATCAAACTCATCAACTCCGAGATCAGTTCCATCTTCAGCATTTTATGAGATCTTCAGAGGCAGAGATTTTTAACAGGACTATCTGAGATCAAATTGTGCAAAATTTAGCAAATATCTTGTGAGAGCAGTTCCTTCAGATGAAGCAGATGATGGTTTAATTTCATGCTCATTAATGCATCACTTAGCTGCGGAATGGGAAAGTATACTTTTTTTTTTTTTTAATGAGTATTCCCCATCAGACTCGGGATAAGTATGAAGCTCTGGCTGGGATAATTTGATGTGGAGGTTTTTGCCTTCTTCAAGCTGCTAGGCAGCATGAGGCAGTGATGGCTACAGCATGCTCTGCACTCCATTGCCCATCTCTGTGTGTGTTTTCATCATTCACACAGCAGTGGGTGTATGAATGACTGCCTCAAGGACTTCTATGAGTGCTTATACTCTTTTGAGGTGAAAAGCTTCCTGGAATAGAGAAATTCTCCCTTACTGTAGCAGGGTAAAATGCATTTTAAATTAATGTGTGTGTGTATGTGTGTGTTATGTGTGTGTGTATGTGTGTGTGTGTGTGTGTGCCACAGTTCTATCAGAGAAAGCTAATTAAGCTTTCTGTGATTGACTAAATTTCTCAATATACCTGCCAGAGTATTCCATTTTCAAGATGTATTTCAGACCATGGATATTAAATTGAGTCTAGAAATTTTGTCCCTTTTTTTCCCTACTCCTTGAAGTCTATGAGGTTTTAAAAGGCACCTGATATAGGTCTTATTTGTTGATGCTACTGTCTGAAATTCAGGTTTACTTTCAATTTTTTTCCCCATAGTTTGCCAGAAATTAAATAGTGTAATAACTTCATCATTGCTCTGGCCTGATATTTATTTCATCCTTCTTCCCTGAGATATGCAAATATGTCTCTTTGCTAATACCTTTCCTCCATTCTCTCATCTGAAAGCTGATGCAAAAAAAGTCATTAAAATTGATAGCAATATCCACCACTTCAGTGAATAAATTACACTTTCCATTTCATGGAGGTCCCATTATCTCTGGCCCTGACCCCTTCTTACTTCTTGACTTGAAAGGATTCTGATTTATCTCAAACTCTTGTGCAATCTTCCTTTCATTTTCTACCCTTAATTTTCTTATCATATTTTTTTTTACACTTTTAACTTCATTCTGTCATCTCAGTGTTCTCCCTACTTCATGTTTTATACTGTACATTTTCTTCTTTCTTGGCTTTGATTAGTTTTTGGACTCTTCTCCTTCTCCACATTGACTTTTTATTCTTACTAAAACCATATTTATTTCTAGATGGATATGCATAGCCCTCAAATATAATGTAATTTACCCTTCATCATATTTCACCCACTCTTTGCTTTATTTTTCATTTGGTTTGCATGTATGTCTCCACTCCAAATTTACTTTTCTTTCTGTTGAAAAATCATACTTTTGCTTTTTTTAATATTCCATTGGTATATCTGGTAGACCTAACCCCAAATCCAACTTTATTACTATGATTTTACTCTCATATTTTTATCTCTACCTGTTACTTAAAACTACTTTTGAAATTACAAAGAAAGCACATTTTCTTGGCCTTTGAAGAATGTTGTAAGAAGGTATTGTAAGCAGGAAAGTGGCAAATGCAGGAAAAACTGTGTTGGTGAAATCTTTGTTGGAACTTTCAGCTTTGAACTTCATATACAGAAAACCATTAAATACTGGGATAATAGAACCCGTTTCATTGTATCTCTTTTGTTTGGCTATCTCTGTGGTTTATCAGTCCCCATAGAATATAGGACTGGAGGGGGTCTTAAGAGGTCATTTAATCTATTGCTCTATGGCCTGAAGGTTCTAAGGCCTTGTGTGCTCTACAAGATACCTTTTCATTTCAGTTCTTACCAGTTTAAATGGTATTTGGAATTCTTGGTAAATATTTGGGAAGGTCACAAATGTCATAGGGAAGAAAAACCTTTTATAGGCAGAAATTATAGGAATGTCAACTACTGAGAAATGTAAACAAGAGGTTGTTAAAATAATCAAGGCATTTGGAAATTGAAAAGTATAGTTCTCTGGCTTACTGAAGAATTTTTTTAGGAGAAACAGTATGTAGATCTTAGGTGGGGGGATAATTTTCTTAAAGATGTATAGCTTCACAAGCAGTGATTTTGTGGATTTTTATGTTATTTGTACTGCAGTGAGTCTGATGTATTGAGAATAATATGTCTGGCTACTTTCTATGCAGCCCTGCCGTCTACCTCACTGATGACTATTCTCCCCATCAGACTAATGTTCTCAGAAGAAACAGGCTTGGCATTGGATACTGCTGTAAGAACATAAACACTGATTCATTCTATATTCAACTAAACAATTATAATTTTGAAATGAGTCATTTTGAAACTAACAATACTTCTGACTCAATTTCTGACTCATACAGAGTGCCTTAGATTTCCAAGGCCATTGGATATTCAGGGAGGTGTGGTGGGGTGGATTGAATTTCATCCCACCATTCTTACAGATGAATAATTGTCAAATTTAGAAACCATCAGATTGTTCGAATTTTAGGGAGACTTATTCAGCCCTCTTTGAGTCTTTCTGACCACTGATTCATTGACCAAAATAGCAATAAAAATGTAAACACTAGACCCAATAATGAACCATTTGCTTTCAACCCAAATATCAAAATAAAACTTACATTATTCACTTTTTTCTTAGATAAAATACAACTCCATAAGAGTTTTTTTTAATGATTATCATTTCAAGAGGGCATAAGAATTTCAGGGATGATATAGAAATGATTTGGGATGAATAAATGCACATCAGTACAAATGTTGAACAAATAACATCCTATAATGGAATAGCTTACTTTAGCGTAGATCTTACTATTAAAAACAAAGAGAAGGCCCATATACATATTCTCTAGCTAAGAATAATTAATACACAGTAATTAACAAAACACTGGAAAAAGAGGTAAGTCCTTATGTGGCGGCACTAGTAAAACATTTCACCATAAAAATAATATAGGCTTTGAATACATAATTGATATTCAAATTAAGATTCTTTTGGCTTTATGAACTTGAAAATATGAATTTTACATGAAAATGTTTGTGACATATATTTCACTTGTCATAAGAGAGCTTCAAATTAAAAAAAATAATCCAAAGTACATAGAAAATAGGGGGAAAATGTCATGGCAATTTGGAATAATATCTATTTTCCACAAATAACAAAATTAACAACAAGCCAAAAAATTGTTTTCAAGCAATACTGTTTCAAAAAATTTAAGGTTTAAAACACAGATAATTGATACCTGGCAATATATCATGTACCAACATTGATACCAAGCATTGTATTTGTAAACACCTCTATTTTTTAATCTTCCAGAATGATTCTATTTATTCCATGTCATTACCAGTAGTTTAGATTAGACTCTGGTACTTACTCATTATGTAACTGTGGGAATCTCACTTCAATTCCCTGATTCTCAGTTTGTCTGTATAGTCAGATAATGATGTTTACCTTGAACAATTGTCTTGAGAATTAACTGAGATAATGTTTATGTATAAATTACAAAGAATAGTAACTGACACATATAAGATGAATAATAAATTTTCGCTTTCCATCACATTATCATTTTTATTTATATCTGAAACCACTGCAATTACTTCCTTGCTTCAAAATATTCTCCACTTTCCTTAATGCCCTTCTACATGTAATTTCCAAATTATTATTTTCCAAACAACATTCCAGTTGCATCATGTTCCTGGCCCAAATGGTCTTCTCACTAAATTAAATTTGAACAGCTTAGCTCACTACTAATATTTTCCTAAGTTGTTACATTACTTTACTTTTCTAGCCTTGTGTTTCCACACATTGTATACGCAATAGTCAAATTGCACTGCTTATTATTCCAAAATATACACCATACTTTCTCTCCTGGATATCTTTGTTTACACTGCCTCTTTACTGTGATATATAGCATCCTGGAATCTGTGCTGACATTTGCTCATCTGCTCTTAGATTGATTTCCTGACCTTCCTCTCTTTTGCATTATATTATAGACAAATATATTTCCCAGATTCCTTTAGCAAGTGATTTCTAAGTAAAATGAACCAATGGAAGGCAGTGACAGAAAATTGGAAAGTGGAAGGAGGGAGAAAGTAATAGTTTCTCAGCAATTTTTTTCCCCTTGAGTCTAGAGGAAGACCTAAATTTCCACATTCTCTGATTCAACCAGTTTGAATGCCTTTAAATTTAACTGGGGCCCCTATATCTTGGAATCTGGTCCTGTTATATATTTCTATTTCCCTCCAACCTAAGGGTAGAGTTTACCTGAGATGGGCACTCTCAGAAACTGCCATTTCTGAGTTGCCTATTTGGCTACTGAGAATTTCCATCATTGGGGTTTCCATTCACCTGTATTAAGTTTTCTTGAAGAATTTAAAGTGGCTTCTGTTCTTTTCCTGAATTCTGCTAGTTACCTAATGAAACAGACTTGAATTTAAATACTGGCATTATGATGCTCGAAAAAATATGTATATGAGTCTCAGTTTCTTCACCAATAATCAAATAGCATTTTTTGAGAATTAAATAACCTGTATTAAAACACATATATAATGTCTGGCATATATTAGTTAATTAATTCTTGGCTTTTCACCCTCATTGTATGTGCTATGCACCATTCAAGTAAATGTTAGCTGAAATTAACTGATTATTTGAAAGTAAGACACTAAAGATAAATCTCAGATAATGTTTACCCTTTATGTGCATTTCACTATATTATTTATTCTCTGAAATTATGTTGCATTAATTAGAGTCTTAAAGTTCTTTAATTGAATATCTATATTGGATTTAATAAATCATTAAGAAACTATTTCATGGCAGATGTTATGTTCTAGGTAAATGTATGATGTTCTGTTCAAAGAAAATATGTGGCTGAGAGGATGTATGCCAGGTTAATATGGATGAAGTAAAGGCAAAGAAATCCCAGAAGTCCTGAGGGAGACAAGTAACAGAAAGGGTGAAGGATTTGTTGTCTAAACATTAAGGTCAGGGGATTAGAATAAAGAATCAGAAGGAACTTTCCAGTTACTGAGGATTTTATTTCTGCCCTCAGTCTGAACAAGGAACCAAAACAACCCGGGCCTTTTTTCCACCTACAGAGGCCAATAAGTTGGAGATCATAGATATACTCTTTCTCTATGATAACTCATGAGGGTGGGGTCCTTCAATTTTGATTATGCATTATTGTCCTGGGGATACCCATTCAGACTCCAAATTATTTGCCTGTTTTTCCTTCCCAAACCATGACTATAGTGGTCTAGTGATGCCTATAGCCAAGTATTCATATTTTGTCCTGGGGAGAACACTTACCAACACATCTTTTGTCTTCTGTATTTCAAGTATAACAAGCCTGCAGTACTCTGTCTGTATTCAACTCCAGGACCTATGTCTGCAGAAGAGAACAAAAATTGATTTCATGTCCCCTGAAGAAATAGACTTCTGTTTTAACAATCTGGGAAGCTACAGAACTTCATCTTGCATGGTTGAAAAGGATGAATAAGCTCTATTTAAAACAGGAACACTTAGACTAAACCATAGACCAGTGAATAAATCTAAGATAAATTTTGGTTAGATTGTTAAGTGAGAAAAGAACACAGCCTGTGTCCAAGATTATTGTTCTTGAAGTAGTCCAGTTTTCCCAAAGACATTCTCATTTGTGAATTAGATGTTGTGATCAGAATGCAATGGGATCGGGAATAAGCAAATTTTTTCTTCTATTTTTTTTTTTATTATTATACATTAGCTATATACCACAAGAGAATTTTTTCCCTTAGAGTCAAGGACTCACAGGAAACACCTTTAACTATTAACTATCTACTCCAGGAGAAATTCTGGAGCATTGGAAAAATATATATTAACTATTTAATTAAAAAAGCAATTATTAGGTGAGATGGTTAAATTATCTCTTATCAAACATAATCTTGCTTATCTAAATATAGAGGCATTTAAGCAATTTGAAAAATGTTCATTGTTTCTTGAAAATACATAGGATTCAGAAATCTTTTCACTACATTTATTAAAATTGTAGTGAAGTTTAGCTTAGGTTCTGTGTATGCATGTGTTGTATATGTGTGTTGTGTTTGTTGATAGAAATCAAACCCAGAGTCCCAGGCATGCTGGGCAAAGTCCTACCACTAAAATCTACCCCCACCCTGCCCTAATTTAGATTCTGATATGGGACTGGACCAGGTTATGTTAAATCTTAATGGGAATAATGAAAGGTAAGGTACTAGCCACAATGTATATGTATAATGTATATGTATAATGTATATGTATATGTATAATATGATAGAGAATTAAACAGGCGCTAAAACATAAGTGTTATAAGACTAGAACAAAAGAACATTTACTTCTGATTAAATCATTGGGGAAAATTTAACTCCAGATCACATTTAGGCCAGGCATTAAAATATGTATATTATTTAGCTACATTGAAAACCATAGGAAGAGTATATCAGGTAGAGATAAAACAATCAAAGTAACAAAAGAACTTAGATAAGTGTAGAGGGTTTTGGAGGACTACAAGCACTTGGTGTAGATAGGGGTTTATAATTATTGGTGGAATAAATTGAGTGGTACATCTGGGAAGATAATTTGGAACATTAATTGTAGGATTACAACATGGAATCCTCAGAAATTTATTTTGGTACAGACATACTATAGAGTGATTAGACTTGGTTGATAGAAATGAGAATGGAAAGAATAAAGAATGTGACAAAACATCCTAGAATTTGAATCAATGAGATCTAGCAAGTAATTGGAATTTTTAAGTGTTCCAGGTAGACAGAGAAAAAATTCTCAAAATTTCAGAAATTTATAACTGAGAAAATGTTAGTAGTATAATAGACACATAGCATATAATAAATTTTCACAAAAGGGAGGTAAGTAGTTGAAGATATCAAATTAGGAATATTTGTAGGTACTTACATGTATATTTATAGTTTATGAATATGAAGTTCAGGAGAAAGGTTGAAATTGTGACTGACTCTTGTAAATATGGTGAATTTTAGCATTCTGTCCTCAGTCCTTTTACCTATCTGGCTACCACCAAAGGACTCCCATTCATGCCTGCAGGAATTACTCTCCAATATATTTCCCCCAAGGTTCATTTCCAAGTTTTCAATTATGTATTTGTTGACATACCCAGAGATTAAAAAAATTTGTCAAATTCTGTTCATTCATAATTGATGCCATTTCTATTTATCCAGCTAAAATCTGCTCTGAAGTCTGAGGCAATGGCAGTGCCTGTCAATGCCATTGTTATTACCCCAGACACAAACAACTTAAATCACAGCAGCACAAAGTAAAACACACACAAATTTGTGAGTCATTCTAGAGTCCTCTCTATTAGCCTAGACTTTAATTTTTCCATTATGATCACAGAAACAGATTTCTACCAGAAGCCCTTATACCTACACTGTTAAATTTGCTTCCCATACAACTTCCAGAGTGACAGTATGAAATGCCAATATGATCTTTTTCACAGTCAATCACATTATTACTCTCTCCCTACATTAAATTTCCTGAAAGAAGAGACAACACATATTATTGTTTTTCATGATTACTACTTACTGGAGTAGTAATCTTTAAAGACTTTTGAATGAATAAAATACTTATTTTTAGGAACAGTTAACACAAAATGGGAGTTGAAGCTATGGCCATAGAGAATGCCTGAATATAAAGAAAAAAAAGAAAATAATAATAAAACTTCCAAAGAAGGAGATAAAAATTAGACAAAACTGTGAAATATCTTAATAAATGGATAAGAATAAAAGGATAGGAAAATAACATTGAAGGCAAGACCTATTTAAGAAAGAAGAGTTATTTACTTACCTACTCTTTTTTGAGACTATCAATAATTACTTTTTTTTTTCCTGTGTTATGGTTTAGATACGAGGTGTCTTCCAAAAGCTCATGTGTGAGACAGTGCAAGAGGATTTAGAAGTGAAATGATTGGGTTACAAGGGTCTTAATCTATTCATGCATAAACCCCCTAATAGAGATTAACTGGGTGGTAACTATAGGCAGGTAGGTGTGGCTGGAAAAGGTGGGTCTTTGGAGGCATGCCTTTGGAATTTATTTTTTCGTCGGAGGTGAGGGGACCCCCTGCACACACACTGCTTTCTGGTGCCATGTTCCCAGCTACTTTCTCCTGCCACATACTTCCACTTTGATGTTCTGCCTCATGAGCTCAGGCCCCAAGGAATGGAGTCCTCCATCTGTGAACTGAGACCTTAGAAACCATGAGCCTCCAAATAAATTTGTCCTCCTAAAATTGTTCTTGTCAGGTCTTTTGGTCACAGCAGCAAAAAATCTGACTAAAACACCTGGAAACACTGCTTCTTCCTCCTTTCTTTCTTATGTTCCAACTCATGTTAGTTGCTAGCTTGATGCTCTTCTTTTTTTTCTCTCTCTCTCTCTTCTTCTTTCTCTTCCACCAACACCATGTGACTATTCATGGTTCCATGCCATACCTGCTTCTCTTCCTATTCTGTAAATCTTCCTGGAAAAGCATTTCTATTTCTGAGGTATGAACTATTATTTATGCACAGTAAGTCCCGACTTTGTGTTCCTAGCCTTCTCAGTCACTGTACTCCAATCCTATAATTCATTTCTACTGAGCATTTCTGCAATAATTATTCAATATCCATATTTACAAATGAAGATAACCCCACTCTCAAATAGGTTCATTTAATTCCTCCTATATTCCATAAATATTGTTTCAATGTACTCATTCATTTTATTTCATAGGTTTGAAATACATTTCATACTTAACTCCTTTCTTTCTTATATTCAAACTCCTGTTAGTTATCAAATTTGAACAACCTTGTAAAAATCATACATATTCTCACCTACTACCTACATTTCCACTGTGTTCATTCAGTTCTTCAGCATGTTCTGAGTGGATTCTTGCAGTAGGCTCAATGACAGGTATGGTCACCACACACTCTCTCAAACTAAAGTATCCTTCATGTGACTGTCAGAGATACTTTTCTAAAGTGTAATGAGGAACACTAATGCCGGGTTTAAAAGAAAAATCACATAAATATAAGTGAAGTAAGTCAGTCACAGAAAGACAAACACTACATGTCCTCACTTACATGGGGAAGCTAAAAAGTTGATCTCTTAGATGTGCAGAGAAGAATAGCAGTTACCAGGAGCTGGGATCTTAGTTCATAGATTTCCAACTCCATACCTTGGGGCTTCAGGCCAGGTGGAAGAGTGTGGCGGAGGAAAGAGACTTTGGACATGGCCACCATGAAGCAGAGAGAGAGAGACATTCCACTCACCAGACACAAAATATATACAAAGGCATGTGTCCCATGATTCACCTCTTCCAACCACACCCTACCTGTCTTCAGTTACCACTTTATCGCTACCAGGGGATTAATTCACTGTTGGGGTTAGAGCTCTCATAACTAAATCATTTCACCTCCAACCTTTCTTGAGATGTCTCACATTTGAACTTTTGGCGGATACCTCACATCCAAACCATAACAATAGGAAGGATAACTTGTAATTTCTATCTTAGCACAGTAGGACAACTGTGGTCTACAACAATTAACTGTATATTTCAAATAGCCAGTAGAGAGGATTTTGAATGTGTCTCACATAGAGAAATTATAAAGGTTTGAGGTGATGGATATTCAATTACCCCAATCTGATCATTGCACATTGTATGCATGAAATATCATGTCATACTCAAAAGCATGTACAATTATTATGTCAATTAAAATTTAAAAATGCATATTTAATAAGTAAACAAAAACTAATATTCTTATGATCAGAGAATTTCCTACCTACTAATATCTTGTACATGAACCCCTGAAATATGGCTGTAATTGTATTTTCCAGTAATATCTAAAGACTTGTCTTGCATCACAAAAACATAGAAAGAGCTTATATTTTTTTTGTCCAGCATGCCTCATTACATTTCTGTGCTTTTGTAGATCTTTATTGGGAATATTATTTACCCCTTTCCACTAATATTTTTTAAGAATATCTGTTTATCCTTGAAGAACTATTTTAAATGGCATCTCTCATGTGAATTTTTTTCAAAGTGTTAAATACAAATTTCTAAATAGGAAAGCCTCTAGCTTGTAGTTACAGCCAAGTTTTCTTATAAATTTACATCTCTGACAAGCTTTACATTGTGATTTTTATAAAAGAAAATTACATCTAGCTTCTCTTTTTTCCCTCTGAATTGTCTCACTGGTATATGTGAGCCTCTAACTTCATTAGTTTTTCAATGAATGTTTTCTTTTGTTTCGCTGCTATGATTAAATCAAAACCCATCGTTTTGAATATAATGCACAATTTTGTACCATCATGCCTTGCTCAGAGCTAATTTGTATCTAAAGCTCAGCCATTATACAAAGAAGTATTTCTTCACTGCAGAGAAAACTCTGAAACTATTATCAAGAAATTGATTCCATTTTTTTTACTTTATTTTGTCATGCTAAGAAAACAAATGCATAAACTTTGCCTTATATCAGTATGACACTAACCCCGCCCTCCCCACCACCTGAGAACTATGGTGTATGCTGCATATTTAACAGTAAACAAAAATCAAGAAGCACACAAAGCACAGTCAAAGCCACTCTACATCTGACCATCCCTGCCAAAATGCCATCTGAACCATGATACTTCAGATTTTGGCCTTAGTACCTGGAAAGGAAACTGTGTGACACAGAGGGGGTAACAAATGAAACTCCATCATGCTAAGCATCACAATTGTAAAGTCCGGGTGAATAAGAAGAAATGAAAAGCTATTTATGAAAGCTGCCTCCACATGGGATAAATGATTCTTATGCTTGAAGTAGATTTAACTGTCCCCAAACAGCAATCTCACTCTCGTACAGGAAATGAAAATAAAAGCGAGCAAGCAGTCAGTCAGAAACAGTCACCACCTTCTGGGTACAGCCACTTGAGAACTGGCAGAATGTGCAGCTCTGTAAGATCCATGCAATTATAAAAACATCTGAATGGGAATACTTGAAAATGATCTTTAACTCTGGTGGGATGTTGAAATGACTTTTTTGAACTTCTCTCATTTTTCTTGGGGTTCTTTTTTTCTGACCCTAAGGTAAATTATGACTTAAATGTTTCATGCTAGGCTTTTCATGCTGGATTTGGGGGCTTATCATAATTTTATTTTGTATATGTTGAGAGGTTTTAATAAATTGTGTCAACCAGAAAAACAGTGGGAATCATTGTTTCCCATATGCAGTGACAGCCTGCAGGCCCCTGCTGTTATTATCTAAAATTCCACTGAATTCTTAATTTCAGTACCCTGCTTTTCTTCCAGATTTAGCTATTTATGTTTCAAATATGTTTGCTAATTACAGAATGTATTTCTGACTACTCAGATAGTTATACAGCAGTGAAGAAAATGTTGTAACTGGGAAAACCAGTAGATTCAGAAACAGTTGATGAGTCTGTTTATTAAATATGCTTATTACCCTCCCCCATGTGTATGTGGTGTGTGTGTGTGTTTGCATTTAGTTTTGGTTTTAAATGGATATGTCACTTACCAGATATGGTAAAAAGAGGGGTGAATCTTGGAATTCTTTTTTCTAGAACTTCCAAAATATTTATATATTATCCATAAATAACAGCCTACTCATAGATATTTTGTGAAAACAAGAGATCATATGCTAGGTCAGTTGTAAATTTTAAATTAAAAGGCATCATTATGAGTGAACCTTAAACTGCAGTCATGTGACAACAAGTCTAGTTTCTGTTTTATCTCTTGCTTTATGACCTCAAGTGAATTGATAAGCCTCTTTTAGTCTCTGGAAAGAGAAAAGTCGTTGTTAAGTTCATGCCATGGACATTTAAAAATATATTTATTTCATTTTTCCTTCTATAAATCTTAGCTAGCAGTAATAATAATAAACAAAATAGCTATGCTACTTATTGAACATTTATTTCAATATTAGATTGTTAAGGAGTCAATATTATAATTAACAAAGACCAAATGTAATTGATTGCATAATCAACCATAAACAGTTGATATCTTGATACAGAGTTCAGTCTACTAAACTGTGTTCCTGGCTTTGACAGTCTAAATAACTTGTACATATTAAAGATGGGTATGTTGATTTAATCATGGTGCCTATGGACTTCATATGATCAAGAACACAAATTTGAAATTTAGAACTGAAACTTAGAGTTGCAGTTTGGGTCAGAGAACAGAGTAGCTATAACTGATGATAATAACATAATATTCCAAGTCATTTTCTAAATGATTTGCATAAATGTATGGATTCACCTTTATAATATGCTTACAAAATAAACACTATTATTATTATTTTATACTTAACAGATGAGGACATTGAAGAAATGAGGGATTTAGTTTGCTTAAATATTAACAGAACCTTGATAAAACCTAGTTAATTCCAATTACCATTGTGCTATACCAGCTAATTACTATGGTCTAACTAGTTAAAGTTAACCTGAAAATATTTATTAGTTTTATTAGTTTATGCTTAACATGATATGTACAGCAATACTATAGCCTAACTTTTCTATAGGTAGATTTTCAACTAGCCAAGGACTAGTTGAATGAAAAGTTTAGTTAGCATATTTATTTTTCTGTTTGATAGTTTGATATGTTTTAAAATAACAGATATCAAAGAGCATATTATTTGTATATCTACAACTATGTATAAGCCAAATTAAAATTAAAACAGAACTAAAATAAAAAACACGGTATAGAGTCTTTTTTAAGAATAGAGATTTCTGTACAATGTTCAGGAAGGTGATTTTTCTTAAGAACTTAAGTGGTTGTTTAAGGAGAAATCATCTCCTTTTTATTTGATTTTAAAAAAATTTCCTCCCCAAACGTTTATAGGCAATTTTCAGCCAACTCACACAGTTTTGGAACTGATCTCTGTGTTTATCTTTGGGTGTGGTTTTTGAATCTCAAGTTCAGCAACTACATAGAAATGGTCTGTTGATTTAATGGGCATATGTGGGAACCTCAAAAATATTCTACTACAATTTTTACTTTACAACCACTTAACAGATTTTAATTAATCATTTGTTGACCTCTTGCCAATTTTTCATAGCAATTTTTTCAAACATTTACTTTCCACCAGCACCTGACTTTCAGCAGACTTATTTATCTCCTCCTCCACTGGGAAAATTAAAGTTATTTGACATCTAATCCTACTGTTTTCTCTCAACTCAAAAGCTAAAACTGGCAAACCGTTCCCTATGTTGATTCACAGTGTGCCAAGACCACCCACTCTACACTTTATTAAAGATCTATTTAGCAACTTTTACTGCTAGGAAAAGTTTGAGCTCATTACCAAAACCTATCAAGGAAGGTGATTATTTCCAGATTTTACTTATGAAGGAATTCAGATTGAAAGGTCACTAAAACACTTCCTCAAGTCATACAGTGAAGCAGGCATACAGCTAGGATTAAAAATCAGGGACCTTTTCATTTGATGACCATCTGTCCTATTTCATTGTCATCAGACTCCCAATCATTTAACCTTATTTCAGATTTTCACTCTTTGCTATACCTGTTTTCATAATTCTTACAGCACAGTTGAATGTTTTTCACATGACAAAGAAAAAAAAGTTGCTTCTTGCAATGCATTTAATTCTTCAAGATACAACTAACATATCTTTTTATTACCATTTATCTTTAACATTTTTGAAACTGTAATTTTGGTTTCATTTCTACTTACAAGTAACATTTGCAAACTTGATTCAGTTTAAACATTATATAAATGAAATCTCTCAAAAGTTAAAAATATTTAATGCTGCCCAATCCTTGACTTCCTTTCAGCAGTCTAGGAGTTTTTGTTTTGGGGGGTGGGGGAAGATACCAGGGATTGAGCTCAGGGGGACTCAACCACCGAGCCACATCCCCAGCCCTATTTTGTATTTAATTTAGAGACAGGATCTCTCTGAGTTGCTTAACTCCTCTCTTTTGCTGAGGCTGGCTTTTACTCATGATCCTCCTGCCTTAGTCTCCTGAGTTGCTGGCATTACAGGTGTGCATCACCACACCAGGCTCGCAGGGTTGTTTATGTGCGCTGAATCTGATACAATCTTTACATTTTTCAAGGTATTTCAGAATGTAAACTACTACCTTGTATCACTCTGAACATGACTTCTTAATAGACTCACTTTTTCACCCACCTAATACTGATATGTGGGTATTTTCTATGGTTCTGCTATCTTTCTGGAGTTCTGCCTAGTCCTCTTTGTTTGCTTTGCTAACTCTCACTTAAATTTGAGATACCAGTGCTCTTAGTGTAGCAGAATATCAATGGGCAGGGGATTTGAAACTTTCATGAAAAATAATAATTAAAAACAGCTAGGTAGTGATGAGATCATTGCATAAGTACGTGGCCAGTGTAGCGGGACTTTTATTCAGCTCAGCCTTCCAGTACTTAGGGCAGGAGGGGAAATGACTATATGAATGGATGCAAATAATTGTAATGCAGAGATTCAGGTCACATTTGTCAAGTAGATATCAGACAATGTTAAAAAATCATTTCAGCACTTGTGTGTTTGGCTATATTGTGATAAACTATGTTTTGTGTATCATAGGAAAAGTAGAAATTTTCTCTAGAAATTTACCCCTGATCTAGGATACAATCCAAGTTCATGGATTGTATCTAATCTCCATTCTTTTGGAATGGGTCCTCAGCCCCCACCCCACCACCTTTTTTTTTAAGTATAAAGGCAGTATTTTGTGAATAGCTCTTGTTATAGGTTTGTCTGATATTTTCTGATAATCAGCATCAAATTATACAATTTTGGCAGAAATATTATATAAGTGCTGTCTATTTCTTAGTAATTCATATCAGGAAGTATATGCTATCACTATGCCCAAGAAGATGCTACTAAAAATATTACACAGAGAAGTTTCTATGAGATTTTTTTCACTATAAAATCTCCAAGTACTCTTTGTAACTAATAAGTAATCCAAAAGCTCTTCAAATAACTATTCCCCATCATACTTTCACCCAGTAACTTTGGTTTCTATTGAAGACTCTTGACTAAAGTAGTAATTATTTAGATTGTTGCAAAAGGTAAATAATAGCAACTCCCAGTTGATGTACCTTCTGGCACAGAAAGTAGGACATACCACCTGCAAGGATGACAGGTGCTTTTCTATTTACTAGGGAACATTCCCCACAGGAGAGTTTGGGAGTGGCCAAGCACGTCTCTCTCTCTCTCTCTCTCTCTCTCTCTCTCTCACACACACACACACACACACACACAGTAGGCTATTGTTCACTACTGCATCACCAAACTGGCAGAGAGAGAGAGCTACTTCCATTTATTTTAACCAGGATGGAGCAGAACTATTGTGCATCAGGAGAACCTGATGCTACCTTCTGGAGTGTAAAATCAAGCAGATCTCTCACCCTATCAAAACAATTACTACAAGTTTATACTTGAATTAGAGGAACAATATCAGCAAGTTTTTGTTTTTCTTAAAGTTGAGTGGTATGTGATTTTGCTCCGAAATGATTATAGAAAATAGAGTTTAGTATATTCTCTCAAAGTAGTACTGATACTGGGAGCAGCAGAGAGCATACATTGACTGAAAGCATCCTTTCCAGGATATTCGCCCAATCTGAAAAATAAACTCTCTAAATAGCCTGTTGCATAAAGGAAGAAGTAATAATTATCCTAACAGATGGGAAATAATTAAGAAAGTTTATAGATAAAAGGTTTGATTAGTTAAAAGAAGATCTAAGGAATGCACTTAGAGAGAAAACATAGAAGATGAAAGATGATTTCAAGAAAGAGTCTGAAAAAGAATTTTAAAAATCATAGAAAAGAAAGACTTAACAATTTTAATTAAAAATTCAATGGAAAGCATTAACAATAAACTAGACCACTCTGAAGATAAATAATAAGGCCTTGAAAACAAAGTATAAAATCTTGAAAATAAAGTTAATAATAAAGAAAATATGTTAAGAAATTGTGACCAGAATATTCAAGTAATCTAAGAAACCATCAAGAGACCAAATTTAGATTCAGTGGGATAAAAGAAGGCTCTAATATGATATGTTAAAATACATTCTACTATCATGTGTATCTAAAAAGAACAAATAATAAAAATTTAAAAAATAAAAACAAATTAAATGTAATTATTAACATAAATAAGTAGGCTCTGAAATAAAAACTAAGAGAGTATGCAACTTTCGTAGTAAAATAATAGCAGAAATATTTCCAAATCTTAGGAACAAGATGAAAATCTAAGTAAAAGGTACATATAGAATCCCAAACAAGCAATATCAAAAAAAGATCTTGTCTAAGATACATTACAGTGAAAATGCCTAATATTCAGAATAAGGTTAGAATTTTTAAAGTTGCAAGAGAAAAATGGCAGGTGACATTTAGAGGTAAGCCAATTTGGATTTCAACTGATTTCTCAATCCAGACTCTAAGAGCCAGGAGGACTTAGACTAATATATACTAAGACCTAAAGAAAATGTGTTCCAGTCAAGTTAACTATACACAGCAGACTCTCACTCAGAACTGAAGATGAAATTCAAACCTCTAATGACAAATAGATATGATAAGAAACAATAACCACTAAGTCTACACTAAAACATACTCAATATTCCCTGCAGAAGGAATGAAAAATAAAAACCAGCAGGATGATAAATTACACTATAATAATAGTCAATTAAAGGAGAGTAAAGTCTTAATTAAGTATTAGAAATAAACCAACAAGAGATAAAAATCATCTCTCTATAATGAGATCAAATGTAAATGGTCTAACTCTATCAAAAGACAGAGACTGGCAGATTGGATGGGGGAAAAAGACCTAACTTTATATTGTTCACAAGAGGTTAATCATAAAGACCAAGACCTTCACAGTCTGAAGATGAAAGGATGGAGAAAAATATGTCATGCAAATGGCACCAAAAGCAAGCAGGAGTAGCAACTCTCATAACAGACAAAGCAGAGTTCAAGCTAAAATTAAACAGAAGAGTCAAAGAAGCTCACTTTATACTGGTTAAGAGAATCACCCTAATATATATATATATATATATATATATATATAAAAATAACTTGTGACCAAAACAATGGTGCATCTATGTGCATAAAACAAACACTTCTCAATAAAAAAGAAAACTAAAAAGATAAAAATAAAATAATACTGGTTGATTTCAAAACACTTCTCTCACCATTAGGTAGAGGTAGATAATATAAGCATAAGTAAATACTCTTCATAACTAAAAAATGCTATTAATCAAATGGATCTAACAGACAACTACAGAATATTTCACTCATTGACAACTGAATTCACTTTCTTCTCAGTGGCATATAAAACATCCTCTAAAATAGATAATATTTTAGGGCACAAAGCAAATCTTAATAAATACAAAAATAGAGATAATTCCTTGTATCTTATTACATCATAATTTAATGACAATAGAAATCAATGACAAGATAAAGAACAGAAATCATTCTAACACCAATCTAATATACTTTGAATCAGAAATGAATCACAGAAAATCAGGGAGAAATGAAAAAAAATTAATATAAACAAATGAAAATCATGATTATACTGTATCAAAATCTTTGGGAGTGTATGAATTCAGTTCTAAGAAGAAAGTTTATAGTACTGGGTTCATACATTAAAAAATCAGATACCAAATAAATAATCTAGTATTAGATCTAGACTAAACGAATACCCAAATCAGTAGAAGACAGGAAACTGTTAAAATTAGAGCTTAAAGCAATGAAATTGAGAATAGAAAAACATATAAAGGATAATGAAACAAAGAATTGATTCTTTGGAAATATAAACCATAGTGACAAACTCTTAGCCACACTAACCAAAGTAAAGAGAGAAAAGACTCAAATGAACAAAATTAAAGATGAAAAAGAGATGTCACTATATACTTCTGAAACCTGGAGAAACATTTGAAACTATTTTGAAAATTTATACTCTGATATGACAGAAAATCTTAAAGATATTGACAAATTTTCAGAGACATATGATCTACCCAAATTGAACCTTGAGGACATAGAAAAAATCAAACAGATTAATACCAAACAATGAAAATGATGCAGTTATTAAAATCCTTCTAACAAAGAAAAGCCCAGGACCAGATGGATTTTCAGCTGAGTTCTACCATATTAAAAAAAAATTAACACCAATCCTTCTTAAATTATTCCATAAAATAGTAAAGGAGAGAATACTTCCAAATTCATTTTATGAAGCCAGTATCACCCTGATACTAAAATCAGCAAAGACACATCAAAGAAAGAAAGCATCACACCAATATTCCTGATGAATATAATACAAAATTTCTTATGATATTGATAAATTGCATTCAAAAACACATAAAAAAGATGGTGTACCATGATCAAGTGGCATAATTCTGGGGATGCAAGGTTGGTTCAACATACACAAATCAATACATGTAATTCTCCACATAAATAGATTTAAATACAAAAATAGCGTAATCATCTCAAAAGATGAAGAAAAGACATTTGGCAAATTCCAGTACCTATCCTGGTTAAAACACTAGAGAAACTTGAGATTTAAGGAATATGCCTCAACACTGTAAAGTCAATGTATGAAAAACCATGGCCAATAGCATTGTTTTTTTAAAAAAAAAATTGGTCTAATTAATTATAGATAATAGTAGAATGCATTTTGACACATTATATATAAATGTAATAAAACTTCTCATTTTTTTGGTTGTACATGTTGTAGAATCACACCAGTCATGTAAAGATATACATACATAGGGTAATTAATAATGTTCAACTCATTCTACTATCCTTTCAACATAATTCTTAATGGAGAAAAACTGAATGCATTTCTTCTAAAACCAGAGAATCAAGGATGTCCACTATTAGCACTCCTATCCAACACAGTCCTTGAAATTATAACCAGATAAATCAGACAAGAGAAAGAAATTAAGGAGATGCAAATAGGAAAAGAAGAAGTCAAACTATCTCTGTTTGCACCTAATCTTATATTTAGAAGAACCAAAAAACTTTACAAAAGACTTCTAGAGCTGATAAACAATATCAGTGTAACAAATGCCAGGATTCAATATCAACATACATAGATCATTCACTTTTCAATAATGAATCTGCTGGAAATAGAAGTAAGGAAAACTAATTCATTCACAATAAACACACACACACACACAAAAAAAAAACTAAAATTCTTGGGAATTAATCTATCAAAGGAGACGAAAACTTTTACAATGAAAACCATAGAACTATGGAGAAAGAAATTGAGGAAGGCCTTAAAAGATGGAAAGACATCCCATGTTTTTGGACAGGTTATAATACTAAAAGCCTTACACAGATTCAAGGCAATCTCCATTGAAATACCAATGACATTCTTCAGAGAACTAGAAAATAGAGCTCTAAAATTTGTTTGGAAGAAAAAGAGACCCAGAATAGCCAAATAAATCCTGAATAAGAACAGTGATGCTAGAGACATCACAATACCAATTTCAATTTATACCACAAAATTATAGTAACAAAAACTGTGGTATTGGCATCAAAACAGATATGAAGAGCAATGGAATATTATAGAAGACAAAGACAAATCCACATAGATACAGTCAACTGATATTTAACAAATGTGCCAAAAACATGTATTGAAGAAAAGATAGACTTTAGAACAAGTGGTGCTGGAAAAGAAACTTGATCCCTATCTCTTAACTCTGCACAAGTAAACCCAAAGGAGAAAACCTGGAAATTAGACTAGAAACTGTGCAACTGCTAGAAGAAAATGTAGGCCTGACATTTCAGCATATTCTTTCAGAAACCAGCTTCCTTAACAAGATTTCTGAAGTACAAGAAATGAAACCAAGAATCAGTAAGTGGGATAGCATCAAGTTAATAAAGCTTCTGCACAGCAAAGGAAATAAGAGGGTGAAAGAGGGAGTGTATACAGTGAGAGAGGTGTTTGCCACCTGCTCCTCAGACAGGGGATAAATAATCTGAATATATAAGGAATTCAAAAAAAATGTTCTAATTAGATATACATGACAGCATTTTGATTCATTGTGCACAAATAAAGCACAACTTTTTGTATATGAAATAGAGTCACACCATTTGTACAATCATACATGTTCCTAGGGTAATGATGTACATCTAATTGAACCATCTTTTTTACCCCCAGGAAGTCAAAAAATTTAACACCAAGGAAACAAATAACCCACTTAATAAATGGGCAAAAGAACTTCTTAAAAGAAGAAACACAAATGGCCAAACAAATATATGAAAAAATGTTCAACATGTCTAACAATCAGGGAAATGCAAATAAAAACTACATTGATATTTTATCTTGCTGCTGTCAGAATAGCAATTATCAATAATACAACTACTAACAATTAGTGGCAATGTGGGGGAAAAGAATACTCATATATTGTTGGTAGGATTGCAAATTAGTACAACTACTCTGAAAAGTAACATGAAGATTCCTTAAAAAACTAAGAATGGAACAAACATATGACATGGCTATCCTACTCCTAGTTATGTATCCAAGATCTAAAGTCAGCATACGATAGGAATGCAGCCACATCAGTGTTTACAGCATTGTAATTCATAACAACCAAATTATGGAAGCAATTCAGATGCTTGTCAGCAGACAAATGGATAAAGAAAATGTGGTATACAAGTACAATCGAGTTTTACTCATCCATAAAGGCGAATGAAATTTTGGCATTTGCTGGTAAATGGATGGAACTGAAGAACATGAATGTTAAGGGGAATATGCCAGACCCAAAAAGTCAGGGATTGAATGTGTTTATTTTTCATATATGGTACCAATACCAAAATATAGATAAGGAGGGAAAGGGGGTAAAGCCCATGAAAATAGAAGAATGAACAATGGAGTAGAGAATGGGGAGTAAGGGTGAGAGGATAAAGGGAAAAGGGAGGGATGGTAGAATGAAACCAACCAAACTATCTTATGAGTACATATGAATATACCACAGTGAATTTCACCTCTACGTACATCTATAATGTACTAATTAAAAATATAAATAAATAGAAGAAAGATCTATAGAATAAAGGGAATGAGGGATGGAGGAGGGAAGGAAAAGGAGAAGTAATGGGGACTGTATTGGAGCAAATTATATTCCATACACATATAATTATATTAAAATGATCCCCAATATTATGTGTAACTATAATATACTAATAAAAAGTTGAAAAGGTAAGAAATACATTTTAAATATAAATACCTAAAATTAAACCAACTCCCCTCAAATTAATAGCTCAATTTTTGTCCTATTAAGTACATTTAATAATAAAACATATTTAAAAGAAATTAAAAATGAATGGACAGGTACAACAAAAATACTGAAAATCAACAAATACAAAAGTCAGTTCATTGAAATGATTTGTATAAATGATAAACAAAAATGAATCAAAAGAGAGAATGGATGAGAGATAATGAGAGCAAGCAGTTCCATTTCTAGATACTGATTCAAGATGTGCAAAAAATGATTTGTAGAAGAATGTACTCATTTCATCCTTTGTAAGAGTAAAAAACCTGAAAACACCCAAGCTTCCATCAAGTGGAAAATGGATTAATAAACAGTTATTTATTAAAATTTTGAAATAATGCATGCAATAACAATGAATGACAGTATAGTACACAAAACATGGAAAAACTAAAAAATGTATAGTAAACAAAAGATGTGGGAGACATAAAAACTACGTAATTTAATTTTGTGAAATTAAAAAACAAGCAAAATTAACATAAAGTGATCAGAATCAGAGCATGGTTGCCTTCAGCATTGAGGGTATTGATTGTAAATCTGCATAAGAAAAGTTTCTAGGATGCTGGAAATGTTCTATACTTGGTTTGGGCAAGAGTCACACACATATATAAAATTGTTCAAATTCATCAATCTTAACACTTCAGTTCCATGTATTCAATTTTATGTAAGTTATATTGTACTACATTAAGTGAATAAATTTTAAATAATATGCAAGTTCTTAGTCATATATTTTAAGATTAAAAAAAAATCTCAAAACTTGATAGGTAGCTTCAGGGCTAATGAGGTTGTACTGAAAATGTTAAAACAACCACATAAAAATAATCCAGTATATGTTCTGACTTTTAAAATATAGCTTATGATTAAGTCAAAAATTTAAAAAAACAGCATTGAATTCTGTAATTAATTTTAAGTAATTTGTTTTATTTTCCATCTTCTGTATAATTATTTTTGCATGACTTTGAAAGGTATAATTCTTTTAATGGCTCAAAATTTATTATCCTAAAATTTCTATAGGATGGAAGTAGCCATATTTCTTACTACCTGTTTGCTTCTTATATTATTTTGCAACTTATATTTAATATCCCATGATATACCAGTACATTTATTTTAATTTACATCCACTGTTGAGAAGTAAAAGAATACCAATGTAGGATTAAGTAAGATAGGTAGCAATGAGAAGCATTGTTTGAGCAGTCATACACCATGTGGTTTAATCCAATTGCTTGAATTCCTATAATAGGAAAATAAGTGATTATAACCCTTAAAAAGCACTTGAGATAACAATTTGAAGAAAATACATATTCTTTTCAAATGTCTACTTGGACATTTGTAAAACTTATTAGACCCAAGAGTAAACTCCAGAAAAAATAGTAGAAACTTTCATGAGGAATTTATCATAACTAGAATTAAGAGACATCAATGGGTTGGGGTTTCGGATCAGAGTAGATCACTTGCAATAAATTCATTACCTGTTATTATTTCTTAAGGTGCTTTATGTGTGCTTTGTAATTTCATTGTGAATGGGATCCCTGCACACTCTTGACAACAGAAAGACAAAGTCTAGCTTGTCAGGATAAGAAACCACAGAAGCTGCTGCTGAGCAAGCTGAGTTTTACACGAAGAGCTCAGAATTTTCTTGGAGAGTCACTTTCTCAGTATAGCATGCTTACCATAATTAGTATCCTGACGACTCAGGAGATGGTTGTAGACACAGCTGTTGTTTAAGGTAGCAGGCACATCAATGCAAGCCACTAGGTATTGATTTGTGCAGTGACAGCCTTCTAAGTATGTCATCTGTGTGAAAGAAGCCCCAAATTAACCAATAATAAAGTGTTAGAAGTTGTAGTAGCTGCCCTCTTGGGACTTGTTCTAAAGAGTATAGGTGCCCCTCCCCCACCCACACCATCAATACCACTAAAGGACTCACAGTGACATTAACTTGACCAAGAGGACAATGCAAAGCCTACAATAATGTTGAATCCCATGTTATAATGTATATTTGTGTCATTTAATGTACGTTTTCTATAGGTACTTATGTAGTAATATATGCAAGTCTGAATAGAATAGACATATAATCTCAAGAATGCTTGGTTCATGAAAATCATATAAAATTGTCAAGCATTAGAGCTCATCTTTGATAGAACTAATTTTATCAAAACTAAAATTTTATCATTAAAATTATCAAAAAATAATTTTATCATTAAAATTAACTTCAATGGGCTGGGTTGTGGCTCAGAGGTAGAGCGCCCGCCTAGCGTGTGTGAGGCTCTGGGTTCAATCCTCAGCACCGCATAAAAATAAAACAAATATATTGTGTCCACCTATAACAATAAAGTAAAATATTAAAAAAAATTAACTTCAAAAGCAAAAACTGGATTATTTTATTTGTATCAGAATTAGATATGAATAAACTTATTGGCAACATTTTTTTATTATTACTTTTTTTATTAAAGAGAGAGAAAGAGAAGAGAGAGAGAGAGAGAGAGAGAGAGAGAGAATTTTTTAATATTTATTTTTCGGTTTTCAGTGGACACAACATCTTTATTTTTATGTGGTGCTGAGGATCGAACCCAGCGCCCCGCACATGCCAGGCGATAGCGTTACCGCTTGAGCCACATCCCCAGCCCCTGTTTTATTTTTATTTGATTTGATTTTCTTTTTGAATATGGGCCTTCACACAGAGTTTATGAAGGGATCAAAAATAAAATTGGGTTATTTATTTAGTGATATGCTAATATTACTAAAGCCAAAGGGCATACATGTTTAAAAAAATAATGTTTGTAGTTATACTTACTTTAGTCCAAATTATCCCTTTACCATATTAATTTGTGAACTTTTGATTTTTGCCTCATTATTTGAAACAAACTTTCACAACCATTTTATCTACTGTGTGGTTTCTGAACTTTTGTGGTCTTTTGGGGAAGTATTCGTTAAACACCATAGACCTACACTTTTATCTTTTGCATAATGAAACATTAGAATCTCATCATACCATATCACCCATTGCCTTATCTCATAGATATGATGTTTCTCTCTAATGGATTTGATAAAAGTAAAAGTAACTTTAGAAAACAGTTCTCACTTAAAAAAAAATAGATGCTGCTAATGTTGACAGCAATAAGTATAGGCATCAAGCAAATGAAGGGCTTCAGCTTGCAATGGTTTTTGTAACTCTTATCAAAATCTCAGCAAAAGCCTTCAATTTCTATGGCCTAATATAAGATCTAGTTTAAGAAAGGGAAATCAGCTTAATAGTTACCACCCAAGCAAATGTTACTACTTTCTTTGTTTATTTGTGGTTTCTAGGGAGAGTTTAGTTGTTACTGAATGATCCTGGCTGTTGGTCAGTCCCAACACATAATTTCTCTTCCAAGTGTTAGCTGATCATAATGATGAAGCCAAATCTTAGCTGTATTATAGGCTGTGGGAAATGTCTCATCATTGGCTATTATTTTTGCCAGTTTAACAGTTTTCCCAGCAAGCTTGAGAGTTGAGATTAAAATTGGATGAGAACTATGTTCCCTATCCATGTATCTTAGCTTTTTGGAGTGATGACTCTTCAATTGCCTCTTTAAATCATACACTGCCCTTCTATTCTCCACTCTGCTCTAAGAGGTTGACTTCCACAGATTCCTCTTTTGGGCTCTCTTGTTCTCTGGATTTTTACTTGACTGGGCCAATGTGAGGCAACGGCAGCAGAACAGAGGGTGAGAGAAAAGAAAGTAAGTTCTAGGCACGGTTTCACCTTTCTGTCATTCTCTTGCTGTTTCTGGCAGTGGCTACCTCCTTTTACAGCCATAGATCCTGACAGTTGCCCTAATATTATGGCTCCATTTCTCCTTGGATTCCTTGGACATCATTCTCCCACCTAATTTATCAATGTTGGCATAGTAATGGCTGCATGCTCTTGTTCCTCTTCAGGGACACATCATCCCCTTAATTCTTCTCTTATTACTGTGAATAGCCCTATCACTAAATTCTTGAGTTAAACTTTGATCCTGTCAAGTTTATTACTTACCTATGTACATACATACACCGCCCCCCCCCCACACACACACATATTTAAGGCTCACAGAGGTGTGTTTACATCATTTTGAATTAAACAGAATCATTTTCTTAATTTATAAAGGCATGATAACTGTGTTAACATTCATAATACCAAGCTTTAATTTATTGAGTATATATACATTTATGTGCTAACCTTTCCAGACAGGCCTTCAAGCATATCTAGATTTTCATAATGAAGAGCATATAGTTCTTCATATAGAGTCTTCCTTAAATTCATGTAGTCTGTCACCAAAAGCAGCATGTAAGGATGGTCCGGAGGTCATGATTATATATCATTAGTCATAAAATTAGAAAACTTTGTCTCTTAGCTAGTTTTACTTTGCTACTGAAAAGCTACCACCCTTTCATTCATCTCAACTTATCATTAATTCCAATTAGAACAAGCCCTTAATAAAATAATTTTCCAATTGTGTTATCTATTGTGTATTATAGCAAATAACTGGGTTAGGCAATGAGACTGAAGAGTTGTGTGTGTGTGTGTGGGGGGGGCTTGTTCAATATTTATTCCCCTGAACCTACGCAGAGGCTTGTGACTCTTCCAACCAAAAGCAGTGACAAAGGAGACTTTCTAGTTTATTTTGTAAAATGATGATTTTGCCTAGCTTTCTCTTAACACAAAAACTTTTAGGACTTTGATCTGAAGTGCTAGAAGACAGGTCACCTAACTATATACACCATTCTAAAGGGATCATGTGAAGAAACCACATACAATAGAGAGAAATCTGAGAAGTCCCAGCTCTTTGTGTCTTCTCAATCAAGAGTCAGACACATGAACAAGGAAACCTTAGAGAAGACCCCAGCCATAGTCACAATTTGAATATAGCCTCATCAGGGTTCCTAGGCCAGGATCATCCACCTGAACTGCATTCAAAATTCTTAATCTGCCAAAGTTTTCACAGGTAATAAATGTTTTGTCTGCTTGTTTTTGTGTGTGTGTTTTGTTTTTGTTTTGTTCTAAGTTACTATGCTTTGGAATAATTTGTTATATAGCCAACATAACTGGAACATGAGCCAATTACTAATCAGGAAATGGAAGAAGAAAAAATTCTCCCGAGATTTCTCAAAGTTATTGCTACCTAGATTAGAATTTCCTAAAATTCTTATTAAATCACCCTTTTCCCCCCTGGATTTCACCTTAGATCTAAGGAATCCATCTCTCTCTTTTTTTGGCCCAAACTCTGTCCCTCTCCCTCCCTCCCTCCCTCTCTCTCTCTGTCTCTCTCTCTCTCTCTCTCTCTCCCACCCACCTTTCTGCTTTAAACAAACAAACAAACAAAAAATGTGCACATTAAGTTTGAGGAAGTTTGCTTCCAAATCTCTTAATTTCTTAAATTTATTTTATTGGTATCCCAAAACAAAACACCTGATTTCAACTGGGTAGAAAAGGGAATTACATGAATCGAAGCCTTTAGAAAACTTACTGAAATAATTGAAATATTATCAATTTATATAGAGAGTCAAAAGGTAGAAGTTCTATCAAGTTTTGGTTTAAGAAGTATATGAAAGGGAATGATAAGAACTTGTTCACCAAATATTCTAAAACTAGAACTCACACTGCCCTAGCATAGTCTTAGACTTTGTACAGATCTTTAAGTTAAAGTATTTCTGTGTTTTTATCTTCTAAATAAAGAAAAATAATTCTCAGAAGTTAAACAACTGTCTCATGTCTATATAATGTATCACATATATGCAAGTGAAAAAATGTGTAATACTACAATTATGCTTAATTTAAATATTTTCTAATTTCACTGAGACAAAGTGAATGCATACCTATAAACTTTTATTCTTAGATATTATAATATGAAGGGAAAAATTTCGAGTACATACTTTCATGAAGTAAATACATAAATATATTTCACATTTGTATATATTAAAATATATTTTGAATATTTTATGAGCTCCAAACAAAATATATTGATATTTTCAACATAATTTTCCAGCTTCATCTTTTACACTGAATATTTCTTCTTTCTTTCCAGTCTTCTGTATCAGTTTTCTCCCTTCAAAAATTTAGCCTTTTTTCAGGAAATAGAAATACAAATGATTAAAATTTCATTTAATAGTTATTCAACTGGAGGTATGTATAAGACATATTGGGAAAAAGGAAGGAGAAAACTAAATTTTATTTGGAAAGTTAGAGGAAAATTTTTCTATTCTCATCGTAACCCTAAGTTTAAGATTTAGGGGTGAATGACCCCAAATAAGGTGAAAAAAGAAAGGATGTCAGTTTGGAAAGAGATCGAATATGCAAGAGCTCAGCATGTGAAAGCTTACAATATGTGGGAGAATTGCTTTCAGTTTGCCTGAGCATGAGAAATTTGTTGAGTAAAACTGGAAGGATCAAAATGAAAAAAAAAATTGTAAAATAATAATTTTTCAAACAACTACTTAATGCTTTTAGAAATTGTGAAAAACTGATGACCTTATGTTGTTATTCATTTTCTCCTTAAGTTTTGCTCAACAAAAGAGAATTAATCCCAGTGAGAAAATACGACAACAGTATTATCTAGGAGGGTGTAAATATATATAGACAAAATATTAAAACATATCACATGCTCAGATATTTGGAGGACTGAATAGAAAATAGTTACACAGATAATTTTTTTTCCAATTTTTTGTTGCAATGAGATTATTAAAGCAACTTTCAAAAGAAAACGTTATTTCACAGCTAAAGAACTCAAAATTATTTTTCTTCAAATCCAGTGATGTTTTCTTCATGAAGATATCTTTATCAGACATTCATAAATACTTAGGGAAATCATATTCATTCAAAATGAAGAAATTACATAAAAATATAAAACATTAAAATACTAAAAGTCAAAAAATCTATATGAATAATTATAGGTATGTTAATTTTTACATACTATATAATTTTATTTATAAAAGTTTTTGAAATGACAGCTATTTAGAATTAAAGGACACATAAGTGATGCCAGATGTTGGAGACATTGAGGGAGAGAGAGAGTGAGTATTATACAAGGGTAGTGAAAAAGGTCCCTGTGGAGTTGGAACTATTCAGTATCTTGATGACAGTGGTGGATGCATGAAACTACCAGGTGATACAACTAGGTAGGACATAATACATAGAAATACACATGCATAAATGAGTATAGAAAAAAATTGGGAAATTCTGAATCATTGTAGTGTAGCTATAATATATAATACTCTTTTGTAAACTATTACCATTGGATGAAATTGAAATTGTCTTTTGACTTGCAGTCTTTTGAATAATGGTGCTGGGTCACCAGCTGCCCTCATATTTTGAAAGCATAAATGATTTTCCTACAGACCTCACTGGAAGTGGACACAGGTTCAGAATGAAAGATGATATAATAAATAGGATCATTAAACCAAAAAACGTAGATCATCAGTTAGAATCTATTTTTTTCTTACAACTGCATGTGATTCTACAAGTATCTCAATAAAAATTCCAATTAGAATGTAATACTAACAGAAGGATCCCAATTTTATTTTTAAAATACATAGAAAACACCAGATTATTATTTAATTATCTACTAAAAATAATTAAGAAAAATGTTATTTTTTAATCCTTTGGCTTCCTAACAATTTAGTTAAAAGTAGAAGAAATTTAAAAAGTAAATAAGCAAAGTAAGTACAATTGGCTAAAAAACAACTGAAAATATGATGTAAAAAAACAGAATATTTATCAGAAGTTTAAAAAAGCTTCTGAATTCACAAAATTATCTAAATTGTAGTGTAGCTATAATATATAATACATTGAATATTAATATATAATACATTGAAATGTTAAAGGAACTAACATGTTCAAAGCTACATGAAAAAGCAATGAACATAAAACATACCACAAAAATGTTACCAATATATGGAAACATCATTCTCGCCAGACTTGTGGTCAGTCAATTTATTGTTTTAGTCAAAATTTTTTCAACCAACATGACCTACTTATTTTACCAACTGGAGATTGAAAATGGTGGGCTATTTAAGGACAGAGACCCTAAGGAGCTAAGGGTTTGTATTTTGTTCTGAGGTCATGACAATGTCTTAAAAATATTTGAATTAGTTTGTAATTAGATATATTTGGAAGAACAAGACTTGAATGACACTGTGAATAACTGATTGTAAAAGGCAACTGTAGAAGTAGAAAAATGTAGAGACCACTATTGCAATAATCTGGCAGAGATGATGCTACATCAGCTGGGTGATGTCAACAAGGTTAGTAAGGAAGACACGTACAGGAAAATAGGAAAGGCACAGATTTTTGTTGTATCACAAAGGTGCTTAATAATGTTAAATTGAATTCCTGTTCTTATGGAATTTCCAATCTGCTACCTGCTGCATCTATGCAGAACACTTATTGTTAATTTGCTTTTGCCTAAATCTGATCTAAAATAAAATAAATTAATTACACAGGGTATCTTTTTTGAAAAAGATTAGTATCTTTAGAGAAATGATTCAGCTTAAGAGATCCATAGTGAGGAAGGTCCCAACCTGGATTTAGTTTTGGGTAGACACCATGCGTCAATACTAGAAGTGAGTAGTGACATAACTTTCTGGGTCTCAGTTTTTAATTTTTTTTTTCTTAAATGAGAACTACTGCTACCTACTGTATAGGAGAGTTTCAAGGATTAATCTTGAAACAAAGCAGCATGCATGATGAACTTAACTCATTCTTTAGTTAATGATAATTCTTCCCATTTCTTAAAAATATTTATGACACTTTAAATAGTATGTTACAATTATTCAATAATAAACAACAAACTGAATTTAATATAAAATGGATTTTCTTATTTTAGTTGGATATATTAAGGATTATAATCAGTCTTTTATTAGAGTTTCCTTTATAAAGCTTCTCCAAACCTATTACCCTGGATTTTGCTGCTCAAGTTGGCTTATTTCAATACAGATAATATTATTTGTAAGTTTTTTAAAAACTTCAGATATAATTGAAAGGTTTACAGAGAGATAATAAGGTACATTTTTTTTAGAGAGAGAGAGAGAGAATCTTTTTTTGTAGATGGACACAACACAATGCCTTTATTTTAATGTGGTGCTGAGAATCAAACCTGGGTCTTGCCTGTGCTAGGCAAGCACTCTACCGCTGAGCCACAATTCCAACCCATTCAAGTACAATTTTATCCTCAGAAAAATATTACAAAATTAAAATGAGTCCTTGAGTCTGAAGTTATTTTTAAGGTGTTTATTTTTTAACCAATCATAAAATCCATGTGAGTATTTCTTCTTATTCAATTTTTAAATGATTATAAAATCTACCATTTATAAAGATTACTTGAGTGAAACAAAGTCACAAAGCAATAAAATTACTCAGAAATATTCAGTTTCTTAAAAAAAATTTAAAGATGCCTCAACAAAATATATTTAAACCTCTCTTATATTCACTTCTGAAATAATGTCAAATATTTTACATTTGATAAATAAATATGAGAATATAGATAGTGGCAAATATTAGAATTTGGGGTACACTTATGTGATCAAGAAACTATCTTTTGACCTGCACTCTTGCTGCAGAATTGCACTGGGTCACCAGCTGCCCTCAGATTCTGAAAGTTTTAAATGGTTTTCCTACTGGCAATTGGCACATGTTTAGAATAAGAGATGATATTAGTTGGATCATTAGACAAAAAAATATGGATCATGAGTCTTGAATACTTTTGGAAAAGCAAATGTTTACACAGTAATCCCTACAAGGAACAAAATCATAGGTTTCTTAGATGTGCTTTTACCCCAAATCAACCAAAAACCCTTTACAGTCCTCAAAGATGTTATCCTTTAAGATACAGTCCTAAAAATGTGAGTGAGATACCAGGTGGTCATCCATGACACTTATGTAACATGGAATACAGCTATGCCAGAAGATTAGTATGCTCCTAATATCTATCCATATTTATTATTCTTATTTTCTCATAACCAGACATTTAAGTGAAAACTATGTCTTGGATCTACTCTCATTCATCACATTAAAATTTGTTTAATAGCTTTAGGATACAACTTTTCCAGAAAGACTGTCTTTACAACATTTGACCCCATAAGTCTAGACTCCATGGGGATAAAGTCCGGAGATGTACTTAAGTAGCACTTTGAGCCCAGAGAGATTTGGCACATTCAACAAATAAAAAATGACTGTAAAACCATCTGTAAACATGAAGTGCCATATAAATGCTTATTAATAAGCATTTTCTTCAATTTATATTTAATTTTATTCCAAGATGCCTCTTAAAAATGCATTATGGTTTATTGTGTATAATGTCTTTCAAACAAATTGTATTCAAGACATTTTAGAGAGTTAAATACATGTCAGAGTGTGGCATAAATTATAGAAGGACACTTTCAATGGTAAATGAATTAGTGCATTCAGTCATAAGGCCAGAGAAAAATGGGTTGTGTAAGCGTCTGGTTTGAAATATCTAGACTCCCTGGAACCAACACTTCAAATCCCAGCAGGGCAGCTCTGTCCTTCATCCTTCTAAGATAAGAATCCATTCAGTTTACAGTCTGCTAGTTTTTTGAATGATCTTTTGGAACAGTAGGCATGTCTGCTCTGTGTGAACATTTTACCAAGTCAGGATGAGGAGAAAAAAACATTCCAGAGAATTTAAGAAGAACTAAGTTATTGTTTTTCATGTGGATAATATTTTAGTCATAATGAGAGGATGACTTAGAACACGGCACGTGTATAAGCTTGAGAAGTCTAGTCAAGGTTTGAAAACAGAAAAGAAAAGTTAGTATCTGATTAGTTGTTACTACTGATTCCCACACCTGTTTTTAAATATGGAAAAATGGATTTCAATATAACTATAGAGTTTATGGCAGTATGAAATTGACCTTTGCTACATAGTGGATATTTTGGATTGCATTATGATTTTTTATATTTAAGCATTAAAATTATTTCTTAATGAAAAGCATTTATAATCTAGACAAAACTTTCAAGAGTTTAAATGTAAGGCAGAAGAATAGGGCCCCTATAATGAAATGAAAGGACACCAATCACATTTGAATGTGGCTCTTCTAAATATTTGCTTACGGTGATTCTGAGTGATGATTTTCAAATTTGCCCAGTCTCCAGAAACCCCACTGAGCGTTAAGCATAATGTGTAAGAAAGAGGAATTCAAATAAGCAAATACAGAAGGCTCTGATGTTTCCCAGATAATGACTTGTGATGGATATTCCTAGATTCTTATTAGGGTGGTGCAGACACTTAGGATATAAATCAAAACTGGGAATAAGATAGAACCAGACTGCTGCTTTTTCACTGGGAAACATCCCACAGTCTTGACAAAAATAAAGAGCTGGGATAATCTAAGTGTACTTTATATTTCAGTGATTAGCTTTCTGACTGGTGATTGTGAAAACATTTTAAGAAAAACTTTACCTCTTTGAGCACCCATTGTTTCTGAGCCTCTCTCCACTCTTTTGAAAGGATGGTAGAAAGAATTCAAAAGTGCTGATGAGGCATCAGCTGAATCACATATGAATTTGTCTGGGGAGAAGAAAGTTAACAGAAATAACAGAGAAGCGTGAAACTAGCTTCTGGACTTTTATTAATACCTATTGACTATTATGCAGGTATATGTACAGAAAATCTTGATGCAATGGCACTATTGCTATCCAAGAAGAATCAAATTTTCTAGCCAATGGATAATATGCCCTTATTTTAATAGTTCCCTATATAAATGCTTATACTTTTTCCAAAATTAAAGTTCTTTCCTAACAAGAATATTTACTTAATCCACCTATCTTTTTGGATCCCTTCCTAAGGCTCTAACAGCATCCATGTGTCTATCTAATCATATCTCACAGCTTACCTAGCATCAATATCAACCTTTTTGTATCTTTAGTGTGCTGGGAATTAAGTGTAAGATACAGAATATGATAGAAATATAATATGCAGAATAGTTACTTATTTGGGGGTACAGTTTTACTTTTTTAAAAAAATTCAAATACTCGTATCAAAATGGACACATATTTTAAAGGAACTCTTAATACAAAACCAGCAACATACATTCAGATTACATCTTAAGTAGAATAAACAGATCATGAATATGTATGTAGCTTGGGAAAGACTTGTATTACACACTCTGTATTGTTGAACCAAATAATTATGCAAAGATAGTTTCATTTAAAATTACAAATGCCATATTTTAGTTTGTGTTCAACAGTTTTAATGCATATTGATAATGGAAGGGAATAGCTTCTATTTAAAAACAATACATTTAAGTTTGAAAAATGCCATTACAGCATATTTTAAAATGTTAAAATGGCTGGAATTGTGTTAGGGTAAGAGCTAGCAAAGGTCCAAATGCTGACTGATGTTTAAGAATGAGACATAATTGCCTCTTTTGAAGAGAATATACATCTAAGTTTCAGTCTGATAATTCCTTATGCTCCAGTTTATGCATTCCTCCTATTTGTCCAGTATGACCTGTACATACAACAAAGTGCACAGGGAACTTTAAAGAGGTTATTATGGGTTGGGAGCAGAGTGACATATCTCTATTAAGAGTCATGTGAATACCAATTTCTATAACATTTCATGTCATTAGTCTTTTTAAAAAAGAATTTGTGGTCTTAATGTCTATATAATAGACATATGAGGAAGCAAAAAGTATATTACAAGATGCATAAAGGGAATAAAGATCATGCCTATAAAATAGATAATACAAGGCACATCTATGTATTTTATTAAAATACAAGATGGTGAGGTACTAGTACCCTCACATTCTGTCCAGTAGGAAAACCATGGACTTAGGAACTAGATATGTAATTTCAAATTCAGCTGTGTGCCCTTGCTCAAATTTTTAATGCCTTTGAATTTCAATTTCTGTGTATGTTAAGTATTTGTTATGTAAGAGAATGTGAATGCAAGCTAGTCCCCAGAATTCCTCCTTTCTTGCCCTTTCAGCTCAATGAGATGTCACTGGAGCCTGGGACATGTTAACATTATACATTTTCACCTGGAATTCATATTCCCTTTTTATCTCAATAAAACTACAATCTTTGCAAATGCTTTGCTGTTGCAAAATACTTTCCTCTCTTCACTAAAGTCTATAGGCAAAGTTATAAAAACAGTGTTTTTATAATAAAAAAGATATTTATGGAAATGTTCTGATAGGATTGGAAGTATTTTTACTTTCCTGAAAAAAATAATTCTTCATTTTAATAATTGACATTAGTGTAAGCAGACAATCTAGGAAGAACTGGTGGATGATTTTTTCCACGTATATTATCCTGAAATATGAAGTTAGATTTTTCTTATCTCAACAATTTAATAATTTTTCCAATTAAGGGGAGGTTTAGGACTCAATAGATATACAAATCAAGTAGCACAGTCCTGTTTCAGACTGGTACTTCTTGACTTTGATGCACAGCGGAGCCATCTGTGATGTTAACTTCGAAAAGGGGAGGCAGGACCTTGTGAAAGCACTTAGCTACTTTAATTTTTTTTCTTCACAATCTGCAAAGATGACCATGAAGAGAAATGTTGTAGAGAAATACACATGCTACATTCTCCTATTGTTTATAATGTATTCTTGTTTGCACAAATGTATACATTTTATATAATACATGTTAATATATGTATAACACATGATGTATATGTGGATCATATGTAGTGGCTATGTAACACATGTTGTTCAGGCATGAATCAAAGAGAAAAGGTCAATTTACTACATTGTTGAGAAGGAGTGAAACTATGAGACTTAAGATATAGCACCAAACATAAACTCTGACTATTGAAGGAGAGTGTGAAGGGGATTATTACGTGGGAACGATAGAAGCATTTGCAACATTGGAAAGACGACATCTCAAACACAAGAAACCACAAGAAGTGCTCTTTAATAGGGAAGAGACTAGCAAGTCAAAAATAATACTTTCAAACTTAGCTGTTACACTGGAAAAGAAAGGCATTCTAAATATAAAGTTTGGAGTAGGAAAAAGGGTAAGGAAACATTATCAGCATCATTACCAATTTCCTCTAGGAGAGGCCTTGGAAACTGTTTGGTATACATATATATTAGAATTAGGATTTCAGAAATAAAATGAAGAGTCAAAATGGTAGAGGTCTTGAATTAAGGTTGTGAATGTGGGAAAGATAAAAAAAGAGGATTCAAAATATGCTATTAAATATATTAGCAATGTGCTATTAAATATATTAGCAATGATCAGGTTTTTATTAGACATCTATCCAGTGTGATGTCAAAATCTTGGACATATTTGTGTATCAGAAAGATAGTGGTTCAGTGACTTGGGAAGCTAAGCCAGGAGGACCACAAGTTCAAAGCTAGCTTTAGTAACTTAGGCCCTAAGCAACTTATTGAGACCCTATCTCAAAATTTTAAAAAATTAAAAAAGGCTGGGGATATAGCTCAGTGGTTAAAAGCCCCTGTGTTCAATCGTTGGTGTCAAAAATAAATAAATAAATAAATAAGAAAGAAAGATAGTGGAATTAGAAGATGATGGAGTTACACAGTGGCTCAGTACTAAAGCAGCAGGTGAACAAATTCTCAGTGAGGCAAGTAAAAGAGTGATTTCACTAAAATTCAATATTGGACATTCAAAGTAACTTAAGGACTCAGAAATTTGGGTACAATAAGCAAAGAAGAAAGAATACATTGGAGCCCACCTAGCCGCTGCACCAGTGCAGAAAAGTGGCCATAGCAGGGCCTATTCTCCATAGAAGGAGGGAGAACAAAGCATTAGTAAACCTAAGATCAAAAAAGCTGCCTAAACTTAGCTGATCCAGAGTCTGTATTTTATAATGGTGCTTGAAAAGCTCACTCTGTATCTCATCTGGCCAAAGAGAGCTGAGGTAGGTGCCATCTTGGGGTCATCTTGTTGCAGAGAGGACTCCTTCCAGGAGATCAGAGCAAACTGTGCCACAGTACCCAGCAGAGCCCAACCCGGTGACTGAGTGTTGCCCAGCAGAATGTGAGTGAAATAAGAACAGAGAAATTGTACCCAGGGAGATTCCAGTCGGAAGGGTGAGGAGAGACTGACTTGCTTCTCCTTTGTGTCTGGTGGCTCATGTAACCAGCTAAGGCTGGCCAGGAGTCTGAGTGGGCAAGGGTGAATACACCCAGGGACTAAACTCAGGAAAGCTGGGCTTCTGAACAGCAGTGAGTGGAGGATCACGCCTGCCCTATGATTGGATTTCTCTGGAGGTTCCTGAAAACTAGACTCTCCATGAAATTGGTTACTCTCTAGTTCTACGGGTGGTTGATCTAGTCTCTCCAAAGCAGGTGCCACCCAACAAAGCCCCTGAGTCTTGCTTATAATCCCCACCTGCTGGAACTTCTTTCACAGAACACTGCAGAAACTGTACCTGGGGGTGCATTGATCTGGTCAGAATGGACGAAACACCAACCAACAGTACTTCCTGACACATCTTACTTCATACTGGTGAGAAGGAAAGCTGAGTCTTAAATCAAACAGCATATACTTTAGGCCAATCCTACTGGCAGCTTAGAGAGCAACACAAAACAGGAAGGGGTTAACATCTTCTCCCCCTTGCTCTCTCTAACAGCACGTAATTCAAGAAGAATTGGAAAGAAAGACTGCTGGACCTAGATAGTGACCTCCCAATCTAGTCAACTATTTTGACCACCTCAGTGGAGATGGTTCCTTCATTCTTCACTAAGATTTTCTTTTCTTTCCTTTTCTTTCCCATATCTGTGTTTTTGTGTGTGTGTGTGTGCGCACACGTGCATATATGTGAATTCTTGTGCTGATTGGTTCATATTAACATACAATTATTTGCTTATTTTTCTCACATTTTTAGCATTTTGAAAGCAAAAATTAGTTATTTTTCTCTTGCCTTGACTCTGAGGGTTCAGATTTTGGGGATTGTGCAGTTTGGTTTGGTTTTGTATTATTTTCATTTGTTTAATTCTTGTTTCCCTCTTGCTCTTCCCTCCCTGCTAATAGACAAATTCTATTATCCTCTTTTCCACCCTCCCAATACTTTTCTTTTTCTGTTTTTCCCACCTTTCATATAAACACCACCTGCTGCATCTCTTTTGCATTCTCTCTGTTCATGTTTTTTAAAAGTGTAGCCATCTTTTTTGATTGATTCTGTGGCTGTCTCTTTTTTATTACTTTTTAAATTTGTTTTAATGTTATACATGATAATAAAATGCACTTTGATACAGCTATGTAATGGAGTATAATTTCTGATTCTTTTGGTTGTACATGATATAGAATCTCACTGATAGTATAGTTATAAATGTACATAGGTAATAATGTCTCCCCTCCAGAACTACCATTTGACCCAGCTATTCTAATTCTCAGTTTATATCCAAAGGACTTAAAAGCAGCATATTATAGTGATGTAGCCACATCAATGTTTACAGCTGCTCAATTTACTGTAGCTAAATTTTGAAACCAACCTAGGTGTGCTCCAACAGATGAATGGATAAAAAAAATGTGGTATACACATATGATGGAATATTATTCATCCTTAAAGAAGAATGAAATTATGGCACTTGCCAGTAAATGGCTGGAGCTGAAGAATATCATGCTAAGAGAAATAAGCCAACCCCCAAAAAAACCAACAGCCTAGTGTTTTCTCTGATATGTGGATGCTAACTCTCTGTTCACTTTTGAAATTGTAAATTCTTCTCTAACTTTCTTTTCCCTAATTAACTGTATTTATACCATATTTCAGAACTAAGTGGCTTATAAAACTCCTTTCCGCATCATTAATGATGATGTAATCATTACTGTTATGTACCACTCAGTTGATACATCATGTTTGTTATAAAACCAGATCTACTGTGTGGTTACTATTTTTATGCTTCACAATTGCTGAACCCACCATTCCTGTTTTTTGGTGGTAATTCATATTGACAATGTCATAGTAGAAATTGGGTACTTATTTATTTAAGATTTACTTTGTAGTTGTAGTTGGACACAATACTTTTACTTTATTTATTTTTATGTGGTGCTGATCAAACCCAGGGCCTCTCATGTGCTTGGCAAGCGCTCTACCACTGATCCACAACCCCAGCCCTGGGTCCCCTGGGTATTTACTTTAATACCATGTATTTTTTGCAACAGTTGTTACTGAGGCTTACTTACTAAACCCCACTTGCAGGAACTCTCCACAGAGAATATGGCAAAAGCTGTATCCTGGGAGTGTACCAATCTGATCCAACAACATGGTAGATACCTGCTGTCAAATTTCTGATGTATTTCACTTTATTTTATTTTTTTTATTGTTAGTATTGTGCTTAAATGCTGACCCCACCATTCCTATAGAGGTGGCAAAATGTATTAACAGATATCAAAGTATTCACCAAATGTTTAATATAAAGCTATACATTCCTTATTGACATGATTGCCACTTCTGACTGCCCTTTTCCTTTAAGAGGCCTGGAAAGAGATTAGAAAAGTTCAAGATCGCAGAGTAGAGATCAGCAACTGTGAGATACATTTCAAATAAGCAACATACTTCATACATAATCTATAACCTCAGAGCCCTGACGTTACTCCACCTCAAAGAAGTGAGGAGACAAAAGCACCAAACCAACAAAAAGGACCAAAGGAGGAATAATCCAAGAGGGACCTCAGATTCCACCCTTTGGCATCTACTCATACATCAAAAACAGAAGTCCCAGAACAAATAAGATAATTATGTACAAAAGGACATACATAAAAATGAGATAAGGGAGTCCACTGAAATTGATGTGCTTGTTCGAGGCTTCTGAAAATATGAGGAAACAAGCAAAGAATTCTTCCCCCAAAATTCACAATCCCCTAACAAAGGATCCTACTGATAGTGAGTTGAATGAAATCGCAGAGAAAGATTATTTTTTTAAAAAACTTATTATTAGAATGTTTTACAAACTAAAAGAAGATCTAAAGAAAAAAGAGCAATTACAGGAGATTAAAGACCACTTAAAAATAAAAAATAGTGAAAAGAAACCAAGCATAAATCCTAGAAATGAAAGACACAATAAATATAATTTAAAAATTCACTTGAAGGCATCACTAACAGATTAGATTGCATAGAAAATAGAATCTCAGCCCTTAAAGACAGAAATTTAGGCCCTGAAGACAGGGTGTATAATCTTGAGTACACAGAAAATAATAAAGGGGAAAAATTATAGAAAATGACCACAATATACAAGAACTCTGGGACAAAATTAGAAGACCAAACCTGAGAGTCGTTGGGACAGAAGATAACATGGATGTACAAACTAATGGCCTAAAGAATATTTAAAATGAGATAGTTACAGAAAACTTTTTCAATATTAAGAAATGAGACTTCCTCATACAGGAGGCTTACAGGACTTTCAATAGACCTGTTCAAATGAGAAGCTTGATAACACATATTGCAATCAAAATGCCTAACATAAAAAAAAAAATAAGGATAGAATATTAAAAGCTACAAGAGAGAAACAGCAGGTCACATTTAGAGGCAAACCAACAGAGCTTACTTCTGATTTCTCAATTTGGACCTTAAAATCAAGGAAGGCCCGGAATGGGATATTCCAAGCCCCCAAAGATAACACTTACCCACCAAGGTTACTATACTCAGAGAAGCTCAGTTTCAAATTCTAGGGGGAGGATAAAAATTTTCTAACATAAGAATAAACTAAAAGAATCCATGAACGCCAAGCCAGCACTACAATGAATATTCAAAGATAAACTGTACACAAAGGAACTAAAAAAAAAATCCCCCAAATTCCCAAACAGAAGTAATTTGATAGAAGAATAACCTGCTAAATGAGATCGAGACAGGATAAAATACAGCAAAAAACCAAAATGGCAGGAAAATACAAACACATATCTATACTAATGCTGAGTATTATTAGTTGAACAGATCATAAACAATAATGAACTATATGCTATTTACAAGCGACTCATTTTCAATATATTCTAAAATTGGCATAATATAGCGACATAGACACATCAATGTTTACAGCAGCACAATTCACAATAGTTAACTTATGAAATCAACCCAGATTACTATCAATAGATAAATGGATTAAGAACTTGTATATATATTTACAACGGAGTTCTACTCAACCATTAAAAAGAATGAAATTATGGCATTTGCCAATAAATGGATAGAAACATAGAATATCATGCTAAGTGAAGTTAGCCAAACTCAGAAACTGTTTTCTCTTATATGCAGAAGTTAGATTAAAATTATGGAAAAGGGGGAGGGAAATATAGGATAACATCAAAATATAGGTAAGATCATTATTGTAGACAGATCAAAAGAAAGAGCGGAAATCAGTGGGGAAGGGGAGGCAATGCAGAGTGAATTCTTAAAAAAAAATAACATGTGCACATGTAAATATACAACAGGGAACTTCATTCTTATGCATAGGAAGAAAGAACCAATAAAATATAAGTTAATGTATTAGCAAAAGAATGTGTAGTAGAGTCGAGGAAGTAGAATGAGAGAGGGGAGGAAGGAATAGAGGGAAAAGGGGCATTAATGAACTGAAATTAAATTGCATGGATGAGTTTGTTGGGATGAATCCAACCACTATATAACTACAAAGCTCTAATAATAATAATAAATAGTGACATTGAAATTCTAAAAGACAGTAACATTGAAATTTTATCTGACCTTGTTAGTGCAATAAAATCTATTCTAGTCAGTGAAACTTGACCTTAAGTTTTAGATATTAAAATAACTTTTTTAATCCTTGAAAATTGGAAACTAAAACATTCAACTGTTTGCAAAACCATTATTGCAACTGGATGTTTCTGGAATTTTGTAATTGTATATCAGTGCACAGAATGATCATTTTTGCATGCAGTAATCGATGTGTTCAATTCTGAAAAAAAATAGGCACCTATAAACATATGAACAAGAAACAATGAAGTACACTAGTTAATAATTTTTGCCTTGGAGCTAGTTATCCATGGAATCAACTCAAAATCTGTGTATTGGTCATGATTTCTTAAAATGGTTTGCTTTGTCTTTCTGAGCCTTAATTTTCTTATCTCAAAAATATGGATTATTATCTATTTCACTATGTTGTTGAAAGGAAAAAAATGGAACAATATTATTAATGCATTAGATTTTGTGAAGTTGGATATATAAATAGTCCTAATAAAATCTTTAACATTTAAGATATACTTACATTATCATTTCTTTTCCCAGTGGAAAATCAGACAAGGCTCTACTTCTTTACATAGATATATGTATATGTGAGTCTACATGTTTATAAATATTCATGTTTATATATGTGCAACTTTGTATACACCCATGTGCATGTGAATTTCTGTTAATATACATGCTTATATTAAAAAAAAGAGCAGAAAGATCTGAAGGACGTGTTTACAGATACATGGTGAAACAGAGCGTATATCTACCAGTGTAAAATTTATAGTGGAATACATTGGGGGCCAACTGTTGTTCCTGGGGCAACACAGACATTACAGCTTATATTAAGTGTTAACATTTCTAGTCTTGAGATTACATATTTTCAGATCCTGAGAATTAAGACCTCAGAACATATAAACCTGAATTATTCAGGCAGTGAAATGGTGATCCTATTAAATACATATTCACTTTAATATGAAGATATATGATCATTTCTAAAAAAACTTCTGAGACAAAATTCCACAAATGAGAATTATAGTCAGACATGTATCATTACCTTTGGTATAGTTAAACTTCACTTAATATCCATTTCTGTATGTGAAAAATAGATACTTCTGCTCACCAAATCTTCTAAGCATGCCACAATTTATAAAATGAACTACTGTACAGAAGAGAAATTAAAGATTAAAATGCTGTAAAATACTGGATGATGTTGTTATATTATTGTGAAAGATATAATATCAAGATCACAGATTCAATAAACTTGTACAAGTATAACTTCCTGCCAAGTGCCAATAAAACATCATAAACAGAAAGCATTGGCCATGAAGAAAGAACAGGCAAAATGGTTAAATATTTCTATTTCAAAAGGATATTGGGAAAATTGAAAAGGTTTCCAAGTACAGCCATAAAAATAAAATTTGAAATGGAAAATATGTCTCATGAAGACAGGAGAAGGAAACTGAGTAGGTTCTGCCTATAAAACAGAACAATAAGACCTAGTTTAGCTTCAAGATATAAAGAAAGTATATCAAAGGTAGGCTATTATTTTGCATGTTCTATTTTAAAAAGGGAATTTACGTAAAGTAAGAAAAGTTTCAGATATATATATATATATATATATATATATATATATATACATATGAAAGTACATTCATAACAGGACAATACTAGAGAGAGTAATTATAGAAAATAATCCAAAATTCTCTCTCTCTCTCTCCCCTTCCTTTTCTCCCTCCCTCCCTCCCTCTCTGTCTCTCCATTTCTATTTCTTGTCTCTAGTGTATGCTTTGGATTGTGTGTTTGAAAGTCAAAACCTAGGCCAATTTCTCCATGGAATCCTTTTTAGTTGTATAATTTTTAGAAAAAAAAGTAAAGTTGCTCATTTTTATATAATGTATTTTTACTAAATCAGCAAGGTAATTGATAATTTATCATTGTCAATAATTACCCACAATTATTATAAGTTCTTTGATGGATTTTGGTGTGGGACAAAATCTTTGAATATTTCACTAGTTTTTCTATGAGTGTGTTTAAGGTTATGGGGCAAAATGAAGTCATGCAGAAAAATCCTTTAAAAAAATAAAAGTGTCTATATTAGAAATATTTTAAAGTGATATGAAAAGAGTGAAGAGTATCCAAAAATATAGTAAATATTATTTCAATCATTTGGCCAGTTTCTTTAAATGTGGAGAGAGAATTCAATAGAATCTAAAACATGGTTAAAATAGAATATTCTATGACTATAAAGTCCCCCAGCACTCAAATTGTGATTTCTTTTTAATCACATATGATAATATTTTCCAAATTTGAAATTCAAAATTATTTTGTTCTGTCTTAATTGACATAAGGTAGTCAACTGGCAGAGAATGCAGTTAAGCAACCAATTAATTTGAGGAATTTTCATTTCAATAATGACCTTGAGCCTCTGCTGCCTGGAATGTCCTCAGATCATGTTGTGGGTCTCTAGTAAAGATCTATTGTCAAATCAATTACGAAAACCATGGACCATCTGATCCTTCTCTTGAAATTAACTAGTGAAAGTAGGTCAGCACACCTTCAAATGACACAATGAATTATTATGTTCTCAATGACCCAGGAAGGAAAGCACTGGTGATTGATGGGAGGTGATATTTAAATGAGATTGAACCTTTCCAGGATTAAATATGTAGCAATGACCACAAAAACTACCATAAACTTAAATCTCTTAAAACAATTTCCTTTTTCACTTTAACTGGCTATAGAGTCATATTCTATACTACTACTACAATTCTGAGAAAATATATATATTTAGATTAATGCGTTACTATTTGAAAGGAAATTTGGCTGTAGTTATAGCAGATTTTTTTTTCAATTTTTATTACTGTGTAGAAAAAATATACAAAATGATTCTCATATATTAATGATGTCATTTGTTTTTCATCATGATAGTTCAGCTAAAGATTAAAAGATACAGTCAAAGATGACTAATTTGATTATAGGAATTTTATTTTACTAAAAGGAAATGAATATTATTTGGGTCATGGTTCCATTCTGTATATAAAAAAAAACAAAATCAACAAATAAACAGGTAAACTGCCTCCCTCATGAAAAAAAAAATCCTCAATATTTCTCATTTGTTTGATATTTTAGATAGTTACTGTATTTTTATATGTAGACTGAGAGTTTTATTTTTTTAAATTTATGATCTATTGCCTAGACACATCCATACAGTTGAGTTTTAACTCAGAGCTTTATTTTTACACCTTTTTATAAAAAATGTAAATCATAATATGCATTATTGTAAGTACTATAAAGTATTATTAAGTAATCTTTTATGTTAAATTCTTAAATATTGTTATTCAATTAGCTATGAAGACTTCAAGGTGGTAATGCAGTATATTTTATTTATTAATACACAGCATTGAGTTTTCTTTGCAAATTTTTCTAAATTCATTAACATGTCAATCGTGGTATTTAATTAGTCTTTGAGTAGTACTTAACCTGTTATCATGACTCTGTGCATCACAAGGTGAGAAAGAATCAATATAGCCATTGGACTTATGCTGATAGTATAAATAACTATACTATCTTTGAAAGGGGCAGCCTGTGTTCAGAGGACACATTCCTTAAGCATCAAATTCCATGTTTTTGTGCCTAATGGAGTAATGCAGTTTTCATTCTATTTACAGAGATTCCTTAATAACAAACCGCCTAAGTTAGGTATAGAAAAATCACTTCTCAGTGTGCTTAGAATTCCATCACATTCACTTGTATATTCACACATTTCTATCATCTTTGGATTTGGGAGTTTCTTGAGTTTTAACATTAGTATGATAGCATTCTTAGGATAGGGCAAGGATTTTAGAAGAGAATAAATCCTCTTTCTAGCATCTTTCATTTCCCACTTTAAAAAAGACCCAGGCTGCCAAAGGAACTCGCCATTCAGCCTTGCTTTGTACTCAGCAAAGTTCCTGCCAATAAGATCTGTGAGATGCTGGAGGGTGTCATAAAGCACCCTGTGGAGTGCTTTCTCTCCAGAGAGCTTAAAGAAAAATGTAGCTCTTATCTTTATAGTCTTGCTGGGTCAGAGGGCAAAAAGAGAGGGGAAAGAAGCACTCAAACTCTCTGGAAAAGAAACAGAGAGAAAGAGGAATGAGTGATGATAACCTAATACCATAGATACTTGGGATTAGGCATCAAATTTTAATTATCTGTCTGGAGTAAGAGGAATTATTATGAAACGTTTAAGTATGGAAGTTGGGATAGATAAATAGATTTTTTAAAAATCATTTTCAAAAGAAAAGGAATTCTTATTGGGCAGTTTCTAATGATCTAGGAATCCAGGAAATGTAGCCATAAAAACATGCAACCTAACCATACTAAAATACTTAAATGACATTTGAAAGTCATATTACCAGAGCTGTGACCGGACATGCATAGCTAATTATGAGAAGGATTCAAAGATGAAAGAGCAGAAGTTTATCTTTTTAAGTTAAAACAGAGGTTCCACTGGGAGGGAACAGGACAGGTCTATGAACATCAAGGGTCAAACCCTGATGACTACAAACTGAAATTGTTAAACTTGCAACATATTTTTATTAAGATCATGTGTGTTTTAAATCGTATTTCAGTAAATTCCCTCTACTTTAATTTTGTGCAGGAAAATTAAAGATGAGAGAAAGAATGTTAAAAGCAGTGAGCCAAAGTCAACACCTTTGCTGTCCAAAATATCAGAGAGAACCCAGTGAAGGAGAACAGAGTTCATGTGCTCCAGGACCCCTGTGACTGCACAAAGGTGAAAGAGTAGACATAGAACTAGAAAGATGTCCTCAGGGATACATGTGCTGTGTGAATCTTCTGGTAGTGTAGACAGAGAGACTTGTACTTGGAGTGTACAAACTCCGATACCATTTACACTTTTTCCTGACATTCTATTGTGTTAGGACCATTGTAATGCCAAGTTTTGTTTTGGTATTTGCATGGTATATTCTCTTCCTACTCATGATTTTCATTTTTTGCATTGTTAAGTTGTAAGTGCATCTTACAAATACCATGTATCTGGATTTTTGTCCTTAAAATTAAATTTAAAAGAGTTTCCATTTTTAATGGAGAAAAAATAAAAATAACCATGTCATCAGCAGATATTATGGGATGAGATTAATGCCAGGCACGCAAGCAGATTAAAAGAATGAGTCATAGATGGTGAATCAGAGCTAGAAATGACTCATATGTGAGAGAGGTGAGATTTATCAATGAGAGATTGTGCTTGTGGTTAGTTATATTTGGAAATTGGATTAAAGGATCTATAAACTATGCAGTTTGCTCTGTTTTCTATGTGTAACTACTCTCAACTACTCTTCTTTATAACATGATATTAAAGAATGACATTGGGTTCATTTAGTACCCATAGTGGTCTCAGCAGTGTAAATATAATGCATTTTTTAGTGTCTTAATGAAGCCTACTTTGTCATAGAGTGTTCAGAAAATCTATTCTTGACTGTTACCAACAGAAATGTATGGTTCAAAAAAAAAAAAAAAAACCCAATATTCTTTTAAGAATGGCAGTTAAGCTAATAATGAGGCAAAACCAAGACCTGGGTTAACTACAGTGTTTTATATTGTTGTATAACAAATCAGTAACTTAATACAGCATAAATCTATTACCTCCCCATCAGTGTGGGTCAGGAAATCCGGGATGGTTTAGCTGACTTCTCCACTCAGTTTCTAATAGGCTAGACCATGGTGTCACACAGGACTACAGTTTTCATTTGAAGCATGAGGTCCTCTTCCAAGTGCACTAGGTAGAAGTAGAATTCCATCCTTACTAGTGATATGATGATGACCCTTAGACCCTACCAGTGTTCATAGTTTTCTGCCATGTGGTCTTCTCCACAACACACTGTTTTGTTTGTTTAAGGCTATAGGTGAACATCTCTGTTACTTGGAGTCTGTCACTCAGGCAAGGCTTGGACTCTTTTAAAGGGCTTGATGGAGCCCACCAGCATAGTCTTTGTTTGGTAGAATTTAAAGACAATTGGATTAGGGACCTTAATTACATCTGTGAAATCCTTTCACCTTTGCCATGGTAACATAATCTAATCACAGGAGGCAAATCTCATCATATCCACATGTCTTGCCAGTATTTAGGGGCTGGGATCTTTGGGTCTCTCGTAGAATTTTGCCTATCGGGTTACAACATCATATAATATGTATTGTACAGTGGGATTACAGACAGTTTTGGTCACCTCATACTTCTTTCCCTTCATTTCTATACAGGGGAATTAATTATTTAGTTTCATATGATTGTAAGTATTGGACAAGGTAGTGATTGTAAAGTATTTGTTAGAGTGCTTGCACATACTAAACGATGACTAGTAATTTGTTAAAAGAAAATAGAGAATTTCGAATAGTTACTGGCACGTAATAAGCACATAAGAATATTAGTGATATTATTTTAAAGTTATTATTCATTCCTGAAATGTAATGTCTGTCAAAAGCAGAAAGTGATCTTTAGTCTATGTCATTTTTGTAGTTATAAGATGTAAAATATATTATGCATTTACTTTCATATTAATACTGTAATTTTTACAAATAAAATATCTAAAATTAGTACTATATCTATATTTTTAATTTTTTCTATCTCAATACCTTCATGATAATTAAAAACTATGTGTTTGAAGAACTGATTAATTTCAGATAATGATTTTCTAGTACACAAGAGACACGGGGAAGATTTTAGTATAATTAGACTTTGAATGCCAAGGTCATGATCAATAAGAGTTAAAGGACCATTTCCAAAAGCTTTCTTCATGGAATTTATACAGACAGATTTTTCTTTTAAAAAAGTCAAACCTCATTGTTAAAAATATATCTGATGGGATTATTTGCTAATGGCTCTATTATTTTAACTTCAATCAGTATTTTACAAGAAAAGAAGACCAATTTTCAAGCAAAAGAGAAATTTTAGTTTCAATTTGACAGGCATCAGTTTAATTAATAATCAACAAAATGGCATTCAAATTTGCTTCAGATGGTAAGTTTAATGATATCTATTGATTTTGTATTATTAAACTGAATATTGTCATTTCTGTGTGGCATGCTTCAGGTAGGATTTCAATATGCCATCTCACACAAAGTTTCTTTGTGAAATGCTTTATATCAAATGAATAAAATTTCATACTGCTATAGTATGTCCAGCTTTCTTCGTATAAGCAGTGCATAATATTATATATATTTATATTTATGCATATATATGTATAGAACTATTTCTTCAATACAGTCTATAGTGATTAATAAATTCTTCTTTGATATTAGACTCGAGTCATCACCTTTTACTAAGTACACTCCAGAACACAATATGGCTGTCATACAGGAGAATAAGATTTGAAGGGCCTAGGAGTATGACATTTAAGGGAGTCTTAAATAGTGTACTAAAGAATATGGACATAGTTCTTTAGGCAATGAGAAGTTTTGATAATAATACCATGTGGCTGCCCACCAAATATTTTTGAAACATTTTTTTTCTTTTCTCTTTTCCTCATATGCCATACCCCCTAGCAAACCATATTGACTCTACTTTGAAGAAATAACTAAAATCTGATCTCACTGTAACTGTCAATCTCCAACTAGGGTACCATCATTTTCCACTTTAGTTGAATGAATTTCCAGGGTTTTTTTTTTTTTTTTTATTTCTTCATCTACCCACTTCCAATCTATCCTCCACACAGAAACCATAGGATTCTAAGAAAATATTGAATACCAAAATTCCTTTCTTTAATATCCTCTTTACATCTAAAAAGTGCACAACAATAACAAATGAGCAAACATTGGAATAAAACATTTTATCACAATAAAATAAGGAAAGTGCCAGAACCAGAATTTGTACATTAGGAAGGAAACAGTGAAGTAAGCAGCTAGATGCAATAAAAGACAAGATAGTCTGAGATGTGCCTTCTTTGACAGCTGGAAGATTATGGATTTCTCTAAACTTAAAAGACATTCTTAAGGACCATTTAATAGAAGATAATATCTAGAAGTATAGATATCTCAGAAAAAAATAGCAAGTATCTTTGCAGAGAATCGGTTTAGCTCTGAAGAAAGGAATGGCTGGTGAAGATTATGGAGGAGACAGGCTAACCTGACATTATTTCTATCTACAGCCTATCTTCCTAGCTAAAAATAAGGAAATAAGAAGGTGGTAATCTCTCACAAGGTGGAGAACCTTTTCTACACTAAACCCTTGCATAACAGAATGGAAGGATTGCATTCACAGAGAAAGTTCCAGGAACACAGTGACAGTAAGTTGCAAACTGGGCCTCTCAAAACTTCTATAAAATATACCTATGTGTAGTTTTCCCATTAGCACCAAAATAAATCAATACAATTTAACCCTCACTATAACAAAAATATCTCAATTTTAAAAGTGTGGCAGAACTTGATGAGGTTTTCTTGGTTGAAACCAAGGTATTGACAGAGCTACATCCTTTGGATGAAAGCATCCACCTCCAAACTTATTCAGGTTGTTGGCTGGGTCAATGTAAAATAATGACTGTTTTGAAGAAAGTAAGAAATAGTTTATTATGAACCAAGTATGAAAGATCATGGCCCAGCAAGATGAACTAAAGTTATGCTGGATGGCATGTTTTACTGTGGAAGAGGTTACATGGACTTTTATAGCCACAGAAAAAATGAAAGCCATGAATCAATACATTTTCATTGGTGGGAGAACCAGGTAGGTGGGCTATAGCAAGGTGGGAAAATCTCTTCTGTAGTTTTCAGATGTCATCTTATTACACTTCTGGCATTAGGGTTGGTGGATGTTAGAGGTCTGCTAAGCTTACCTTAGTACATCCCAAGAAGAATATTGATCAACTAGGAGAATGTTAGGTCAGATACAAAATTTAAAGTAATGATTACTAAAGGGCCTAAGTAGCCCAGGATAATTTTGGCTGTTGTCCTGCAACATTCCATCTTTCCACAGCCATGATGATCTAGTCAGTCAAGATTAATCAGTCTGTAGGATTTCTAACATACAAGAAGATTCTTCAGAGAACTTTCATTCCCAGCTGAATTTAGGTCTTTGTCATTATCGGAGACCCCTATTTCCCTCCTGGCTTCCAGCCTGGGTCTGGTCTGTACTCTTTGAGGCCACTTTTAGTTTCATAGCAAATAGTCAGTAAGACCTTTCAATTTCTTGCTTTGCATGTTTCCCCTTCCAACAATAAATAAAGTACCTTTTACATGAAGTCTGACTGCAACAGGGGAAAGTGCTCTGCTTTTCAGGACTCCTGTCATTAGATTAGGTCTGTATGAATAAGCAACAATACTATAGCTATTTTAAATACAGTAACTTTGTATTAGCACAGTTCTTTTTGTCATGTGATGCAACATATTCACAGGTCCTATATATTATAATAGGCATGACCATCTTTGGAGTATCATTCTGCCCACCACAATAAGAATGATTAATAACAATTATGCAACTTTAAATAGAAAGCAAAAGAAGATGAGAAATCAGATGGAAAAGGAAATGCAAGCAGAATTCAGAGAAAGGAAAGAAACCGAACACAAGGAAATAGGCCAAGGTTCGGAAAACAAAGCTTCTTCATGGTTTCATAAAGTTGGTCAATAATGATCTCTCTCTTTAAAGAAGAAAAACAAAAAAAGAGGATAAGTGGATTGAAAATATCATAAGACAACAAAGCAAAATGAAAAAGAAGCTTGATGGAGTTAAACCAAGGAATTTAAAAACAATAAAGTATTAAAAAATTGAAGTATTAAAAATTTAAAAATTAAAGTATCTTCAGTTATATGAATAAAAAATTGTCATGGCTGAAAGCACATAAAGTAGCATCAAGAAGAGGCTTAAGAAAATCCTTTAAAGCAAAATAAACAGAAACATTTAAGTAATTTTAGGAAATATTGTGTGTAAAAATTGAAAAAGTTAAATACCATTTTGATATAACTAGATATTCGGAAGATCAGAAAAAAAAGTAACTTAAAAATATAATAGAAGAAATTTTTTTGAAAAACATGTAAATAGATTATGGTAAAGCCAATTTTAGAAGAAATTGCAAGTGTCCCCAAAGTGAGGTTAATTGGGATGAAGGGTAAAGAGAGAGCTGTCAGATGTGTTAAATGGCTGTGCCCATTTCATCATCTCATATTTCACAGCAAATAGTCAGTAAGACCTAAAACTAAAACATATACCTTTAGAAGTTATGACTTTAAACTTATTATTTTCAGTCATTTTTAAATATAGAGGAATAGGAAAATTTTAAAAATAGTCTCTAAAGCAGATTCAAAAATGAAATATTTTATTGAAATTTCAGTAAGTACTTTAATGGTCAAGTTTATGTTATTTTTCTTGAATAAGGTAAAATATATACTTTATATTTATTTGTATATTTGCATTTATTATCTGTTTATAATGTATCTGTCCAACCTTCCTCCTACCTAAATATGTGTGAGAGGTGATTGTACACATGCTAATCTTGACTGTAGTCAATCCTGGTTGATGGAACTTTTGATGGATGTAAAACTTTCTGTTTTCAGACTATTTGTTGCAATTACAATATGAGCAGATGTACATTCATTTAACAACTAAAATATAACTGAATTTTATTTTTTTTAAAGTTGCATTGAGCTTCCTAGTTTACCACCTGCAAAGGCAAGCTGTAAAATCTGTTCAGCACCCAACAGACCTTTTGCATGTTAGACCTCAGGTTTGGACTTCCCTGAGGATTGCACTAGCATGCGTTTGCAACTGTGAGCCTTGATTCTGCTTCGGAACTGGGACAGTTTCAGTGAACAGCTTTGTATAGACTTTTTATACTATTTCATGTATATTGCTTTGGTTATAGTTCCTAATAGTCCCTGAATGTCTATGTCCAGTGAAACTGGGGTTTGGCCTTCTGCAGTACCTCCTCACCACTGCATGTCTTTAAAACCTTTTCTGCAACAACAGGGGTTCATGGTCTGGCCTGGCACAAGATACACAGCACTTACCACATCACTTTGAGCTTTATGGTATCCCCTAAATTAGTACATATTGATCTTTTATAATAAAGTTTTAAATAGTAGAATTTTGGAGCATTGGGAATAAAATCCCCTATAGTTAAAATAATCTATATACATAATGATACAGTCAGCGCTATTTTTGGAAACTGGTTTATAAAGGCAACTGTGGGATACAATAGAATTCTGAAAGTGATTATCGTAATGCTAACCATTTTTCATGTTATATAACTATCACAGTTTAGTTCTGCAAACGGCTTTTCTTGAGGGTCAAAAATAAAAATTATAGAGTTAGTGTGGGTTACAATAATGTGCAATTACAATACTAATATAATCATTTACTACTAATCAATTTTAAGAATATTTATATTTCTTCAAGTTTCCAATTCTCAATTCCAATTTGAGATATATATATCTCAAAAGGGAATATTGTAGTATTTCTACATTTCTTTTTATAATGAACTCTAATATAATGGATAAAAAATAAAAGTGTACAGTAGAAAGATCTCTCAAATACATTTTCTACAAAAGAAAAATGTTTTACAAAGAAGTGTCCATGATTTTTTCCTTCTCATTCAAAATAACACAAAACAGAAAAAAACCATTCTAAATGAACAGAATGTTCCAAGAAGCCTCTACAATGTCAGTTGTTAAAATAAAACATAGGCCTGAATTATGGTCAGATGCCTGTCCCTTGCCAATCACATCATGTCTCAAACTCATCTTCTCTATCTATACAATGGAAGGGTTGAACCATGTTGGGTGTCATAAAATTTCATTATTTTCCAAGTTGATACTTATTGTCAATAAAGAAAGATTCAATTCATTTTATGGTATCTCCCTAAATTTATTAGACAATGACTATGGAAAATGATGTATAAGGGAGACCAACAATGAGAATTAATTAATTAATTAATTTATTTATTTACTTATGTGTGTGGTGCTGGGGATTGATCCCAGGGCCTTGTGCATGTGAAACAAGCACTCTACTAACCGAGCTATATCCCCAGCCCAGAAATTTGTTTTTTGTATGTCATAAAAATTTAACCTTTTGAGATCACAATTTCCATATTCATAAGATGAAATTTTATATATAGGGTAACTAGTAGTGTGTCTGTGGCCTTTGTTTAGCATTATTTACCTTTGTTGATACTCCTTTGTCCTCAAGGGTACACCCAGATTCACCCCCTTGCTGCTTTCATCCTGGTATTCTGATCTCAGTTATATGCTAAGAATAAAAATACTGCATATTTCATGTTCCTGATCATCAATTTTATTCTAAGGATTTTGGAAGTCAGAGAAAGCATTGTTTATAAATATTAAGGAAATACATGAGTATTTTGAAATATATATCAAAGGAATATTTATAATTAAGCAAATAATTCATTGTTTTCTGTAGTTATAGGTTAGTTTAAAAAGTTCTCCTAGATATTATATCAAATGATCTAAAGTTTTCTCAGTTTGGAAACTAATTCCCAACTATACATTTGAGACTCTTTATGTGGTGCATATTATATTTATATATTACTGAGATGTAATAATTTCTTTGCCAAGAAGCATTTTTAAACTGTTTTCTGCTCTGTACTTAAATATACCAGTTCTTTCAGTTTGTTTGCTTATTTATTTATTTTGATATTCATGTTTCATTCAATGTCTTAAAAATGAAGGAATAAATATATGTTTTGTAAAGATATTGTGTTCAAGGTGTAGTGTTAGAAATCTGATTCATTTTCTAGCATTTGTATTTTTAATGGACTTTTCACGCAGTTAGGTTTAAATGTATATATCTTGAATCATTACATTGTTACATTACTGTTTAGTCTATTCAATCCAAATTGACATCATTTATAAAACAATTGAAATCACAACACATAATTTTTTAGAAAATATTGGACCACTTCAAATTTTATTAGCTCTTAAATTTGGAAGTGATCAGGGTTCGAGCTGTGCCACAGAAAATAATTTAAAATTATTGAAACACTTCACATATTTTAAAAACCACTTCAGTGGGGGAAATGACGGTGTTCTGAAAATGGCAGTAAGGGTGTAAAATTATCAGAGACTCAAGTGTTTCAGTGCAAAAGCGATTGAGGTTCTTTGCTTGCACATTACAAAGCAATTGAAAATTACTGAAGTGGTTCAAGTGGTTCATGTTTCCAGAGAGTTTTTAGTCTTTCTTCCTCAGAGTGCTTTAAATGTTTGAATGTCTGAATAATTCCACAATGTTGCATATAGACCTCTGGTCCAGATGATCAGTTTAGGAGTCCGTTCAAATATTGAATGTCTGTGTTGGATTTAGGCAGATATGAAGTTATTGGAGATCCTTGATTTCTAACAGTCAAAATGGTGCAGCCAATATGGAAAGCAGTATGGAGATTCCTTGGAAAAACTTGGAATGGAACCACCATTTGACCCAGCTATCCCTATCCTTAGTGTATACCCAAAGGACTAAAAAAATGTGGCACATATACACAATGCAATATTACTCAGCAATAAAAGAGAATAAAATCAAGGCATTTGCAGGTAAATGGAGAGCTTTGGAGAAGATAATGTTAAGTGAAGTCAGCCAATCCCAAAAAATCAAATGGTGAATGTTTTCTCTGATATAAGGTGACTGACTCATAGTGGGGTAGGGAGAGGGAGCATGGGAGGAATAGAGGAACTCTAGATAGGGCAGAGAGGTGGGAGGGGAAAGGGAGGGGCAGGGGATTAGCAATGATAGTGGAATGTGATGGACAACATTATCCAAAGTACATGTATGAAGGCATGAATTGGTGTGAACATACTTTATATACAAACAGAGATATGAAAAATTGTGTTCAATATGTGTGATAAGAATTGTGATGTATTCTGCTGTCATGTATTTAAAAAATAAAAGCAATTAAAAAAAAATGAAACCATGAGCCCAGGTCTCCTTTGGAAACCACAGTGCAAAACTCAGCCTCCTATTCAGAAAGTGGAGAGATTTTGGAGTTTGGGAGTATAGAAGGAGATGATATTTGCATATGTTTTTGACTCTGGTTATTGATTTCAATTATTAAAAACTTTATAATGCATTTTTCTTTAAATATCTGTAAAAAAGACACAAAATGAGTTGAAATGCAGAATTTGTTGACATAATTTGTTATTTAAAGGCATAAGATTGACATCTGATCTTTAAAATTACCAATGATAAACAGTATAAACTTAGAATTTTGTTTGTTTGTTTGTTTTTTATTTTGGTACTGGGAATTGAACCCAGGGAACCTTAGCCACTGAACTACATCCCCAGCATTTTTTTATATTTTATAGACAGGGTCTTGCTGAGTTGCTTAGGGCCTCACTAAATTGTTGAGGCTGGCTTTGAACTCGCAATCCTACTGCCTCAGCCTCATGAGCCACTGGGATTACAGGTGTGTGTCACTGCACATGGCTCAACTTTAGAATTCTAACCCAGAATCCTAGAGTGATTCCATCAACTTAATTTGGATTCATCTTATAAGACTAGTTAATACTCAACCTACCTCATTTTAAGGCCACCTATTGCATACTTTAAACACATTTGATCTGACAGATAGCCATTCAATCCATGTTTGTTGAGCACCTATTATGTACTAGGCACTATGCTAGGCAGTACAGTTATCATTTATTACAGGCAGAACAACTGCTTTCATAAAACTTGGAGTCAGGGAAAACTTTAGTAATCTCAAAACCTGATCCTACCCCAAATGAGAAAACTGAAACTCAGAGAAACAAGGTGACTTACTCATCAGCAAAATCCTAATATGAGAAGCAGAACAAAGACTGTCTTTCAGTGAAACCATCTCTTCTCTGAGTAACAGCTCCTCTTTCCTGTTCCATTTTAGTTTTATTTTTCTAGTTTTGATAATTTTTAAGTTTGTGAGGGTAGAAGTCCAAAGGTTGAAAATTGACAGAAATACAATGCTGATAATTCTTGGGGATAATTTTGCCTCAGTTCCAGCCAAAAATTATGAATAAATAGTATAAACAAATACATTGTATGTCATTCAGACTAATTGTTTCTATCTGAAGATCTCTTTAGATAATGTGGATTGAAAATCTGACATATTGATGATGCAAATCTCAGAAGAAATATGAATGCATAATTGAATAAGTATTATTAAAAGAGTACAATTACCAAAAAATGAATTCAGAATTTACGCATAGAAACAAATTAAGAAAACTAAAATATATAGGAAACAGGTTAATAATACACTGCTAGATAATATTAGTTAGAATGTCATACATTTTAAGCTCAAACATGTTTATTAGAATGTGGATAATAATATATAGAGATTCAATTTATGTAGTCTTTCTAACCTTTATAGTATTATTTACATTCAAAAGCATACAAACTAATTTTAGTGACATTTTAAATTTTTCAAAAAGAGCATTTCATTTAAGACATATTTCATGTACATTTTCTTCCTATGAATTCTTCACATCTTGTGAGAACGTATGAAAAACCAAATGTCAAAACTTCATGAGAAGTAAAAACATTCAAATAAAGCTAATATAAAGTTTGTTTGATTCAGTCATAATAAAGATTATAAAGAAAAGAAATAAAAGCAGGAAGTATTAGAAAAATATTGCAATTGTCCCACCATGTCCTTTACTATTTCAAGTCACAAAGCAAGAATACAAAAGGGGAGACAAGAATCATATCTCTAAATATTTTACAGTTAAAGATTAAGGTAACAAACTATCTTGATAATATTGCTTGGAATAAACAACTGAAAAGCCAGGCTCAGTGTTGCAGACCTGTAATCCCAGCAGTTTAGGAGACTGAGGGAGGAGGATTGCAAGTTCAAAACTACCCTCAACAATTTAGCAAGGCCCTAAGCAACTCAGCAAGACCCTGTCTCAAAATAAAAACATGAAAAGGGCTGGGGATGTGGCTCAGTGGTTACGAACCCCTGGGTTCAATCCCTGATACAAAAAAAAAAAAAAAAAAGTAAGTAAGTGAAAGTTTGTAGTTTCTAATACAGTCATGGACCTTACAGTGATATTTGGGTCACAATGGACCTATATATGATGACATTTCCATAAGATGATGATGGAACTGAACTGTTCCTCCCGTATAGTGACATCACAGACATCCCACCAGTGTTAGCCCAGTATATTACACATGTGTTTGTGGTGATGTTGGTGTAAACAACCCTCCTTGCTGCCAGTCATATGAAAGTATAGCACATACAATTATGCACAGTGCATAATTGTTATGGACTGGAATAAGGTGTCCCCCAAAAGCACCTAAAAATGCAGAAATATGAAATGATTACAAGTGAAATGGAAGAGGTGAAATGATTAGATTATGAGAACTATGACTTATTCTTGCTATCCTAATTTGAACAGACTGAGTGGTAACTGTATGTAGATTGGGTATGGCTGGAGGGGCGGGTCATGGGGGCCTGCCTGGAAGCATTCATCTCCCCTGAGGTTCCTCTGCCCCTCTGATTCCTGACTACCAGGTATTGAGCAGCTTTACTCGACCACACCCTTCTGTCATGATGTTCTGCCTCAACTTGGGACCAAGGCAAGGGAGTCTCCTGACTGTGAACTGAGTAGTTACTTATCAGTTGTTTTGGTCACAGCAACAAAATAACTGACTAACACAATGATACTTGATAATGGTAAACGATTAGGTTTCAGTTTTGTGTATTTATTTTTCTATGCTTTTTATAGTTATTTTAGAGTGTGCCCTTCTACCTATCCAAAATGTTTGCTATCAACATATGCTCTGTCATGTCAGCAGCAACCTCATATATCTTGTGTTTTCTATGTCCCTTAATGGCATCAGAGGCCACATAAGATGATTGATGTAAGTTTACACTATGATGTTTCTATAATGATAAAAGTGCTTAATAATAAATTTCTCTGAATGTATCTCCATTGTTAAGTGACAACAGTTTGTAATTCAAAGCCACATAAATACTAAAGACAATGGAATTTATTGACTTACGTCAGTTAACAATCGCGGAATACATGATTTTGTCAGAAAGTCTCTTGAAATGCTTTGTTCTTTCAGGAAGACTAATTATTTTTCTGGTATGATAAAATTTTCAATCTCCGTTTCACTAAATAAATAGGCCGAGTGATATTTCAACATTATAGAGATTAATACAACATATTGATTCATATGAGAGAAATTCTTTTTATTATTTTGGATAGCTAATTTGTTACCAATATATACCTAAGCAAGATAAGAAAAGCAATAGATTCAGGAAAATACCTACAGTGCAAAATAAAGTCTAAATACCAAAGTCTAAAATCATGGGAATAGTCCCTGCCCACAGTAGACCAATTCATACATGTCACCTCTTTATTATTGTTGCTTAACATACATATGAAAAACAGAGCAAAGCATTTTGGGTTCGATGAAACATGGCATGAAATTCAAATATGTTCTTTATGTGATGGAGTTTTCATTTCCACTATAACTTAGAAACTGTCATGTTACATAATCTGGGTGAGCATGACTTTACCTGAAAATGTTAAGTCCATGACTTCATGCTGAAGCCAATACGTGTATCAAGTATAAATGTAAAGCTTAAAAAATATTTCTAACAAGTATATCAAAACAATAGTCAATATGAAATTCTGTGTGGAATATTATTTTAATTATTTGAAACACATTCATAGAAAAAGACTGGAAGACATATTACTTTTATCATTGATGAAATTTATAGGTGTTTTAAAATTTTATTCACAATTTCCTATATTTTAATAGCAAAATTAATGCAATCTTTTTAATTTGCTCAAAATGAAAAAGCACTGTAGCAAACTACAGAAATATAAATTCATTTTGGCACAAAGTCATTAATTAAAATTTTATTTTATGTAGATAATTAACTAGCTTCATTGCTACCTAATAATATTAAGACACAGATCACCAAGTAAAATCTTATGGGAAGTTTTGTCACTGGTTTTGCTGTACTTAAGATATTTTATACTTACTTCATGCTATGTGTAGACCAGTTTGAATTCTATTAAGAAAACTTTAGTAAATAAACTTTAAAACATTTTTTATTGATTTTTTTTGGAATGTATAAAGAATATTTCATGTCCTTAGATCATTTTACATTTAGTTCATTGAATATTTTTGAGAACAGTTCATTTCTAGGTATTTTAATTTAAAGATAAGAAGAAAAACATGGTTCCTACCATGAGCTCATGGGTTGGAAAGTGGGGAGAAGTGGAGTGTATATGTGTTTGTGTGCCTATATATTAGTTTGTGTGTGCATGTAGTATATATTTGTAGGTAGTTGCTGTATAGAGCCTGTATATACAGACACAAATACACATATTATACATATATGCTATGCATTCTGAATTTCTTTGCCTATTAAAGAATAAATTCAAGGAAAATATTTGTATTTGTAATTACTTATTAATTAATTAATTAAATACACTTTTATCAAGGGAACCTGAATTTTATGAAACAAAGCTGAAATCTGAATCTTTTCTATGCTTGTGACATTCCTGTCTGTGCTCTCCTAACTAGATGGTGCAGAGTGAGAAAAATTTGACTTTGGCCTCCAAATCCTCTACAATGAACATGGTTGGATTTGAGCTCAATGTTAATATTTATGAATCCTTTAACAGTAAACATCTCAGTTCTCATAGTCAGGGATAACTTTATTCAAGTGTACACTAAAGATTCATTTCAGGGAAGAAACCACATACTGAATGATACTACATAAATTAATTGATAGGCACAATGATACATATTAATACATTAAATACCCAAATTATAAAAGGGTGTGTGCAAGATTGTATTTATATAATATATATCAAATAATGAAGGTGCTGAAATGGAAGCAAAATGACTCAGGATCACATTGTTAAATTAGGAATGGAACCACCATATGACCCAGCTATCCCACTCCTTGGTATATACCCAAAAGATGTAAAATCAGCATACTGTAGGGATATAGCCATATCAATGTTTATAGCAGTACAATTCACAATAGCCAATTTATGGAGCCAACCTAGGTACCTATCAATGGATAAATGAATAAAGAAAATGTGTTATATATACACAATGGAGTAACAAGAATGATTTAGTGGTGTTTGTCAGTAAATGGATGAGATTGGATACTATTATACTAAGTGAAATAAGCCAGACACAGAAGTTAAAGGTTGAATGTTTTCTCTGATATGAGGAAGCTTTCTTTAAGGAAAAAGAAAGGGGAAAACAAGGTGTGTGGGGAAGGGTAGGATTCCATCAAAATAAAAGGAAGATCAGTGGAGTAGAGAATGAGGATTGAAGGAGAGAAGAGGGATTGGATAAGGGAAGAACAGTGGAATGAATCTCAGCTAACTTCCCTGTGTATACTAGAAATATACCACAATGAAGCTCACCATTATGTATAGCTGTAGTTTTTTTTATGAAAAAAATCTATAAATAAATAGCAAAAGGATCTGTAGAAAAATGAGAATAGGAGAAGGAAGAGAGGAGAGCAAAAATAAATACTGGAGACTGTATGGGTGCAAATGACATTTCATGTTTTATAATAATGTCAAAATGAATTTTAATGATATATATAACTAACAAAGACCCAATAACATTTTAAAAAATAAAAAAAAAAATAAATAGAAGGAATTTCTATTAAAAAAAAGAGAGACTGTGTAAATAGAAAGCCTATCTTATTTGCAAAGCAACTTGAACCTCCTAAATTCTCAAAACCAGAGATATCGTTATCCTTCCTTCATTCCAAGAGATGCTGTTTACATATGTGTCAGGCACTACTCTGGTCATTTTATATAGGAATAATTAATCCTTTGTAACCAATATTTGATCATAATTTGAATTAAATGTCATATATTTTATTATTTGTTGTGTGGCTAAAATTTTTAATGTTTTTGGCATCAAAATAATACAGTCAAGAAATCTAAGTTTCTGTACAGACTCTAAAATAAAATGTGTAGGAACTTTCCTGTATTCATTCAAATGAACATGTGTGCTATTCCCTAGAAACAAAGTAGCAGCTTATCAAATATCTTGAAATTTATTTTGTAGTTTACACTGCCGATGGCTAAATCCCAGTCATCCCATCTTGCTAAATGAAAAGAAGTATTATTATTTTAGTTTTCAGTAACATGCCTGTCAGTTAGAAATGCCTGCAAGACAGTCAATCAATAACATTAATTGAACAACCACTTTGCACAAAATACTATACATCACTAGATAAGGCCTTGCTGTTACCAGTGGAGTCAAATAGCTAGACTGGCACAAATGTATTGTTTGATATTGTTTTGAAATAATAGTTAGTCTTCTGTTAAGTCAAATATCATTAAACCTTTTATATAGCTACACAATTATTTGCATAACAATTCAGATAGAATAAGTCAATAACCTATCTATAGAAAGCAGAAAATCCAATAATCACTCTTTTCACTACTATCATGTACCATCCATCTCTGGCTGGAATTTATTTCTAAAGCACAAATTCAAACATGCCATTCCCACTCTCTTGCTTCATAGTTTTCAAGAATTATCTCTCATCAGCATCCGTCTTTCTAAAAATGTACTCCAAAAAGCATCTGTAGCAGAATCCCCAATGATGTATGTTAAAAATGCAGTTCAAGCCCAGCTTTCTGTGACTTCCTTTGTGATTCTGGAGTTGAACCCTGTAGACATTTCTTATTGGTCACCTCATTCATTGTGAGGCAATATCAGATTGGAAGATTGCCTCCAGTGCCCTCTACTGATAATGCAAGACTATTCGAAGTGCAGTTTCTTCTTGCTCCTGAATGCTACATTCCTAGGCTACTTCTAGACTTCTTTCTATGCCAAGACTTTTTTTCTAAGCATGGACTAACAATGTCTTCTCTCCAACAAGTTTTTCTCCTCTCTTACAGGTAGTTTCCTGCTTTGTTTCTCTTTACTGTGCTTCCCAGTGATCTTCCTTCTCATTCAACTTTGGGAAAACCCTCTTCCAAGTTTGTTTTCTTCTTAAATTGTTTAAGTTCAAAATAGCTACTCCATACATTTGCTATCTCTACATCTTTAGAATTTATTATTATTAGTAGTAGTAGTAGTAGTACCTAACCACCATTTACTATTTAATCATTCTTTAGATTAAGTTTTTACTGGTCAAATCCCTGGAGTAGTTTCTATCTCCTGACTGGAATTTGATGGATACACTTGCCCACATTCAGTACTTTCTACCAGTGGAGAATTATTTGGAGGAAGATTTCACATTTTGTGTAACCTTCATTCTGGAGGCCCAAGTCCATTTTTGTTTTCATTATGTCACCTATATCACATTGTTTTTCTTAGTGTCTTCACAAAAAGAGAACTTTGTGGGGGCACAGTGGTGAACACTTGAAGTCCCTGCTACTCAGATACTGTAGCAAAAGAATCTCAAGTTCATGATCAATTGGAATAACTTAGTGAAATCTTGTCTCAAAATGAAATTTAAAAGAACATTGGGAGTGTACCTCAATGGTAGAGTGCTGGCTAGCATACATAAGACCTTGGGTTCCATCCCCAGCAGTAGAACAAAGAAAAAAGAAAGAAAGAAGGAAGGAAGAAGGATGGGAAGGAAGAAAAAGAGAGAACTCTCTGTGCTTTCATGGTACCTCAGTTACATCTTTCCTACTGAATTTATCTTCTATAATAAAAATTGTGCATTTAATTCTCTGCCATTCTCCATAATCTCTGAAACCCAAACCACAGTTTTCTGTCATTTAGTTGTCAGCAATATTTAACACATTCTAGGTATCCCATTGAAATTTGTTGCTTATTTAAATAGACTCCTCCTCCTCCTCCTCCTTTAATTTATATTTTAATGGTGTGGTTTTGAGATTATATAATTTTCAGAAAGTGTTCTTTATCTCTATTCTGAATAGAGTTCGTTAGGGTTGAATGAGCTTTTTGTCTTGTCCAAATCCGTAGAGCAATATGCTCTGTAGATAAGGAGGCTAACACACTATAGTGATTTCTGTAACATTGAACACTGTGCTGTTAAGAATTGGACCCATGCCAGGACACATTTCTCATTGACAATTAAACACCCATCAACTGGTAATGATGACTCCTGGTAACTTGTGACACAGACCAGACAGAAAGGCTATGGTCTAGATGGGAAAGGTATTTGATCTCATTACTCATCCCTGCAGCCATTCTCTGCCTCAGAATGTTGAGGGACTGGAGCCCTCAATGAACAGAAGCTACACCATATAGAAAAACCCATGAGAAGTACGTACATTTTATTTTAAAGGATGTAAACATGCTTTCTATTTGATTTGTATGTGTATGTTTTGGGGGAACATTAAACATTTCCTCAGTTATTGAATTCAGGTTTTCAAAATTTGCAAAATAGTTACATGATGTGTACATGGAAAGCTGACATCCAAAAAGTAACAAATCTGTATCTTAAGAGTTAATTTTAAAATATTAATGTTAAAATTTAAAACACTTAACTTTTATTCCTTTTGCAAAATGAGATTAATGGCAAAGAAATTGCACATAAGCATTTGGAAATCTGTACAGCACGCAAAATAAGTTCAGGTTTGGTTTCCTAAGCAAATGAAATGAAATTGATAGCAATATATTCTAAAGCAACCCTGTGGCACTCATAATAATAATAGCTACCTTACTATTTCTGATTCAGAATTTATACCTTATCGAAGGATTTCTGAATCTTTAGATTTTTAGTCTTCTTTTTGAAAAGAAATTAGTCAATTACTTAAAAATGACAATCTATAGAACTGCATTCATCTCACATGGGCCATAGACCATTGCTGAGAACATCATATCATGATGTAAAGCTGTACTCTAGATGGCATGCCTTTTTTATTTCTAAATTATGAATATTAAATATTGTAAAATAAAAGCAAGTTCACAACCAAACAGTGTGTATTTATGAAAATTTCCTTCTTGTATAATGTTTATATTTTAACTTCTTGCCTACACACTTTCATAAAATTCCATTGTCCTACTACACACAATACCTTGCTGTCTATTTCAGAATATTTATAATTACAGGAATGAGAATTTTTTTCCTTTTTCTATGTAGGTCATCAAATCCTTAGAAATTGAGTTTTACCCTTAATGTCAAAATAACCACACTTGACTTGTCTTCATTACATTTGATTGAATTGAGTTTTTTTCTTCTTTACATTGTAAATAAATTATTGTGTTGGTAAATGAGCAAAAGGAGATATAATTGCAAGTAATATATATTCATTTTATTGGTACAAGGAGTAGAAAGAAATGGAACAGATATATTTGATGTTAAAATAAATTTTAATGACACATTAGAATTTTTCTTAAAAATGCTCAAAATTCTTCTGAATTATAAGGAAGTTCAAAACCTTTGAAACACACATAATTTAAGAAACACTTGTCAAGTGCCTATAATCATCATATGTTGCATACTTCTTTCTCTAACATTTAGTTTAATCTTTGGAAATTGGGAGGCTAATAATATAGTTTATTATAGATGAAAAAATAAGAATCTGAAGCAAGGAAACATTGATTCAATTATTAAGATCTTAAAATTAATGGGGGGGGGGTAGAAAAATATATGAGATTCAGAAACTCTATATAGAAATAGTAGAAGAAACTCTTCTTTTCCTAGAAAACTTGACCTAAAATTTCTAAAGATAAGTTTTAAAATGTAAACCAACATTTACCTGTATGAAAATCAAACATACACCATCAAAATGACGCCTGATTTGGTATTTGTTAGAAGTCTGCCCCTTTTCATCTTTTGAGCACCATGGGCTGACCTGACTACTGCAGCAAGATTTGCACTTTGTATTACACATCCTCTAACAGTTAGAAGCTTTGAGTCATAATGCCTGGGTTAGATTATTTGCTCTGACAAATAATCTGGGCAATGATATTCATGCATTCTATTCCTCAGTTTTATTTCTTAATTTATTGTGGCTCAAAAGAAGTCACAAGTTTTGTCATGTGTAGATCTGATAATATATTACCATACATTTGCTAGCTATTAATCTATATATATTTGTAAATTAATACAACATTATGATTATAGTTACTTTATTGAGTAACTTAATTACAAATATATATGCATTTAATTGTCAACAAATCCCTTTACATGACTTTTCACTAGGTTCTATATTAATTTTCAAAAGAGATCATACATTTTTCTAATCTGTTTTACTCAGAACTATGAAGGTATTTTGTCTACTCAAGAAATAGATTTAATTGATTAACAAATGAAAGGATTCTAATGATTTTGGATTGTATGTCAGCACTGTTTAGTGTCAGAAAATGAATTAACTAATGATGCAAAATATGCAATTTTTATTGAAGAAACATGCCATATTTAGGTTTTTACAGACATGACTATAAACAGTCATTCTAAAAACTGTTTATAAAATGCATAGTCATTTCTGTTATGATCTACCTATACTAATTTGTAAGGCACTTCAATTGCCATAGCATGGGAAGAGATTTTCTTTTCCTTTTTTGCGTTTTAAAGAGTTGCAGGGGGCAAAGGTTGTAGACATGCACAAACCAGGATCATATTCTGATTTGACACATTTGCCTGACATGCCTCCATATACCAGAACTTACCTTTCAAAATGCAGAAGAACGAGGTTGTGAAAGATTGTGGGAGATGTCAAACTACAATGCCTAACAGCTCTTACCTCTGAACATGTCATGGTCAGTGATCATTAAAGTCCTCTGATCTTGCCTGCAACAGTGTGGAAATCCAAATGTAGAGGTCTTGCTGCCAATCATTACTTAGGTTATTGTTGTCATTTGGAGCAGTCACCATAGCATTGGAAGTGAATTCATTAAAAGTATTATGGATCCCTAATACACTTTAAAAAAAAATTGGGCTGTAGTAGGAAGGAAACCTTAAGTTTGCTATTTAATTTCATCTGGCTCAAATAAAAGTCATAAAATGACTACCTTCCTCATTGTAGAAGGATCACAGATGCAGTTTTTTTTTTTCCCTATGAAAACATCTTTCAAAAAATATTGTGAAAGAAAAATCTAAGTTCTGAATATAGTTATACTGATGAAATATAAAAATAAGAGTGAATTTTAGAAAGGAGTGCACGTATGCATTTTATATAACTATTTTACTCAGTAAAACCTCCCTTTGCAACTCTTTACCTACTGAAATACCTGGAGTACCTTAAAGAAGTGTCAGTATAGAAATTGTATTATTACATTTACTTTACATTGAGTAACCTATAATTTTTCCTCCACTGCTCTCTTATTTGTTGTCTATACCTTTACTTTTGCTTTTATCTGCAAATGGTCATAAAATATCTGAAATATAACTATTGTTTTTATTGAGTGCAATTTCCCCCTGGCTACTAGCAAGCACTAGTGGGAATCTCTTCCTCCTGAAATTACTCACTTAAATTTACAAAATTTTTATGACTAATGATGGTGATAATGAGGATGATATTTTAAAACTTTGTGTTTTGCTTAGAGCACTTGACTTTTATTTTTCTTCCTGTTGGTTGATGCTGTGATCTGAATATCCCCTCTAAGTTCATATATTGAGTACCTAATCCCCAATGCAATAGTATTGAGAGGCAGAACCTTAACAGCCTTTGAGAGTAGATTAAAGGCATCGTCATGGGAATGGGTTTGTTATCACAGCAATGGTGTCCTTATTAATGATGAGCTCAGCCTTTTTCCTTTTATCATCTGATGACTTCTGCCATATTATGACACAAAGAGAAACTTCACCATATGTAGCCCCTGGATGACGGATTTTAGAATTCTCAACCTCCAGGCTGTGAGTTGAAAAAACTTCTATTGTTTACCAATTACTCTGTGGTAGCCTATAATAGCAGTGTACAACAGACTGTTAGTTTTATCTAGTAGGTCAAAACAAGTGTTCTAAGATATGGTTTATCCCACATACTCATGATTTCCACTTTAGCATCTTCTAGTCTGGTTAACCTCTGTACATCAATTATTTATTTTGGATATCTACATTCAAGCTACATATATAGTGCCTGCAATCCTTGTTAAGTTAGGCTTTTTTTATTTAGCATTCACAAGGATAGTTTAGACTCAGGATAAATGATTTGTTCATGGTCCCTAAATTAAGATGTGGCAGATATATAACGTAAATTCTTCTCTCTTCTTTGATTATGCTCTACAGCCTTCACAACACTTGAATTGTGTTTTCAGTGTTAAAGTGAATGTAGCTCCCTTAGCGATGGTATAAACTTGGACGAAGTAAAATAGCATTACTTCTTTGAGTCTGGATTTCCTCCTGTATATTAGCTGTGACATCAATACCGGCCTAATACTCAGGTGATGGTTTAATACATGTTGGTGAACATAGCTGCTATCTAGAAATTTACATTAAAATATACAACTTTGGGGAGTTATTATACATTTTATATTTTTTTCTTCTCTACCTCATTCATTTCTACTTTTTCTTATTATGTGCCTTCTCTGACATGGAAGAAAAAAAAAATATATGTCCAAGTTTAGTTTTTTGTTTCACTTTGGTAAAACCTACATCATATTGAAGACATTGCCATCTAAGCCAATTTTCATTTTTTATGAACCCGGGATATCATGATAGAATATTTCTGGTGTCACACACAGCAGGTACTCAATAATTGCTGGTTCCCTCCTCTTTTTTTTTTTTTTTTTTTTTTTTTTGAANCCAGCACTATTTTTTGAAAAACCTTTTTTTTTTTTTTTTTTTGCTTTGTTAACATGAAGTATTATGCAAATGTTAAATTTTATTATTGCTGGGAACTAAAAGAGTCTCACCAAAATTACATTTAATTTGATGTTCAGAAGGACCCAGAAAAGAACAATTTATTATCTAACTTTTCAAGTGCTGATACCAACACAATGCCATAGTTGTTTACTAATTATATAGAAAACAGCACTTTGTTCTCTAGTCAGAGAAAAGAAATTGCTTTTTCCTGATAATCTCCACCACCAGGGGTGTATTATACATCATTTCCTCATGCATTGCTTGGACATTGATCCTTTCCAAATAGTCTTCCAATGCTGATATTTTGTTGTACTGCATTGAAATCATGCTTTTTTTTTTTTTTCTACATGCTAATTTCTTTCATCTTACCTGTAAAATCTGAAGGTAGTCTCCCTGGTTAAGATACCCAGGTTAGCATTCCCTGAGCTGCTTGATCTGTCCTCTACTGCAGGCTCATCTGATCACCCCTCAGTGTCTTAAAAGTAACAACTTTTGCCTATTGTGTAAATTTTTCACGTGTTACCACCATCCCTGCCACACATTTTGACTTTTCCCCTTTTCTTGGGCTTATCCTCTCTCTCTCTCTGCTTCTCCTACCCTGTTCTCTTATTTATTTATTTATTTTTTCTGAGTTCCCTCCCTTTATCTCCTCTCATTTCCATTTTTATCTTCCCTTCTTTGATACTTTATCCTGTGATCTGATCACCCTTCTTTTCACATGATCCAGAGAAAATGGATTAAAAGAGGTAGACAATATATTTGTCAAGAACGTAAATGTTTATGCAACATAAAATACATGGGAAAAATAAAAAGATTCTCAGCTTTGAAGTCATCTATGTGGGTACTTATGACATTCTTGGGCAAGCGTATTTGCAACATTCAATTTCCAGTGCTAACGAGTGGAAGTTTGATGTGTCCAGTAAATGAAAGCATGTCTGAGGGACACTTGGAGAAATCATCACCTTCCCAGGAGGTAGTACAAAATTAATTCTGCATTTTATTGCTTTCAGTTTCTCACATGTGATCCCACTGTTATGTCACTTCTGTCACTTGATGACTAGGCACGATAGCTCACTGATGTTAACTTCCTGCGTTTCATTGTTAGCTGCATGGAATGTATTTAACTTATGCTGCTGTCGGGTTTTATAGTATTCTTGCTGTCTTTTAAGTCTTTATTTTTTCTGCTATTTCCTTGTTCAAGAAGAGTTTGCAATGTTTTTTTCAGGTATTTGTGATGCTGAAATACACAATGTTGACATCTCCTTTTTGTCAAGTGTCAAATTTTTGAGAAATTTTTCTTAGACATTTTTGAAAGCAAAATTTATGCTTGAATGCGTAAATAGATAACTGGTCTAAGATATGGCTTTAATAAATTCTCTGCTAAATTCTCATGAAGTACTTATTTGATTTTTCAATGTGTACAATTATATACTCCTGTGAATGATTCCAATGCCTTGTTTTTATATCAAATTATAATAAAGTTTAACATATATCATCTCCTTTGCTTCTTTGTGAATCACATCAACACTATAATGTAGAGAAGGTATACTGTCCCTTGTGGTGACAGATTCTGAAGTTTCATGGCATTCTGAAAGTCATGTAGCTAGAGAGAAATTAAGACTGGGATACATAGGTCCATTATATTTATACATAATTGGCTGCTTTTCCACCCAAAGTTAATACCTCTTGTCCTAGTTTATTAAGGCTGCTATGATAAAATACCACAACTGGGTAGCTTATCAACAACAGAAATTTATTTTTCAATTTTGGATTCTAGGAAGTCCAAGATCAAGGCAAGATCAGTATTCCAAACTAGAGAGCTCTGCACTCATAATCTAATCACCTCCCAGAAGTCCTCACCTCCTAATGTTATCTATCAGCTTTGATGTAGAATTCAACATAAAACTTTGGAGGGACACAAACATTTTTATGAGAGCACTTTTCATATATAAATATGTCTAGAATATGTAACTGTTTAATGCCTTCAAATAAAAATTATTTTTATTTTCTACCATCATTATCATAATAGTTACAATTTCTTATGTAAATTTTTTTGTCCTTAGAAGTTTTGGAAGCCAAGTCCAATTAGTCACCAATGTGGGTGAGAAAGATGGTGTAACAGAATCTGAATAATGTGTCCAAAGTAAAACACTTAAACTCTAGATAGAGCAGAGGGGTGGGAGGGACAGGGAGAGGGCAGGGGGTCAGCAAGGATAGCAGAATGTGATGGACATCATTATCCAAAGTACATGTATGAAGACACAAATTGGTGTGAACATACTTTATATACAACCAGAGATATGAAAAATTGTGCTCTATTTGTGTAATAAGAATTGTAATGCATTCCGCTGTCATTTATTTTAAAAGGATCAATAAATAAACAAAGTAAAACACTTAAAATGAATTAGTCTTGACTTCTTAATTATGTGTAGGTTTGATTATATACCATTTCTACTTCCCTATTCTAAACTATTTCTGAACAAATTCCTCAATACCATTTGTTTTGCAATAGTTTGTGACTGTTACACAATAAAATGAAGAAAAAGGAAATGAAAAGAAAAAAAAGTAATTTTCAAATTAAGCCCAACATAACTTCCAGTTTAGGTCCTCTCTAAACTCATTTATCTACTACTTATTTTTGCCTGAGGAAAGTGGTGGTCATATCAGTGACTTGGATGTACATGCAATAATTTGTCTCTAATTCAGCAATGAAGCCAGCTACAGATTGAGATACACATTGCCCTGAGACTGAGCAGGGATACCTCAGATAGACACATGCATGTGCATCTACACCCACATGTTGCTTGAAATCCAACCAATGACATTTCAATTAGATAAATTGCATTAGCTGTGTATTGTTTGAAAACAAATTATCAAAATTTCATGTTGTAAAACAAGATAATTTTTTTCTCACAATTTTTATGCATCAGGAATCAGAATATGAATAATTGTGGATCCTTTTCTCAGGATTTTGATAGCAACAGAGTCAGGTCAGTTTTTTCCTCTCCGAAGCCTTAAGTTTTCTTTCAAGATCACATGATGATTGGTAAAAATCCCTTTCTTAGTTATAGAACTAAAGTCTTCATTTTCTTGCTGGCTGTCAGCAGACTCTTGGTCCCTACAGGACATTCACATTTCTTTGCCTTGTGGACTTCTCACAAACCCTCTCACAATATGGCAGCTTGCTTCTTTAAGTCCAATAAAACTCTCTCTCCTTTCTTCTAAGACACAGTTTCACGTAATATAATATCATTATGGGAGTGACTATCGCTTCACCTTTGTTGTATAACTTAATCAAAATTATGCCTCTCTTATCATGTTTTCCATGTTTCATTGGCAGGGAGAAAGTCACATTTCTAATCCCTTTCAAAGGGAGCAGACTGTAATGGGCATGGCCCAGTGAGTGCCATCTTGAAGTTTTGCTTAACATACCAACTTACAAGACAGAATTTTTCTAAGAGGAATAGACAAATACTAACTTCTCTTTCCATTTAAGTTTGGAAGAAAAATGACTTATTGATGGCAGAATCTGACTCTATGAAATTGTTCATAAAAAGCATTGAGGAGACTTAGGTTTTACCTTGTCCATCTATGATAAACAGTTTTGTTAGCAAGTTTCTCTTGTGGTGACAAAATACCTGTGAAAATCAACGTAAAGAGGAAGGATTTATTTTGGTTCATGGTTTCAGTTTTTCCCAGGGTTACCTGTCACATTACTCTGGGTCTTTAGTATAAAGAACATCATGACAGATGTGGTGGAGCAGAGATGTTCAATTCATGGGTAGCCAGGAAGCAAAGCAGGGAGGGCTGAAAATCCCACATTACCTGTAAAGGTACACCTCCAATAACATATTTCTTTCCATTTGAACCTAAAAGTTCCACCACTTTGCAATAGCATCAAAGACTGCCAACAAAGCTTTCAAAATGTGACCTCAAGGGACATTTACGATCCAAACTGTAACAATAGGTGGTATGCTTTTACTAACTAATATCATTGAAATTCTTTCCTTGCCTTTGCATCCTGTTGTTTCCTTTCCCCTTGTAATCTAATGCATTTATGGTGATGTGAATAGATAAAAGAAGCCCTAGTTTTTAGTGTCGATTAAGTTGAATATATTTTCAACATGAACATAAAAATGTATTAACTTGAAATGATTTTTAAAATTATACCTGCATTTTTTTTTCAATTTAAATGAATAAAGAGTACAGGTAGGTTTTTAAATATTTCTAACATGATCTTACGTGTCTCTTTCTCTATAAATTATTGTTAGCTTAAGCCAAGACTGTATTAGTCTAACTTCTCAAAACAATAATATTTCTTTTTTTTTTTTTTTTCCGTTTTTTATATTATTTTATTTATTTTTTTTTTAATTTTTTATTGTGGGTTGTTCAAAACATTACAAATTTCTTGACATATCATATTCCACACTTTGATTCAAGTGGGTTATGAACTCCCACCTTCACCCCATACACAGATTGCAGAATCACATCAGTTACACATCCATTGATTTACA
>NW_026000093.1:25771842-25792053 GCF_001458135.2 Marmota marmota marmota
TGACATAGTAGACCATATATATATATATATATATATATATATATATATATATATATATATATATATGTTTTTATTTCATTTTTATATAGTTTGAATTTAAAAGGAATGCTTATGGCATATGCTTTAGGAGGGTATGCTTATGTTTATATAGATAGTATTAAAGACTAAAGAATTGTGTTGTGCTATAGAGCTAAGCACACAATAAACCCAGACCTTACGTGGTCCTTTCTGAGCAATGACAAAACCAGCTCAATCTCAGGATTCCCTGGAGGACATTTTAAAAAAGGAGTTCCATTGTCTTCCCCAGAGGTGCAGAATTAGTGTTTTAGTTAAATCAGCTCTAGGACTCTGTACTACAAAGAATTTTCCAGAGATATTTAATCACAGCCAGATTTGAAATGACTGGCAGTTCAGTTTACATAGAGGAACGCTTACAGATATGTCCCACAGTCCACAAAAGGGGGTAGAAGTGGGGAGTTAAAGTTTATTTAAACTTCTTTTTCTCTTCAAAGCTATATGTTTTCACATATAGCTTTAGTGCAAAATTTCACTATGCAAAAACTTTATAGTAAACAGAATTTTCTGACCTGGTACATTTTCAAGTTGATCTTGTAACTTGTAACAAATAGTTTTGTCTCTAGTATAGAACTCTTTTCTTCTAAGTATATAATAATTGGTAGATATTTTCTTAACATGAAAGCCAACACACACACACACACACATACACATACACACACACATCAGAAAATAAAATTCATAATTCTGCTTAATAGTGAAATAGATTTTCTAAGGAATAAGAAACAAATTTTAATATTTTCTATGTTTATTATAACATTGTTTAGGAGAGCTATTGAATGCAATTAGCCTAAGAATAAAATATAAATTTCACATGTTAAAAGGGAAAATTTAAAATAGTTAAAAAAATATAAATCTAAGAGAATCAATTAAAAATCCATTTGACAATATTAGGCAATAGCTTTTATATTTAATCAAAATTTAATTAGGTAGACATTTACAATTTAAAGTATCAATAGCAAAATATTTCTCTACATAAATTAAAATAATAAAGATAAATCATTGTGAAAACAAACAATTTAAAATAACAATATGTACTATAAAATATTTGGAACCTCATGATGAAAGTTGAGGACCCATATCAAGAAAAACCAGGTAATTATTTTGAAGTGTTAGTATATGACACTATATTAGAATAATGGAGATATACCTAACTTTTGAAAGGAATATAATGTTATAAAAATGAAATATACTGTAGAGATGTCAAGTATCTCAGAAACAATCAGCATATTTAATGCACTATTCATTAAAAACAAACAGCACTTGCTAAGGTATCTATAAAGTACATGCAGAAGAATAAAATTACAAAAATCAGAAAATCATGAAAAAGAAAAAAAAATCACATGATTACAAGTGATAGAAAGTGAAACCTAACAAATATACATTATGAAATTCTAATCACAAAATTAATATATTAGCATTAGCACTGCAATTAATTGACTATATATTAGAATAGAGTAATAAATGATATTGTAAGTCAGTAGAGAAAAGGCAGCATTAAAAATATATATTCAAGGAATTTAGCTTCTGGCACATAGTATAAAAATGGGACCAGAAATACCCTACTGCCTGAAACTGTTAAAAATCAGACAAACTATATAAAGTGATGGTTGGCAGCCATTGAACATCAGACAACACAGAACAATGGTCACTGAGTGAAGACTAAAAGTTGTCCCAGATCATTACTAGAGAGAGTATCCAGGACACAGTACAGCAGGGGCCAACAAGATGGAGGTCAGCCTTATCCAGTGTTGAACAGAAAGGTCTGGGCTTCAGGGAGGGCACTGAAGAACAAATACAGAAGACTGATTACTAGGAAAGAGACAACTGCTTAGCTAGAGAATTCCAGAGTTCTGTAGGGGGCTAACCATCATGTCTTCATCTGGGTAATGATTAGTGTATGCTGGTGAGAAACTACCCAATTTTGAGAGGCAAAAAAAAAAAAAAAAGAAAGAAAGAAGGAAAGAAAAGTAGAGGAATAAATCTCACGACCCAAAATGGTAGGCAATTTGAATTGCCACCAGCCAGAGTGGAAAGTCATTGTAATTCATGGAGCATTATGCAGAGGGGGTCATTGCCTCAGTGTTCAGACAAAATCAGTCTTGGACTAAAGATGAAGCTGGTCTTGCATATCTCAAATTAAAGCAAACCCAAAGGGATAAAGTAATTTTATGCATCCCAGAACAAAACTCAAGAATATTATGGCACTACAAAATGTATCCAGCACCCAGAAATGTAATACTAAAAATGTTTGGCATTCAATAAAACATCACTAAATGTGTAAAGAAATAGGAAAAACAATCCATGATAAAGGGAAATCTCAATCAATAACAACATAGAGAAAAACGATAAAGATTGTATCATTTGTAGAAAAGGCCATAATCAATTATCATTGTATGCCATAGTTCATAAATACAAAGAAGCAATTAACAACATATGCCATGATGTCTATGTGGAATGTATATAACTGTACCCATAAACAAAATAATAAAGAGCACTGGAATGATAAATATATATGTTGTGGCTTATATATTAGGTGTTTCCTAAAAACTCATGAGTGAGACAATGCAAGAAAGAAGTGAAATGAATGGATTATGAGAGCCTTGGAGCTAATCAGTGCAGTAAAAACCTGATAAGAATTAACGTGGTAACTGGCAGGTCAAGTCATGTTGGAGGTGGGTACCTGGGGATTTATCTTTGGAATTATATTTTGTACCTGAAGAGTGGAGTATTTCTCTCTCTCTCTCTCTCTCTCTCTCTCTCTCTCTGTTTTTTTTCCTTTCTTTTTTTTAAAATTTGTTCCTTTAATATATAATGTCAGTAAAGTGTATTTTCACATAGTATACATACATGGAATATAACTTATACTAATTAGGATCCCCGTTTTTTGGTTGTTCATGATGTGGAGTTTCACTGGTTGTGTATTCATATATGGACATAGGAATGTTATGTCCAATTCAGTGTATGGTCTTTCCTATTTCCATTCCCCTTCCCTTCCCTTCATTCCCCATTATCTAATCCAATGAACTTCTGTTCTTCCCTACACAACCCCCCACCCCACCTTATTGTATGTTAGCATCCATGAGTCAGAGACAACATTTGGCCTTTGGTTTGTTGGGATTGGCCTATTTCATTTAGCATGATAGTCTCTACTTCCAATTTGCAGTCCCACAGCAATGTGAGTGTACATTTTTCCCCACATCCTTGTCAACATTTACAGTTACTTGTTCTTGATAATTGCCATTCTGGTGTGAGATGGAATTTCAGTGCAGTTTTAATTTCCATTTCTTTAATTGCTGGAGATGTTGAACATTTTTTCAGATATTTTTTGATCATTCATATTTCTTCTTCTGTGAAGTCCCTGTTCCCGTCCTTTGCCCATTTATTGTTGGGTTATTAGTTTGGGTTGTTTTTTTTTTTCTGTTTCCTGATGACCATTTCTTAAGTTACTTTCCTCTGCCTTGTCATTTCACCATGATGTGCTGCCTTCCCTTGAGCCCCAAGGAATGGAGCCAACTATCTATGGACTGAGAACTCTGAAAAGGTGAATCCCCAAATAAACTTCTTCTTTTAAAATTGTTCATATCAGGCCTTTCAGTCACAGCAGCAAAAAATCTAACTAAAATAATGTGGGTAAATATAAAATACTTTATTTCTTCTTTCTTTCATTCTTTTTTCCTTTTATCTTTTCCCCCTCTCTCTTTCCTTCCTCCATCCCTCTTTTCTTTTCTCCTTTTTCCTTCCTTCTTTCCTTCCTTCCTTCCTTCCTTCCTTCCTTTCTTCCTCCTTCCTTTATTTCATGCTGGCGTTGAATTCAAAGCCTTAAGCAGGGTAAGCACAAAAGCTACCATAGAGCTACATCCCTAGTCCTTCTTTTTAAATATCTTTATAAGTTAATTGACTATTTAAAGAAAAAAATATGATGGTAAAGTTTGAGATTTTCGACAATTAAGAAATAAATTGTAACAATAGTACAGAAGCCATGAAGGGGAAAATAGAAGATTACTCCCACATGACCCTTCTAATATGCTTCTGAAAGAATTAAGAGATTGCTTCAGTTCCTATTATTAAGCTTATTATGTAAGCTTCAAAGCCTGACATTTGTTTTCCCTGAGTTTCTAAAATCTCTTTCCAAGTTTATCCTGAAGCCTCTCTCTTGCAGAGACTTAGATATTGGTTCCACTAATTTAGACAGGAAAATCTATGTTGTCATTGTAATTCTGTCTCATTTTATCTCTCAGCTTGTGCATGTCAATACACAATCTTCATTTATCTAAATTCCCCTCCTTCGTTTATCTAATTTCTTTCACAAAAATCAACTTTTAAAACATTAGTTTGTTAAAGTTTGGTTGCCCTGACCAAAACTTCCTGACAAGGACAACTTAGAAGAAGAAAAGTTTATTTTGGGTTCACAAGTTCAGTCCATTGTTGCCCAATTGCGCTGCCCTGGGACTAAAGGGAAACAGATCATTATGGCAGAAAGGTGTGGCATAGAAAAGATGTTTTAGTTCCTAGCATTCAGGAAGAAAAAAAAAGAGTGTTGGAGGAACCAGGGACAAAATGAAATCCCCAAGAGAACACCTTCAGTGACCTATATCCTACAACCATATCATACCTACTTATGGTTAGTACCTAGTACAGTAGTCCTTCTGAATTATTTATCCATCAAGTGGATTAATCCACTGACCAGGTTACAGTTCTTATAATCTAATGATTTCACCTCTGAACATTGCTACATTTTATGATACATGAGCTTTTGGGGGAAACACCTCACATTCAAACCATAACATTCTGGTCATGGCCCCTGAAAACTCTAATCTTCCAAGGCAAAATGCATTTAGTCAATTGTTAGGAGTCCTCGTATCTTAATAATCCTAGTACTGACCAAAAGTTCAAGTCTAAATTCTTCTCCGAGATAAAGACAAACTCAAAGCTTTGAACCTTTGTTTAAACAAGATAAAATTATGTATATCCACTATATTGTGGCACAGAGTAAACATTCACATTCCAAAAGGAAATAATAGGAACATAGAAAGAAGGAACAGAACCAAAGCAATGCCAAAATTTAGCTGGGCAAACAAGTCCTGTTGCTTCATGTCTAGCATCTAGAGAAAATGCTGGTGAAGTGTGAATTCTAAAGGGCTTGGGCAGCCCCACCCCTGTGGCCTCGGTTTCAACCCATATGGCTTCTCTTCACTTGGCTTTTCTTGCATTTCCTCAGCTGGTGTTCCATGTTACTGGCAACTCTTAATTCAGCACACCTCCATTACAACTTCATTCTCACAGCTTTAAGCATTGCCATCCTGGGGGTTATCCACAGGGATTCCAACCTGGTACACTTTGCCTAGCCTTCTAGGCCTTCCTTTGAAATCTTCATGGAAGCCCCTGTGACCTTGGAACTCCAGCATCCTGCATTTCTTCGAAATAAATAACACATGGACTTGCCAAAGTCTTCTACAAGCTCAAGCAGTAGACAGGTCCCCTTGAACTATGGATGCAGTGGTCTTTGAGTGGGAGGGCAGCTGATCACATTGTAACATATCCTGGGGAATAACTTCCTTAGGCACCCTGTGTGAGCAAGGTGCTTCTATAGTTTCTTTTTTTAATTGATTTTATTTTTAAATACATGACCCCAGAATGCATTACAATTCTTATTACACATATAGAGCACAATTTTTTCACTTCTCTGTATATAAAGTATGATCATACCAATTCATGTCTTCATACATGTACTTAGGATAGTGATGTCTATCACATTCCACCATCATTGCTAACCCCCTGCCATCTCTCTTCCCCTCCCACCCCTCTACCATGGTATTGGCACCAAAACAGACTGGTAGACCAATGGTACAGAATGGAGGACACAGAGACTAACCCACAAAATTACAATTATCTTATATTAGACAAAGGTGCCAAAAACATGCATTGGAGAAAAGATAGCCTCTTCAACAAATGGTGCTGGGAAAACTGGAAATCCATATGCAACAAAATGAAATTAAACTCCTATCTCTCACCATGCGCTAAACTTAACTCAAAGTGGATCAAGGACGTAGGAATTAAACCAGAGACTCTGTGTCTAATAGAAGAAAAAGTAGGCCCTAATCTTCATCATGTGGGATTAGGCCCCAACTTCCTTAATAAGACTCCTATAATACAAGAATTAAAACAAAGAATCAATAAATGGGATGGAATCAAACTAAAAAGTTTCTTCTCAGCAAAAGAAACAATCTGTGAGGTGAATAGAGAGCCTACATCTTGGGAGCAAATTTTTAGCCCTCACACATCAGATAGAGCACTAATCTCTAGAATATAAAATAATTCAAAAAGCTAAGCACCAAAAACAAACAAACAAAAAACAAATAACCCAATCAATAAATGGACGAAAGAAATGAACAGACACGTCTCAGAAGAGGATGTACAATCAATTAACAAATATATAAAAATATGTTCCATAGTTTCTTAAAGAAGTTTGCACTGTTATACTCTTAAATCTGTGGTGAGCTGGGTCTTGTTGATACCTAAGATGCCCTCAGACATCTTTCCTATTGTTTCTGTGAAAAATACTTATTTTGTGGCAGTAATCTCTTCCTTGCCTCAAATTTTAGACATACTTCTTCTGAGACCAAACTGAAAGTTTTAAAAGTCTTTTTTCTCTGCTTTCTGCTACCAATTATCATAGTAAACCTGGCTAAAAGCTGTTGGCAATATCCATTCCTAAATGCTATGCTGCTTTGAAATTCCCCCATCAGTCTAATTATTTCGTGACTTTTAAATTCAGTCCACAGAAAATTCTCAGGACATGTCAAAATATAATCAAGTTCTTTGCCAGAATAAAACTTGAATGGCTTTTAGTCCAATTCCTTATAGTGTCCTCATTCCCTTCAGAAACCTCAAGATCACAGTCTTTACTGTCTGCAATTCTTATCCATATTCTAGTCTTCTATGCTCCAAACAGAATTGCCTATTAAGCTCTATTAACATTATTCCAAGCCTTCTCCATTCAGTATCTGCAAACTTTTCCAAATTCTTTCCACAATCCAATTATAAATATTTCTGAACCACATGGTCAGTTATGATCACAACAATTACCCCACTATTCAGTACCAGTTTCTCTGTTATTCAGCTTTTCACTATTGTGACAAAAATATCTTACATTATCAACTTGGAGGAGGAAACATTTATTTGGGGCTCACCGTTTCAGAAGTTAATTCCACAGCTGGCCAACTCCATACTCTGGGTTCGGTTCAAGATGAGGCAGAACATGGTGGAAGGGCATGGTGGAGTAAAACTGCTCAGCTTATAGCAACTGGAAAGCAGAGACAGAGAGCAAAAGGAGGCCAAGGACAATCCCTACTACCATGCCCTACCCACATATAGTTACACAAGTACAATAGTCCTTTAAAATTATTAGTCTGATAAATGAATTAATCCATTGATGATGTTACAGCTTCTCATAATTCAATCATTTTACCTTGGAACATTGCTGTACTGGGTAATGCAGGAGCTTTGAGGGGGAATACCTTGTATCCAAACCCAAACAACTAGGTAAATATAAATTAATCCCAGGTAAGATTGACATGGGTCTCCAGGTTAAAAACCAAACCAAACCAAACAAAACAAAACAAAAACTTAGCAGGAGAGCTGAATCAAATCGGAAAGTGACTTAGGTACAGAATGGAAAGACTTTAACTTAGTACCAAATTATCAAGTCTCTATATTTACCTTCATTTTTACTGAGAATTCAAGAAATTCACCAATAGTGAAAATAAGCCTTTTGTTGACTCTGCCTTTTAGCTTTTTGCTTTATTTACGACAGTCTGAGAAAAAGGAATTTTTATTTTAATTTCTTCCCAATTGGAACTATGTGCATCTCTTTCAATTGCTTGGAAGATTGAAATAGAATTACATAACAGGAAGGACTTTGACGTGGCTGATATAAGTTGTAAATTTGATAAGCACTTTTTTCTAGAAACTTAGCAGCCTGTCCTCTGGTTTCACATTTCATACAGATTGTTGACACCTCCTGAGCAGAGTACAGAGGACCTGTGAATATTCTAAGATCTGTCCTCAAATATTCTTGATTCTTGAACACTAAACCTGGAAATTTTTCTTCTTGTGCCTGGATATATACAATGGGATAGAATATCATCAGAATATAATGGTGACTTTCATTTAATACAAACTTATTCATGACATATTATATGAAAAACATAATTGCTTTAATATTTTAAATAAATCAAACAATAACATGGCTGTATTAAGTAAGAAGACTTAAAATTCCAAAATAGGTCAAAAGAGCATGAAAAAAGAAACTACAATTAAATAAAATAAGTAACAGAAGCAACATATAGTAGACTTAACAATATAATCTAGTGAGTCTTTTGTGTAATAGAAAAATAACAGACAATTGCAAATCATAAAGAAGAAAATTAATGAAAAAATTATAGTAATAGAAGATAATCATATACATTAGCTCTATAAGTAATGACTCTTCTCAAATAAGGAAAGAGAACAAATAGAAGGAATCATCACATTTATTAAAATTGCTTAAAGTACTAAAATTATTTACTTAATGCTCATTATAATCTGGAAAAAAATACTTAATTCTTATCTGGGAAAAATACTTAATGATAATCCTTACTTTATATTACTTGAAAAAAGTTACCTAGGTTAAAAAAAAACCTTGTAAATTATATTAAGGCAGAAATTAGTAACATAAAGGAATGTATATAAGAGACATAAATAAATTAAAAATTAATTAGTCCAACTTTCCTGAAAATTTGGAGCAAAAATTGTTCTAATAAATGAATCAAATGCTTTTGGTAGCAAAATTTTTTAAAACAAATGAATTATTAGCTAATAAATATTTAATAGATAAAGTATAAACAGAATAAATAGATTTATCTTACAACAATATTCAATCATAGTTTTAAAAGTGGTGTCCTATATCATATTCATAACAAATCTCCTGCTACAACAAATCATTTCAGTGGCTTAACACAATAAATCTCATCTACTTCAACTTAAGTGCTAGAAATTCTTTACTCTATTTGGGGAAGTAGATACCTACCATTTAGTTCTATTATCTTCTGGAGCCTTGCCAACTTCCCCTGGATTTTCAGAATATGGACATTGCACAAGGGAAGAGAAAATGTGACACATGTGAGAGGAATTTTAGGGATCAGTTTAAGACTCGACTAAATATCATGGATACTTTTCCTCAACATATTCCTGGCCAGAAACTCTTTATATGGCTTCACCAAAAGCAAGGGAGGATGGGAATATACTTAAGCACTGGGTTAAGAAGAAAAGGTGGGAAAAAAGGTTTGAGCACTAATATGTTTTCTTACTAAACATTTTTGTACCAAAATAAAAATAAAAATGAAATATGAAATTCAAGGAAATAAAGTATTAACATGTCATATAAATATGTTATCAGAAGTTAAATAAAAAGTGATAATTGATTAAATCTGTATGTTCCAGATATAGACTATACAGTCTTCAGAAGTATATGTGAAATGCCTACCAAAATAATAACATATTTTACAATGAAGGAAATTGCAATAGAAGAGACTAGATTGCTTAGGAATGCACTTAATAAATTTATTTACTTTATATAAATTGTTCATTTCATGATAGTGGTTTGAGCAACTATTCGTGGCTACAATCACATAGACATACACTCAAAGGAAGACTTGGAATATTGAGAAGGGATTTACATAAAATGTGATATTTTGAATTGATTAATAATGAACAATTTAACAATTTATAATTAACATAATAAAGAAATGTGAAAAAATGAAATGTTCCTAAATGAACACATCAGAATGTTTTATTAATAATTTGAGGGAAATTTATATCTCTCTAAATAACTAGGATTAAAATAAATTCAATGTGAATAATTCAACATAAAAATTAATATTTGAATAAAAAGTGTTCTAATAATGAGGGTTAAATGAAATATAGTCTAAATTAAAAGTAAAGAAAAATCTTAAAAGCAGCATGCAGTTTACATATGATTAATTTTAAGTGAAACAATTAATTTATGAAAGTGCAAACTTATGTGCACATAGTATCACAATTATTCAAGGAGTTCAGACAAATGAATACATGAGTATTTATGGATAATGGTCTAGATGTCACAAATATGAAGAAATATTTTAAAATAAAAATGCTATTTACACTAAAATTTAACGATATCAAATACATTTTTTTCTGAATGCTAAATTTTGCTCCCTAAGTCAAAATATCATTGGAATTCAAAATATAGCATTGGGATTCAAATCTTTTTAAAATTTAAATTAATTGCTCCATTTTTTTCAAATCAACAAAAATATTAATAATAACATTTTTTTTCTGTGTTAGTCAGCTTTTCATCACTGTGACTGACAGACCAGGCAAGAACAATATCAAGGAAGAGGAGTTGATTTTGGCTTATGGTTTAAGAGGTTCAGTCTATGACAAGCCTAGTTTATTGCTCTGGACTTGAGGTGAGGCAGAACATTATGGTAGAGGTTTGAGCAACTATTCATGGATACAATCACATAGACATACACCCAAAGGAAGCCTTGTAATATTGAGAAGGATTTACATAAAAATGTGATATTTAGAATTGATTAATAATGAGCAATTTAACAATTTATAATTAATGTAATAAAGAAGGAAAGCTGCTTATCTCATGGCAGCTGGGAAATAAAGAAAATGGAAGAGGCTGCAGGGGAGATAAACCCTTCCAGGACATATTCCAGCCATACCCTCCTCCAGCCATACCCCACCTGCCTACAGCTACCACCCAGTTAGTCTGTTCAAAATAGAATGGACCAGTTAGGTTATTGCTCTCATAATCTGCTTGAGGTTGCTAGGGGTAAGGGCAAGGATAACTAAGGAAGGGCTGTTGTGATTGCAGCTGTGAGGAACAGAAGCAGGTGTTATAGGTTAGAAGAAGGCATTGTGGTTAACCTTGACAGAGAGTAGAGAGTTACAGGATGTCTTTCAGACCCACTGTCTCCTTTCAGGTTGGCATGATGTCCGCCTCCCCTCCTGTCCTTCTCCAAGGCCCTTATCCTGGCTGCCTATGGGAGATCTGTTTCTGCCTCAATAGGCCTGAAACATAGCAGGGGTTTTATAGTCACTTCTGTAAATTACAGGGATACCATTAGTCAAGGTGAGTAAACAAGGTATTTTGTAAGGTGTATTATGATTATTGTATGCATATGAAATAAAGATTCTATCTATAGATGACGTATTTCTTTATTATAATATGTCTATCAAGACCAGAGTTTGGAATTGAATTCTTGATTTAATTTCTAATTTAACCTGATAAAACTGCATATTTTAGTAATATCATGTAATTTGTTATTTCACTGTCACAATTTTCTTTAGATCGTGCAAATTATTAATGATGCCAGAGTATTTGTCAGAGTGGGCCCTCTTGTGTAATTAAATTTCCTTTTGGCTAAAATAATCATTAGAAATGCATGATACATGAATGTTATCAATATTAGACCATGATATTTTATGCAAATTTTATTGTGACATGAAAACATAAGGAACTATCAAATCAAATATAATCAAATCATGTACAATCTATCTCAGAATTTAAGATTTGCTACCTCTATTCAGTGAGCTTAATATTCCTGGCCATATAAGTGTATTAAATAATAATATCTTATTACTAACAACTTTACATTCTTATGAAATGTCTTTGAAATGTTGAGTTTTCATGCAGACTAGATGTCTATTGTATTTTACTGCCAAAATAACATGTTTCAAATAGTAAAACAGCAGGGGAATACTGACTGAGCTATTAATAAAACACACCAGCTTTTAGCTGGCAAAGCAGCCTTCTTTCCATCAAACATGTCTCAGCCTTTAATAAAGAAACTCAAGTGGTGTAGGTGAAAAATTACTTTTCTCACCCGGTCATCTGTCTGTCATGTATTATTCAGGTCACCANATATATATATATATATATTTATAATATTGAGCCCAAGGGCATGGAAGTTCTCTCTCCTTAAATTCTGGTCATCATGTCTGTTATTTAGAGTTTTGAATTTTTTTCTGTAGAAGTCTTATATTTTCTTTTAAAAGTCATTTCTAGACAATTTATTGTTCTTGGTGCTGTTCAGAATATTTTCCTTTAATTATTATTATCTAGTTGATTATTGTTGGTGCAGAGAGACAAATCTCTTATAAAATATGTTCATATTATCTGCAATATATGGCAGCATTATGTCTTACTTGCCAATTCTTACGTAGCTTGTTTTTTTTAATATTTGCCAAAAGTTCCAATAGTATGTTAAATAGTAGTTAGTAGTTTTAGTGAACATTTGTATTATTGTTAACCTCAAATAAAATGCATTAAAAGCTTTTATATTAAAAATGGATTTTGCAAAAAAAAAAGAAAGAAAGAAAGAAAGAAAAAAGAAATGGGGTTTGCTGAGGTTTTTGGTATATATCTTTTACCTAGTTAAATACAACCCTGTTTTTGTCTTAATTTGCTAACACCTTTTATTTAAAAGAAAAAAAAGAATGACTTGCTTTTTATCAAATGTATTTCTATCCTTAATTGTGGAAATTACAGACTTTCTTTCTTAATGTAAAAAAAGAGAAAAATATAGAACACTACCACTAAAGAATACTTAGTGATTTTGCAAAAAGATTTTTTTTGAACTACCATATAAAAGTCAAAAATACATAGAGTGAAGTACACTGAGGAATTACCCAATTACTCTTTTTTATATATACATTTTATTTATAGTAGGCCATAGATGGTCTAGAAAACAAAGTCAATTTCTGCTAAATTGTTTCTCACCCCCTGGGATCTGGAATGTGTTTTGAAATAGGAAACTTTGGAAATTTTCTCAATTCTCCTCAATCTCTCTTATATATTTTGTGGAAACTTGTTTTGTATTGAAAGGTCCCCTCTATATTTCTCCCACTCTGTAAACCTGTTTCCTTTTGCTGGAAGCCAGAGCTCAAAGCATCAAGAATTTATTAAGCTTCGGGGAAGTTGTCAATAATGTGCTAGGCTGTGGAGAATATTTGAGAAAAGTAGCTTTTGTTCTCACAGGGTCAAATATGTTTTCAAACAGGTGACCAGGAAGGCTTGCATGTGCAAAACAAGTCAAAAACAATATAAAACAAGACTAAATCAAGTGTTAGCACTTTGAAGGGCAAATTAAAGCTGCTAGCAAGATTTGGAGAAGGAAAAAATATAGAAGAGGATTGATTTTGTGTAAAAGATTTAGATCTAAAATGACATAACTAATTTTATACTCATCTTACTTCACATGTAAGATCTTATATTTTTACTAAAATTATTTGCTTTAGATTCTATGTTTTATTTGTGGATCATTCCACATAATTGTTTTATGAGGTTTTGAAACTCGAGAGTGATTTAAACAGCTGCCCAAAACACACCTCCTCTGTTATGTTGTTCTGGGATTATCTTGAACCCTAGCTGCAGAGGTGAGCTCTGGTTTGGCTCCCTTAATGAAATCATATAATTTCATTGAGGAATAGGTACATGAGCTAAATTTGTCCAATCAGAGTGAAACTCTAAAGTTTTATTTCATAGTTAAAGGAAAATATATTGTCCCTCTCCTCTTTTAACGATAGACACAGAGGCATTAAGTCTTCTTGCTGAAAGCAACCATTCTTCAGCCATGAGACATATCAGCTTGAAGACAAAGAAGACATAGGGAACAAGTCTACAGAATTTGGGAGAAAGTACCCCAAACCATGTATTACTTCTGGACTTTTACCAAGAACCAACGCTTTACTTTTATTTTTTTCAATCCAGTTTAGATTATGTCAGTTACAGTGCTATTTGAAAATTGGTAAGCATACAAATTAAACAATTAAAATTAAATATAAATTATTTTTTCTTAGACAACCAATCTTATTTATTTATTTTAAGTGTTATTTAATTATTTTAAGTGTTCTTTTTAACCAACAAAAAGATTTGACTTTTATATATCAGATATATTCTTAACTGATATATTTTGTCTAATATACTTTATCAGTTAAGAATTTAAAAACATTTTAAAATTACAAGTATAGATCTGGATGTCTGAAAGAAATCACATGTAAACCTGAGAAACAAAAGAGAACAATGAGAAGATAGTGTATTGGTGACAAAGAAAACGTATTCTGGTGTCATGGAGAAATGGATTTAAATTACCACTTCAATCACTTACTCCTTCTGTGACTTCAGGATAAATCATTTATCATATCTCAGACTAAGCTCCTTATCTGGTAATTGTAATAATAATAGCACCTAAATTTCTGGCTTTTGATTAGCTATGTGTGATTCACACTAAGAGTATGCTCTGACAGTGGGTAACTGATTCTGAAAGAGAAAAAAAAATCTCTACATGCTTGTGAAATAAAAGATCTATATGAACCACTGTTAAAGAAAAATAATTAAAGTTGAATTAAATGATAATAAAAGTAAAACTACTAGGCTAGAGGTAAAACTATGTTTTGAGACAATATGTAATTTAAATGTATATGTTAGAAACAAAGAAAAGAAGGCTGAAAGCCAATTATCTATGCATAATAGAATTAGTAAAGAATATAAATTGGTTCCAAAATAGTAAGAAAATATTAAAGATAAAAGCAGAATAATATGTCTTCTCCATTGATCAAAGAATCAGTAGAGTAAAAATATCAACTCTCTTCAAACTTATCAGTTCGTTTAATGAAATCCTACATTAAAAGCAGATGTTTTGCAGAAATTAAGAAGCTGATTTTATAATTTGCAAGAAAATATAAAGGACAATGTATAGTATGAAAAGAATAATTTTTAAGAATTCACTTTATTAGGCATCAACACATTAAAAAGATACACTGAAAAAAGATAGTGTATTTTTTAGTAAATAATACTAAACCAATGAAATATAATTGTAATTTCAAAAGCTATGTCAGAAACACATGGACTTTTATTTAATTCAATGGTGGGACTACAATGCTGTAAGGAGGGTCTTTCTGATACCTATTGCTGAGCTAGTTGAATACCCATCTGGAAAACACTCTTACCTCATACCATATTAAAAAAATCAGTTCCAGCAGTTTGCAGCTGTATATGTAAAAGGTGAAGCAATAAAGATTCTAGAAGACAATATGAAAGATCATGCTTATGTTTTTTGAGTTTAAAAGATCTTTTCTAAACAGGGCAAAAAATTAGAAACCATAAAAACAAAATACTTTAAATTGGATGATTTTAAAGCTTTTTTTCATAAAAAGGCATCTGAACTGAAAAGGCATTCCGCAAAGATTGAAAAATATTGTAACACACATAATGACAAAAGCTTATGAGCTCAGAATATGTAAAAAGTATAAACAATAATAAAGGGGCAGAAAGCTCATTGGAAAATGTGAACAAGAGTGTTCAACAGGCATTTTACAAAAAAAGTGTATCCAAATGTCCAATAAACAGATAGTAGAGATCAATTGATCTCAGATGTGTTTAATTAATATATATGAGCACATATATGCACATATACATACATATATATGTATATATCTCAGAAGAAATGATTACTACAAGTCCTTCAGAATGACTAATATTAACAGATTACCAATACTAAGTATTGAATAGAAGGTAGAATAATGAGAAGTCTGGTTTAGGACTCAGGATCTACTGAAGTTCTTGGGAACCCCCTCTTGATCTAATTGGAATTGTTCTTTTGTCCCTCAACCAAACAAAAAAAAATTAATGACTACCTTGAGCTTATTAGTTATAAATGTATTATGTTTCCAACTGAACATAAATGAGCAAAGTCCAGAGAAAACCATTCCATGACCATATTTGTATTAAGATAAAAAATGGCTTCAGTTTAGGTACAAAAAAAAAAGTTTTAGCATCTCCCTCTTCTAAGGAACCTGAGAGACTTCTTACCCTTTTACAAATGGAAGTTCTAAACTTGTTTTAATCTATGTCCTAGTTAAAAAATTAGGATAAAGCAATCACCCTATGACCTTGCTTTTTGACAACATCCAATCCAGATGTGGCCCTGTCTTCCTTCCCTTTGTCTCAAAGTCCACCAGTACTATCTTGCATCCTATAAGCCTAATTCAAATCCTTTTGCTGAGACATCCCATGATATCTTCTAACTATTGGTATAATTTTGATGGTCTTTGTTGATTTTAAATAAGATATAGAACTGATACAGTTAATCTTTCAACTGGATTTTTAAAATATTTAAATCTTAATTTGAGCTCTAAAATTTAATTTTTCCAGTACTTTTATTTTGAAAAAAAATCTGCATAAAGATTTAAAACATAATTTAATGAATATTTATATAATTGTTACCTGAATTCAATTTCAAACATTGTGCTATATTTAAAATATTAACTAAACGTTTACCTAGTTAGTCCTCATTCAAACAATAACATTTGATAAATTAAACAATGCTTTAATTCTTAAAATCTCCTCTTACTTTGTCCTCCTTTTCACTGAATTCCTGTGGGTATTCTACATTTTCCCCCCTACTTTGTTTTTGTCCTTTTAAGGCACAAATTTCTTTATTCATTTGCTATCTGGAAGAGTTATTTAAGTTTTCACCCTAAACCCTATCTTTTTCTGTCCTCATAGTGTCTCTCTGTGTTGTAATTTTTACTCTTAGTTTCCATCAGCATATACAATCAGAAAAGTTCCAAGATAATATCTCCTAGTTTTTTATTGATTTCTAGAGGTATACATACAACTTCTTGCCTTTCATTGTTTTTTTTAGAAGTACTAAAGACATCTCAGATTCTACATATGTTTATAAAATCAAACCCTAGATTTTAACCATCTAACTGTAGTCCTTTGCCCTATTGTCTAGACAGGGACTGGCTTTGTTAGGATTTTGCTTAGAAAAACATGAAATCTATAAGTCATTTTGATACTTTATCCAGTGATAACTCCATGTGTAATTCTGGTACGTTCCTTCCAACCCCCAAATACTAGCTTTCTCTGGGTCCATCAGCTTGTTTTACCCACCATCATTTCTCATAGTAAATTACTGGAATAGACTGCTTTAATGATCTCCAATCCATTCTCTAAAATGAAAAAGAGTAAGTATAAAGACTAAAAAATAAAAAAATAAAAAGCAAGTCTTACCACAATCCCTTGCTTGGTTAAACTTCTTCATTGTTTTCTCATAATGGTAGTAATAAAAATAATGCTCCTAAATAGGATTTAAAAGGCTCTAACCTCTATCCTCAAATTGAATCATCACCTTCAATTCCATCCTCTGCATACTCCTCCTCTTAGGTCTCTTTGTTCAATGCTTTCTCCTATTTCCTCGCACACCTCACTTCTTCCCTTTGTGTCCACCTACTAATTTTTCATGTCTCATGTCAATTCTCACTTCTCGACTGCCTGTGTTTGAAACAAATCACCCAGCTTATGCTTTTGAGATACTGTGTGTTTCAGCTATCACTTATCACAATTGAATTTTATGTTACTATGGAATGCATTCACCTAAAATTCCAAACCACAAGAAGAAACACAGAGAAAATAGGTATTCATTTTTCTTCTAAAAAAGTGAATCTGGAGCAGAGCCTTTCTGACCTTTCACTCCTTCATCTACAGAGGATAGGTAACTTTATTCTCACACTCATCACCACTAAATCTCATGATGCTCTTCCTCTAAGTTTCACATTTACATTCCAGAGAGAAGAGAAGCAGGGAAGGACATTCCAGTAGTTTTTGATTCTTTATATCAGAAGAATAGAGGCTTTCCTAGAACCCCTTAGCAGACTACCTTTCCATTTAATTGTTCAGGACTATGCCCCAATTCTACCACTCACTGTGTTGGTTATTGGGAAGCAATTAAAAATGGTGTCAGAGAGTTAATTACAGAATTGGTTCACAAGTTTACATTTTCTATGGGACTAGTTGACTTATGTTTGTCTATCCCAGTAGGTTAGCTTTTAAGCTCCTTTAAGGCAGGGACAATATTTGTTTTGCTAGTAGCAGGTATTTCATAATTACAAATTATATATAGATACATAATATATATGTATATATAGTATATATACATATATATTATATATATACATATGTATGTGTATATATATATATGTTGCTATTTCTAAATTGTTAATTAAAAAACACCTTCTGTGGATCTATTCTTATATTCCTTCTAAAATATCTTAGTTTCAGAGTCTTATTTTCCATATAAAGAAAGGATAATAATAGAATTCTTAGTTGTACTTGTCTCTGACAAGTGAGTATAAAACAATGTTTTAGTCATAATCTCATAGAAGAATCTAAAAGACTAATTAACTTGAAGGCATTATTATTTTCACAGCAGAAGAAGCTTTAGGTTTTGATACTGACTAATGTAAGCAAGTAACACAGTTTTGGCAATATACATATAAGTTCCTAAAAGGACAATATTAATTTATTTAGTGATATGTGAATAACAACAAAGGAAATGGGTCATGCAAATGGGACTTCAGGTCAAATATTTTCTAGTAGTGGCTCCAAGGGACATAGTGTGCAAAATTATTATAATTGCTCTCTACAGAACATAGCTACATTATATTAAGACTTCTCTAAAGTTCATTAACCTAGTCAATTTATAAATCTGACATGAAATTAAGATATGTACCTATAATAGAATACAATAAAGAAATTAAAGATATACATGCACTGATATGAAACTGTATCACAAATTTATAGGTTTAAAAAAGGAAGTTGTTAAAAACTGTTGGGGATAATATATTTAACTACAGTGACTATTTACTGATATGATGAATAAAAATGACAAACTAAAGAATAAATGATTTTATTTTTATCAAGATCAATCTTTATATGTATTATAAGTATTATCACATTCTTGATATTTACAATTTTTATTATTCATTATAGTAATTTAATATCATTTGCATATATAGTATCAAACCCTAAATTCTTTTTATGATTTAATCTTTATGGTTTGAACCTTATTGTGCAGAAAGAGAATATATTCATACATTTTATAAAAGGTTTTTAAAGGTATTTTCAAATTTGGTTAGAAACAATAAAAATAAAATTATCTATCTGTATAATATCATTTTATATCATATAAACAATTTTTTTAATTTGAAATTTTAGAGCAAGTATTAGGTTAAGCTTAAAAAAAGAAAAAGAAAAATCAATTAAATATGAGAGCTAAGAATTTTCTACAGAAAGATAAGTATTTTATGCTTTTTAATTTTTTTTCATATGTGGAAGCTGATTTTAAAAAAAAAGATCTGAAAAGAGAAAACATAGAATATGGAAGAGAAAGGGAAAGGGGATGGGGCAGAGAGAGGAGGAAAAGAAAGGTTAGTATGAGGGTGGATATAATCAAAACATAATAAGTGCACGTATAGAAATGTCACAGTGAAACCCATTGTTTGTACAGCTAATAATTAAACAATTGTAATAATAAAGAAAGATGTTGCATTAAATAGATAATATTAAAAATTGAACAGGAAAAGCTTGCTAATTCTTGTAATAACTTTATGAAGATATGTATATATTTTAAAACTCACCCTTTACAGTATAAAATGTGGTGCTTTTTTGTTTTTATTTTTTCTTTATTCACATAATGAATATTTATGTTAATTTTAAATATTTTAATTTTATTCAGAGATTTGTGCAACTGCACCTATATAAAATTTTTGAACATTTTGTCATCCTAACAATGAATCCCATAACTGTTATTAGTCACTCCCCATTCCCCCTTTCTGCAGACCCCAGCAACCACAAATCTCTTCTGCTTCTATGGATTTGGTAATTAAGAACAATTTATATAGAATCTCTTTTTTTTTTTCATCCAAAATCATCCACTTTAATGATGAACAGATTTCCTTGACATTTTTGGTTCACATATATTTTTTACATTGTTGGGATCATGTATTTATGTTTTTTTTTTGTTTTTTTTTTTAATTTTTTATTGTGGGTTGTTCAAAACATTACAAATTTCTTGACATATCATATTCGACACTTTGATTCAAGTGGGTTATGAACTCCCACCTTCACCCCATACACAGATTGCAGAATCACATCAGTTACACATCCATTGATTTACATATTGCCATACTAGTGTCTGTTGTGCTCCGCTGCCTTTCCCATCCTCCACCCTCCCCCCTCCCCACCTCTCCCCTCCCCTC
>NW_026000093.1:25794866-25919905 GCF_001458135.2 Marmota marmota marmota
TCTTCATTGTCTGATGTTCTATCTTCTAAGTGTTCTACTCTGCTGGTAGTATTCTCAATTGAGTTTTTAAGTTGGTTTATTGCTACCTGCATTTCTAGGATTTCTGTTTGTTTGTTTTTTATAACCTCTATCTCCCTGTATAGTTGATCTTTTGCTTCTTGGATTTGTTTATGTAATTCATTGTTGATGTGATCTTTCATTGTCTGATTTTGCTGTCTAATGTCTTCCTTGAGACTCCAGATCATCTGAAGCATGTATATCCTGAATTCTTTATCTGACATTCCATCTGCTGTAGATATTACCTCTTCTAAAGTTGAGTTGACCTGCATTGCGTGTGGTCCTTTCTTTCCTTGTCTTTTCATACTGCTCGCATTTCTTTCTTCTTGGTGAAACTGTTGTGTTATTGAATTTTCCCCCTATATATTTTTATTGCTCTTGTATAGTTGAAAAGTCTCCCTTGCAGGGGTGAGTGGCGGCTGTACTCCTCCTCCAATTGGGGTGATCTTTCTACCATGCTGGCGGGCCGCTGGGCCTGTTCTGCTGGTCAGTCACAGGTCTGCCTACCTTGCAGGCGCGGGCAGCGGCTCTGCTCTGCCCTTACTCCAATTGGGGTGACGTGTCTACCACGCCGGCGGGTCGCTGGGCCTGTTCCGGGTGCGGGCGGTGGCTCTGCTCTGCCCCTACTCCAATTGGGGTGACGTGACTACAACGCCGGCAGGCTGCTGGGCCTGTTCCGCCGGTCAGTCGCAGGTCTGCCTACCTTGCGGGCACGGGCGGCGGCTCTGCTCTGCCCCTACTCCAATTGGCGTGACGTGTCTACCACGCCGGCGGGCCACTGGGCCTGTTCTGGGCCACTGGGCCTATTCCACCAGTCGGTCGCAGGTCTGCCTACTTTGCGGGCATGGGCGGCGGCTCTGCTCTGCCCCCTCTCCAATTGGGGTGACGTGACTCTCACTTTTGCACTTTTAAAGTTAGCCTGAAAATAATACTTATTTTTCATGAAAATAGAGATAATTTTAAAGTAAAGCTTAGTATTAATATACCAGTCAAACTAAAACTCAATAATATAACTTTAAACTTAATAGTTCTTTCTTATATATGTTGTTTAGCAATGGTTTAAGTTGATGTAATCAGTAACTTATTTATATATTTAGGAGACACTAAAATGAGTAAAAACCAACCCATACTAAAATCCATGGACTATGTCAGTGATATTGATAATTAGAATTCAATTTTTAAGTATTTGGTTAATGGGAATCATTAGCCTGAGCACACCATGAGTACTTAATCTTAGTTTTTCAATAATACTCACACAGTTATGTTGAAAACTTGATTCTATTATTCCAAAAATTAAATATGACTCTAGAATTATCATGCATCAGGGATTAATTTCCATAGTTCAATTATTTCTATCATTTCTATGACAAAAAGTTACCTTACTGCATTTATCTGAGAATTTTATTTTCTCTTAAGAATTTTATATTAGGGGGCATTTAAAATATATTATCATCTTTTAAGAAACTGGAAGCACCTAAGGCTGGGATGTAGCTCAGTGGTTGAGCACTCATCTAGTATGTGCAGAGCACTGGGTTCAATTCCAAGCACAGCCAAAGAGAAAACCAAAAAAACAGTTGAGTACCTAACAGGAACTCAATGGAGGTTGAAGAAAATTCAAAGTATGATCAAATCTTAGAAGAAAAAATCTAAAAGCTTTGTTTTTAGATATCTGAGAAGTCATCAATGTAGAGATGACCACAGTTTGATAGGCATTTATATAGATCGAGGTAAAGCATAGAGACACAGGTTTAGGAATCTAAATATCAGCAAGTCAGAATGTAGTAACTAGACTATTTCAGTTCCTGGAATAATCAACATAGGTCTTTGTTGAAATCATGGAAATAGAAACATCCCAAGAAAGATCATAAAGAGGGAAGAGAATTATTACGAGGACAGAACACTGCTACTACTGAAAGATGCAGATGAAGGATCCCCTCTGCCAAGGGGATCCTCCCTGAGGAGAACAGCAAGGCTTACTCATACTACATTTGGAGATTAGTCACTCTAACAGCATTTCCAGAACATCTAGGGAGGATACCAAGCAGTTCTTGGGAGTGAAGATAAATCCACTCCCACCTGAATGCAATGATATACATTGCCTTTGTGTATATCAGACTTACTGAGATGTTGGATCCTGGTGGGGAGAAGAATGGATTTGGACTCAAAGAATTGATGTCCTCGCCCTGGGACCTGTGATCAGGAACATTCATTGATTTTATTTCAATAGTCCTATCTATGAAAAGAGAATTGAACTAAAGTTTCTATAAATGTTCGTATTTGGAGATTCTGTAGGGAAAAAGCAAAAACGTTTTTACTATTGGTGGCCTAAACTATCTGTGTTACATAGTCCTCAAATCTTGAAAATAAACATGTGTGACAACCTTAATATGTATAGAGGATACCTGCATATTCATTTTAATATTTATATGAATATTTATTTTACTAGCTCTCTAAAAATTTTGGTAACAATGATTAGAATCTTTTGAGAAGCCAAAGCCATTCTAAGGATTCAGTGAGTTTTCTTGATATAATGGGAAATATATACATATTTGTCATAATTTTTTCCATAAACTTCTCAATGATTATCAACTATATACAAATTTTTGTTCCTTCATCTGTCACGTTATAGAGAGTGGGGAAGGGACAGAATAGAGACACCAAGGGGATAGGTGACTTCAGTTATCTCCTTTTGATTGAATGAATTTTGCCCCTATTATAGCAGCCATTTTCTGTCTTTTTTGTTAAATACTCCTTAAAACTTTTAGCTATTTTGACCTTTGAGACCATGTGGGTGCAATTACCCAAAGAGCGCCTTGCTAACCTTGAAGTATAATGCCATCTCAGTGACTCACTGGAAATAATGTACTTCAGTATAGGAAGGATAAAAATTTTCCTAAATCAAGATTATTACCTTTGTGCCAATTGTCTTGGACTTTTAAAGATTACCATTAAGGGTAAGGAAATGTTTTAAGTGAGAACACTGAACAGGTTTCATTGTAATTAGTTTCTATATTCAGATTAATTCATGGGTTCATTGTCAACTACTGAAATGCCTAGACTAGATAAGGTAATCCATCCCTCAGGGAAAAGAATTAATTCAATGTGTCATGGATGTGAACACAGAAAGCATGTGAAAGAAAATATTCAGTGTGATGGGGGAGGGTAAGAGAGTTTATCTTGAGAATCTGTTTTAATCCTGAAAGAGCTTTCTATATATTTTTTTATCTGTTTTGAGGAGACTATTTTTTGTTTCTTATTTCAAATTTTCTGTCTTTAGTCATTTTCATCAAATATAAGTCACATGGGAAAAAAGATCTATATGGGGGGAGTTTATCTTTCTGTTTTAATTTTGTTGTATCTTTATATTTTTACCTATATATTTGGGAATTCTTTTTTTTAATTTTTAATCATCTGCTTTTTAGCAATTTTGATCAAACATAAAGTACATGGAAAAAAGTCTGTGATTGGGTGAGGTGAAAGAGGGGAGTTTGCCTCTCTTTACATTGTTCTAATCCTGGAATAGCTTTGTGTTTTACACATGTGTTTGGGAGGTTATTATTTTTTGATCACTATTTTTTAGCCATTTGATCAAACATAGAACATTATTTCTATGACTTGTGTTTCTATTGAGCCAGAAATAATTAAAAAGCAATTCCATTCCTTGGAGATACAGACTATATTTTTATAGTACATCCCTATGGCAAAATAATGTGCTACATCAGAGACAATTTTAGCAGGGCTTAGAAAGATGTTCATCTTCACAATCTATTTCTTTTCAAGCAACTATCTTTTCACCACACATGTCCTGACAGCCTAATGAGTATGAATTTTTCCCTGTTTCTTTTCTTTTTTTTCCCCTTGGATGCAGTCTAAATAAGCAATGGTTCCTCTGCCAAGATGAATGTCTGATTGAGAAGTCACTGCCCATGCTCTTATTTGGATGAGGGTTTGAGAAAATTGAGCTTGTTTGTTTTACTACTTCTGCATCTTCCACTTGTGTTGACTTTAAGATTTGTGGCATTTGTTCTCAGCATGGTTTCAGAATCTTTAGCAGAGCAGTTCAGAGCTGTCTGATACCATACAGAAATCACTAGCTCTTTCCAACAAAGTATTTGAGTCTCTAAGGGTAAAAACTAAACTTGCATTTCTTCACAGTAACCTTTAACTCTTCACTACCAGCAGAGGCACTGGAAATATTACTCAGATGAAAACTAAATAACTGGAAAAATAAAAAAGATGTACTTTTTTTTCCTGGCTCATAACATATTTTTAAATATTTCTAAGGTGTATTTATAATAAGCCTATACTCTCTTTGGAGATTTATGTGTACCTATGTTTTGAAAGGACTAAAATTCTTCAGAATCTTCTGTACAGTCAGGTTTGCATATTTGAAATTCAATCATATTGCTTGCTTCCAGGTTTCCTGAGTTAGATTTACTTCATTGGGAATACTCCATGCATGATGGCCTTTGGATTGAACCCTTTTCTCCAACCTAAATGAAAACATGGCTTATGAATCTGCACTTCAGTAAAGCTTATTCCTTTTATTTAGTGTCTGCATCTTTAGCTCCTCTTCATTATTCCATTTTTTGAATAAATTGAACAGAATGTGATAATTTGGTGAAAGCATAGATGTGAAGTAATGATTCAAAGGTATTTAAATTCAGAACTTGCAGGAGTTCTTTCTTTTCATATCAAACTCACCACAAAACAAAATAAATTTACTTAGCTTATTATGTGCACACTGTGCACTGTGCGATGTTCACCACCAAAATAACCAGATGGCTATAAAATTTGCTTTTTTAACAGGATTAAGATCAAAGAGCAAGAAAATAATTTTACATAAGGAAGTAATTCAGGAAAACTTCAAAATTGTTATAAAATAGTCTTTCTTTACTTCAAAAGAAGTTAGTTAATTCCATAGATTTAAATGATAGAATTTTTCACACATAGGCCCACATCCATATAAGCATAAACATGTTAGATAAATCTCACAGTAATTCCTCTGGAATACATATAAGTATGCTGTTTATCCTTTCAAAGTATTAATGCCATTAAACAATAGATTTTTGTAAAAATTAGGTTAATGAATCTGAAAAGTTTATACCTCCTGTCTTCTAAATAATATTCATGGGATTTTTGCATAAACCATGAAACCACACTTAGAGTTTAAAATTGGGTATCAAAAATCCTTAATTCCAATCTTGCTATAGGTATTGTTGACTTCTCCCTACCACCTCATTTCATTTACTTGGAATTAACTTAATTACTTGGGTTTGCCTGTGGAAATAAAAGCACTTCCATATTTCATGGGAGTGCCTTGTAATTAAGGAATTGAAACTGTGGATTAAACAATACCAGTGCTTTGACTAACAAGTATTAATGTAATAGTTACTTTGTCCTGCATACATGCAGAAATACAATCCCAGGGGATGAATCTTTAGTGGCTGTTTCAAAGCTCTTTTAGTATCCTCAAAAGGATGCTCAAAGGAGTTTGGGAACTCCTTGAGCAACTAAGAATACTTGGTAAACATCCAGATGCACTGATATCTTAGCAGTAAACTCTTAGCGATTGGTTTCATTCTAAGAGGTACCTCAATTTAATCCTGTTCATGACCTTTGTGGGATATAATCAAGTGAATTTTTACCATATGAAAATGCACATTGTAGGAGAATCCAAGATGGCGGGTCAGAGGGAGACAGAATTCTGTGTCACTCTGTGACCTGGGTCTCAACTAATGGGAATACTGCTTCTCTGAGAGTGATAGAGGACCCCTATAAAGCTGCTCTCACACAGATATCAGCAGTGCTGTGCCCCCACACAGGGCTCTGGGCCTCATCTTTGGAACAGGACTCCCAGCTCTTGACACCCAACTTGCAAAGTACTAACTCACACAGGGCTCACAAGTGCCTCAGCAGGATCACCGCATCAGCACCCCTGCAGAACTTCCAGATGCTGCTCTGCTCCCACACAGGACACTCAACTGATACCTACCACCAGGAACTCTGGTGGCCACTACCCTGTGGACCCCCATCGACCAATGAGGACCTCCCCCATTTCCTCCATCTTGCAAGGGACACAGTCCCCTACAGTAATCTGGGAATATCTCACTGACTCTGAAGAGAGCCAAAAGCTGCAGTACTGACTATCACAGAGCTCATCTCTGAACACATCGTATAACACCATCACCTAGCTCCCCCAACCCCATTCAACACCCCTGGCGCTTGAAGTGGACCACTTCCATCTTGGCTCACCTTCCTTGCCCTGTTTGGTGAGGACAGCTCCTAGATTGGAACTCCAGCTGGCCAGGTACCTGATTTCCAACACCCCCTCTCCCCATTGGCAGTAACACAGCACAGTAGCTACCCAACACAAAAAATCTCTCAGTGGGATGAGTGTGCAGTGTGACCAGGGCACTGCCCACAGGAGCCCCAGTGAGAGAGTTTCCTTAATTGGGAGGGAGAGGGAGATGGTGCAAAAGTTTCTAGACTAAGAGAGACACCTGGATCTGGGAAATCTCCAGGCAAGACAAGGAGATAGACTAGGCAATCAAGTCATAGGAGCAGACTCAAAAAGTGACCTGTGAGGTGCAGTCTCCCTGCAGGAACTGACAGATGCCACACCTCACTTCAAGGAACCCTCCACCAGGAGCAGCCTTCCCACCCTCGTTACCTTCACCACCTTGAGGCAGAGATGCCAGGTAACAACAGACAATCCCCCCTATTGAATGAGAAAGGAAGCAGGAAAGAAACTGATCCCCAAACAATCAACAATCCTGGTTTCTTCCTTTAAGACTTTTTATTTTCTTTTTTTTTCCTCCTTTTCTTCTACACCTCTATTCTCCCACCCTCACATCCCCAACATTTGTGAAACAAGTACTTTGCATGAATTCTGAGTTTGAGGACTGGGATGTCTGAATAATATATTAGAGGTTTGTTGTATATGCCTTTTTTTTTCTTTTTCCCCTCCAATTTTTACTATTTTAACATCCTTTATTTTTCTGAATACATATGTGTGTTTGTTTTATGTACTCTACTGTCTTCCCACATACTTGTCTACCCAAAATTACTTCCTGTCTATTTTCTTGATACTAAGGCTCTTCATTAGATTTCTCATTTATACATCCTAAGATATATTAGCTCTATATCCTCACATCCTACCTCCTCAGCATGTCATCCTATGCCTCCTACGCCTACTGTCAGAAACTATAAGCCCTTTTACAAAATACTGATTATATTATAGATAATAATTGAATTCAACATTCTGTGCATAGTGACTAAACTGTAAATATCTTAATAGTAACAAATTGTTCACAGGAAGCAAAAGATTATTTCGATAGGGAGATAGAGGTTCTAAAAAAAAAAAGAAATCCTGGAAATGAAAGGAACAATAAACCAAATTAAAATTCAATTGAAAACATCACCAACAGAGTAGACCACTTTGAAGATAGGACATCAGACAATGAAGAAAAAAATATCTAATCTTGAAAAGAATTCAGACCACATAGTAAAAATGGTAAGAAACCATGAGCAAAAAATTCAAGAAAAATGGGATAGCATAAAAACACCTAATTTAAGAGTTATTGGAGTAAGGAAGGCATAGAGTTCCAAACCAAAGAAATGAACAATCTATTCAATGAAATAATATCAGAAAACTTTTGAAACAGGAAGAATAAATTGAAAAACCCAATTTAAGTAGTCTACAGGAGATGAAATGTACAAAATCACAACAGATCCACACCAAGGCACATTATAATGAAAATGCCCAATATAGAGGAAAAAGAGAGATTATTAAAAGCCAAGAGAGTAAATAATCAGATTACATACAGGGGGAAATGAATTAAGATACTGACAGATTTTTCAACACAGACTTTGAAAGCTAGAAGATCATGGAACAACATATATCAAGCCCTGAAAGAAATTGGATGCCAACCAAGAATCATGTATTCAGCAAAATTAAGCTTTAGATTTAATGATGAAATAAAAACATTCCATGATAAACAAAAGGTAATAGGATTAACAGCTAGAAAAACAGCACTACAAAACATCCTTGGCAAAATATTCCATGAAGAAGAAACAAAAAACAACAATGAAAATCAGTAGAGGGAGGTAGTACCCTAAAGGAAAAACTAATCAAAGGAGAAAACAAGTCAAGTTAAATAACAAAAATAAACAAATATGACTGGGAATACAATTCATGTTACAATAATAACTCTGAATCTTAATGGCCTAAACTGACCAATCAAAAGATATCGGCTAGCAGATTAGATTTAAAAAGACCCAACAATGTGCTGCCTCCAGGAGTCTCATCTGATAGGAAAAGACATATACAGGCTGAAGGTGAAAGGTTGGGAAAAATCATACCTTTCACATGGCTGCAGAAGTAAGCAGGGGCTGCTATCCTCATATCAAATAAAGTAGATTTCAAGCTAAAGTTAATTAAAAGCAATAAACAAAGACATTTCATACTGCTCAAGGGAACAATACACCAACAAGACATAACAATTAGAAATATATATGCCCCAAACAATGGAGCATCTATGTTCACTAAACAAATTCTTCACAAGAGTCAAAATGATCATAACACAATAATCTTGGGTGACTCTAACACACCTCTCTCACCATTAGATAGATCTTTCAAACAAAAGTTGAACAAAGAAACTATAGAGCTCAATAATACAATCAGTAACTTTGATTTAATTGACATATATAGAATATTTCATCCTTCAACAAGCAGCACATGGGTCCTTCTCTAAAATAGACCATATAATAGGCCACAAAACAACTCTCAGCAAATATAGAAAAGTAGAGATACTACCCTGCATTTTATCAGATTTTAATGGAATGAAATTAGAAATCAATGACTAAATAAAAAATAAAAATTACACCAACACCTGGAGACTAAATAATATGCTACTGAATGAACAATGGATTTCAAAATAAATCAAGGATGAGATTAATAAATTCTTAGTGGTAAATGAGAGCATGGACACAACATATAAAAATCTCTGGGAAACTATGAAAGCAGTACTAAGAGAAAGTTCATTGCATGGAGTTCAATTCTTAAAAGAAGAAAAAGTCAATAAATGAACGGCCTAACATTACATCTCAAAGCCCTAGGAAAAGAAGAACAAATCAACACCAAAAGCAGCAGAAGGCAGGAAATAATTAAAATTAGAGCTGAAATCAATGAAATCAAAACAAAAAAAAACAATTGAAAAAAATTGACAAAGCATAAGTTGGTTCTTTGAAAAATATAAATAAAATTGACAGACCCTTAGCTATGCTAATGAAGAGAAGGAGATAGAAAACTCAAATTACTAACATCTGTGATGAAAAGGGTACTATCACAACAGACACTACATAAATACAGAAGATATTTGGAAATTATTTTGAAAACTTGTACTCCAATAAAATAGAAAATATCAAAAGCATCCACAAATTTTTTAAGTCATATGATTTGCCCAAATTCAATCAGGATTATATACACAATTTAAACAGACAAATATCAAGTGATGACATAGAAGATGCCATCAGAAGCCTACCAACCAAGAAAAGCCCAGGACTGGATGGATACACAGCTGAGTTCTACAAGCTTTTAAAGAAGAACTAATACCAATACACTTCAATTTATTTCAGGAAATAGAAAAAGAGGGAACACTTCCAAACTCATTCTATGAGGCCATTCTATGAGGCCCTGATTCCAAAACCAGGCAAGGACACATCAAAGAAAGAAAACTTCAGACCAATATCTGTAATGAACAAAGACGTAAAAATTCTCAATAAAATTCTGGCAAATCGAATACAAAACCATATTAATTGTGCACCACGATCAAGTGGGATTCATCCCAGGGATGCAAGTTTGGTTCAACATGCAGAAATCAATAAACATAATTCATCACATCAACAGACTTAAAGATAAGAATGACATGATCATTTCAATAGACACAGAAAAGAAGCATTTGACAAAATACAGCACCCCTTCATGTTCAAAACACTAGAAAAATTAGAGATAACAGGAACATGAGTCAACACTGTAACAGCTATCTATGCTGAGCCCAGGCCAACATCAATTCTAAATGGAGAAAAATTAAAGTCATTCTCTCTAAAAATTGGAACAAGACATAGATGCCCTCTTTCATCACTTCTATTTAACATAGTTCTTGAAACACTGGCCAGAGTAATTACACAGATGAAAGAAATTAAAGGATATGCATAGGAAAAGAAGAACTCAAATTAGCACTATTTGCTGATGATATGATTCTATACCTAGAAGACCCAAAAAGTCCCACCAGAAAACTTCTAGAACTAGTAAATGAATTCAGCAAAGTAACAGGATATAAAATCAACACCCATAAATCAAAGGCATTTCTGTATATCAGTGACAAATCCTCTGAAAGGGAAATGAGGAGAGCTACCCCATTTACAATAGCCTTGACAAAAAAATACTTGGGAATCAACTTAATGAGGGAGGTGAAAGATGTATAATAAAAATTACAGAACCCTAAAGAAAGAAATCAAAGAAGACCTTAGAAGAAGGAAAGATCTATCTTGCTCTTGGATAGGTAGAATTAATATTATAAAAATGACCATACTAACAAAAGCACAATACAGATTTAATGCAATTCCAGTCAAAATCCCAATGACATTCCTCATAGAAATAGAAAAGGCAGTCATGAAATTCATCTGGAAAAATAAGAGAACTAGAATAGCTAAAGCAATCCTTAGCAGGAACAGTGAAGCAGGTGTTATCACTATATCAGTCCTCAAACTATACTACAAAGCAATAGTAACAAAGCATGGTATTGGCACCAAAAGAGACTGGTAGACCAATGGTACAGAATAGAGGAGAGTGAGACTGACTCACAAAATTACAATTATCTTAGACAAAGGAGCCAAAAACATACATTATAGAAAAGATAGCCTCTTCAACAAATGGTGCTGGGAAAACCTGAAATCCATATGCAACAAAATGAAATTAAACCCATGCACCAAAGAAACCTCTCTTTCACCATGAACAAAACTCAACTCAAAGTGGATCAAGGACCTAGGAATTAAAGCAGAGACCTGGGTCTAATAGAAGAAAAATTAGGCCCTAATCTTCATTCACCATGTCGGATTAGGCCCCATTTTCCTTAATAAGACACATATAGTTCAAGAATTAAAATCAATAATAAATAAATGGAATGCATTCAAACTAAAAAGTTTCTTCTCAGCAAAAGAAACAATCTTTGAATTAAAACAACAACAACAAAACCCAGTCAACAAATAGGCCAGGGACATGAACAGATCTTCTCAGAAGATGATATACAATCAACAAATATATGAAAAAATGCTCATTATCTTTAGCAATTAGAGAAATGCAAAACAAAACTACTCTAAGATTTTATCTCACTCCATTCAGAATGGCAGCTATTATGAATACAAACAACAATAAGTGTTGGCAAGGATGTGGGGGAAAAGTTAACTCATACACTGCTGGTGGGACTGTAAATTAGGGCAGCCAATATGGAAAGCAGTTTGGAAATTCCTTGGAAATCTGGGAATGGAACCACCATTTGACCCAGCTATCCAACTCCTCAGTCTATACCTAAAGGACTTAAAAACAGCATACTACAGGGACACATCAATGTTTATAGAAGCACAATTCACAATAGATAAACTGTGAAACCAACCTAGGTAGCCTTCTGTTTATGAATGGATAAAAAAATGTGGTATATGTACACAATGGAATATTGTTCAGCAATAAAACAGAATAAAATCATGACATTTGCAGGTAAATGGATGGAGTTTGAGAATATAATGCTAAGTGAAGTTAGCAATTCCCCCCGAAAAACAAATGCAGAATGTTTTCTCTGATATAAGGAGGCTGACTCATAGTTGGGTAGAGAGGGGGAGCATGAGAGAAATAGAGGAACTCTAGATAAGGCAGAGGGGTGGGAGGGGAAGGGAGGGAACATGGGGTAGAAATGATGGTGGAATGTGATGGACATCACTATCCAAAGTACACGTATGAAGACATGAATTGATGTGAATATACTTTGTATACAACCAGAGATATGAAAAATTTTACTCTATGTGTGTAATATGAATTGTAATACATTCCAATTTTCATACATATATATGAAAATGCACATTGTAGAAAATAATGGGTGATTTTGAAATGCAACCACAACTAGTTAAGTCCTAATACTATGACAATAGTACAAAGATACTAATTTAACATTTTACTAGCCTCACATTCTTAACACATCTATAGTAGCTTTGGCAGATCAAGATCTATCCGTTGCAGAGAAGAAATGAAGCCTCCACTTTTAGGTGAGGTGTGTTACCTCAAAAAATACAATTTGCAGTTGTTTCCACTTAAAAATAACTAGAAAGGATAATAAGAAACAATTATTGCAATGTTATTTGGCACAATTGGATAACTGCCCCCACTAATGAAAAATTCCTAGGCATTGTGGGGGAAAAAGCATTGTTTTTGAAGTGAGACACTTAAATATGAGCTTCAGCCAGGGTTTCTCCCTCTGTGATTAATAGACAAGAAATTTAACTTGTGTCCATTCTGGTTTCTTTCTCCATAAAATGGGGATAACAACGTCTTAAGGCACAGCTATTTTAGGAGTTGATGTAATGTTTGAAAAAGTTTTGCAAAAGCTATAAAACACTTTTAATGCATGATGATTCTTTGTTATTGTTGTAAATTCACCCTCATTTTGTGGATGTTCCACTTATTACTTAGAAATACCCTTCAGAATATTATTTCCTTGTGTTTGGAATCATAAGATATTATATATAAAAGCAGCTCAAGGCATTCAGCATCTATCTACATTGTACAAATTAGGATATTAAATACCACAAAAAGCTAACTTAACTATTTATTTACATTTTCTTTATGTTGCATTCAAGTTCTGATTATTTTGTTAGTTCTCTGAAAGCCCTTTGTCATTAGAGCTTGATAAGTTTTAGCTAAGTTATTCAAAAAAAGTGAAATAAAATGCATAAAATATGATCTAAATAAAATGTTTAAGGACAATGTCAATATTCGTTTTAAAAGACAGGGTAAATGAATTTTAAAAATTATAAAATTGGGCTTATATTCTAACTCCTTTATTTTATATATATATACATACATACACATATATGTATATATTCATATTCACACATATACATATATAAATTGCATAAAATTCCATAAATAAATATATATGCATGTATACATATACACATAAAATTTATTTTAGGAAAAAGCTCAATTTTTTCTAAATTTGCTATTAGAACTTCTAGAAGTTTGTCAAGTTACATCTTTACATCTTGTGATCTGCAAAGATTTCTAAATTGAAAACTTGTCTGCTTTGAACTAAAACTTTTTTATTTACAGTTTCCAGAATTGACCCACCATTAATATCTATGTCTTTGAGGGAGTGTACCCAGGTCTTGAGGCAGGTTAAAAAGCTTGCAGTGTGCAATAAATAACAATCTTTATTTGTCATAGGATGACTAAAATCAGTCATATTCTAGAATGTTTATTAAAATATTCGTCTTGTCCTTTTTTCTAACTTAAGCAGGTATGAAAATGATTATCAAAAGTCAGCAAACATCCTTTTTTAGATCATGAGAATGTATCCATCTGTTATATCTTCTTATAAACTAGTTAGCTTTTTCCTGCTCACTCTGCCTGTCCAGTCATATTTTATACCTGTACAAGATAAGAGGGAACATGTGCAAATATATCATTGCAAGTATATAACTCTCATGAGAGAAATTTTAAAATTAATTTTGCATTACTATTCCCTTGTCCAAATTCAGCAAAAGTGAATTAAGATGAACTATAATGAGACTCTTAAATTTTTATTTTGAATGTTACAGTGATAAGAGTCTCTGCTTTCAAGGAACTCAGAATAGTAAACAATACAAATAAATGACAGTCTGTTAATGCCTCTAAGTATATTGAATGCCACTGACTGAACTGTGGGGATAAACAGGTAAGTCAGCAATCCTGGCTGAAGAGTTTAACACATCCCTTTCTGAAATTGACAGATCAAGACAGCAGAGTTCAACAAAGAAATAGATCTGAATACCATTAGTATAAACTGTAAATTGAGCTTACCAAGACCATACACACTGTTCAGGCATTCACAATTTTTTAACATACAAATGCAGGAGATGTAGGTCAGTGGTAAAGAACTTGCCTATTGTCTGTGAGGCACCCTGAATTGGATCTCCAGCATCAGAAAAAGAAAGACAAAGGATTTCAACATTTAGTAGAGCAAAAATAATCCTTAATATATTTCAAAAGGATCGACAACACTATATCATGTTCTCATCACGATTCAAAAAAACTGGAAATTAATAAATAAAAGAAATTTTTTTAAATATTGTGACTAGAAACTAAATTGTATACTATCAGATGATTATTTTGCTAAAATGAAAATCATAAAGAAAGATATGAAACATGCAGCATAGAATGATTTTTAAAAGAGAGTATGTTGAGAGTCTGGGGCTGCGGCTCAGTGGTATCGCACTTGCCTGGCATGTGTGAGGCACGTGGTTCGATTCTCAGCACCACATAGGTCTATCAACAACTAAAAACATATTTTTTTAAAGAGTATGTTGAAAACTGTAAGAATAGAGCAACATTTACAAGAAAATTTATAACATAAATCTACCTGTCAAGAATGAGAGATTAATAACAAATGAACGAGATTTCAACTCAAGAATTTGGAAAAGAAATTAGGAGAACAAAAATTAAGATAGATAAGAAGAAAACTATAAAATAAGAATATACCCTTAAATTACATAGCTAAAAGAAAAAAAAAGAATAGTGGTATAGCTGATGAGATAAGCTACATTAAAATATAGTAACACACTTAACTCAGATATCACAAGCTTAAAAAAATGAAGTTGTGTCTCTCACCTTCACATTAGGTCCACTGTGATTAGCAGGGTCTCTTGGCTATATAATCCTTGTTCAGCAAACCAGGACAATAAATCATCCATAATCTGTAATATCTCCAGCTAAAGTGACAAGGAATACGGTATGTATTCGATTACATACTGGTTCTTTAAGTCCAGAAGTCACATTATATTTCATTGGCCAAAGCAGGTCATGTGATCATTAATTGCTTTAAGGAAGCAGGGAGACAATTCTATCATATTCTTTGATAAAGGAGAAAGAAGGGAATAACCAGCCTTACTGCATGACACTGTAGTATCTTCTTTACTATTTACAAAGCATCTTTTTTATTATTTTATAAAAGTAGTGACCATATTGAGTTTATAAGACCATCCCTGTGCATCTTACCCTTGACAGGAGTCAAGAGATCATGTACAACATGACAAGAAAAAGGAAATGATGATTTTCAAAGTTGATTTGGATGGAAATTGCATTTGGCAGCTGTAACAGATATGGGATTCCAATGACTCAACACAAATATGTAATCCTTCAGCAATATTCAAGAGTAAGTAGATTTATGTGAGTACAGTATCTCCATTAAAAAAAACATAATTTACCTGGTCTCCTCCTATTTTACAGTTCTTGGTTCTCTGGAGAATAAATATTTATCTTTCTATTCTCTATCATGAGAATTTATAAAATGAGGATATTGGTAAATATACAATTTTAGTATCAGGCTAAAAAAGCAGCAAGTTAAAAGGTGGAGATAATTGAAAATTTGATATTATGACATTATCTTCAAAGGGAGTATTCTTATGGAGCTAACTTTTAGAGAGGTGTCTTCATGGTACACATTATAAAAGTAGGAACCATATTTAGATAATAAGGCCATCACTGTACATCTTACCATTGATGAGAGTCAAGAGTGACTCAGAATAATATATTAGCTTTGCTTGTATCTAGCCTCTATTTGGAAAATAAGCCTACCTCTGCAAAAATCAGATATCCCTCTGCAGGAATCAAGTCCAGAAATGTGTGTTCTTGGTAAGAGTTCCCATTCCTCCTGACCTTCAAAAGCATAGTCCCAATGCAAACATCTATAACCATCACTGGGGCTTATTTTAAAAATCTTTTATTAATATTTAGAAGAGGCACCAGAAGCAGTCCATGATTCCTAGATCACTTTCATCACCAAAGATATCTGTGCATGTATTTCTGACCCTCTTTTCATTTTCTCCTCATTTACTGAAACTCTTCCTCCATCCCATCTAAAATTTAGATGTCAGCTAAGTCACCTACATCTTCAACTTTTACTCCAGTTTGTCCTTTACATTAATTGTTCTCATTGACAGCTGACTCACTTGATGAGACATGCTTCCATGGCATTTCTCTTTTCATGATGGATGTTTCCTCTTTGATACCTTTGTGGGAATCAGGAGTAATTTGGCATCTTACCAGTTCTCCAAAATATCAATTTGATATACCCCCTCTCTCACTACCACCTCTTAATCTTTCCATCTAACTTAGTTTTGTGCCCTAGTTCTAAGCAGTGTTTGATTATATTGTGATCTACCACTTGTTGCTGTTCTTTATCCTATTTATTCCCACATTTATCTGTATGTATAACTTAAATTTATGCCTATCACTATAGATGCTTCCTTTAACCATGTTCAACTCCGTGGCTCTTTTCCAATGTCACTTTGTTCACTTGATCACAAGCCATGTTTCTGCTTACCCCACATCTGCCCCAGTGCACAGAGAAATATAGAGGAAAAGAAGCAGAAACCCATGCTGGCAGTTTTCATATTAAATCCATGATCAATAACTTCTAGAGAACAGTTAATGTGTTACCTGGCAATAACTACACTACGCATTTCTAGTCCATTTACTTATCTCTCCTAGATAACTACTTTGTGTATTTTTCTCTTCTTTAAACATACACACTACTCTGTACTCCTCAAACGTACATGAAGAACTTGAGAAAATGGAAGCAACTAGAAAAAATTCCATATGCACTTACCACCAAAGATGCACACGAATTTTCATCTGTGCTCAATGCTCCATTTTCTTCCCTGAGAAGATGGAAGACCTCAGTGCACTGACTCTATACTTTTGCACTAGGTCCCTTTCCCTCTCACTACTCAAGATTTCAGACACCCTTTCCTCTCCTATATCATCAGTGTTCTTCTTCCAAATAAGTCAATCCTGCCAGCAATCAAAACTGCTGGTGTTGCTTTCATCTTAAAAAAAAAAAAAAAGTATCTCCCAATTTGGGTTCACCCTGTGTTAAATGTTTTCCTAGTTTTCTCCTTTATTTAAAAAGTCCTTAAAAGAGTTGCCTGATTCACTATGATAAAAATTTTCCTCTCCTTTTCTCTCTTAAACTCTCTATAGTAGGTTTTTGTTCTATTATTGCTACAAAATGAGTACTATCCAATTAATAACTGTTTCTGGGCCAAATATAGTAGTCAATTTTTTTAACTCCTTATTTTTTTATTTATTCGTTTTAGATCTACATGACAGTAGAGTACATTTTGACATATTATATATACATGTATTATAACTTATTCTAATTAGGATCACAGTCTCTTGGCTGTACATGATGTGGAGTTTCACTGGGGTGTATTCATATATGAACATAGAAAAATTATGTCTGATTCATTTCACTGTCTTTCCTATGCCTATCCCCACCTGACCCTTCATTCTTCTTTGTCTAATCCATTGAACTTCTATTTTTCTGTCCTCCTTGTGTGTGTCAGCATCCACATATCCAAGAGAACATTCACCCTTTGGTCTTTTAGGATAGCCTTATTTCATGTAGCATGATAGTCTCCAGATCCATCCATTTACCAGCAAAAGACATAAAGCCATAATATCCTATTGTGTATATATACCACATTTTCTTTATCTATTCATCTATTGAAGGGCACCTAAGTTGGTTTCCTAGCTTGGCTCTAAACATTGATGTGGCTGCATTATTGTAGCATGCTGATTTTAAGTTTTTGTGTTTTTTTTTTTAAAAGAGAGAGAATTTTTTTAATATTTATTTTTTTAGTTTTCGGCGGACACAACATCTTTGTTTGCATGTGGTGCTGAGGATCGAACCCGGGCCGCACGCATGCCAGTCAAGTGCGCTACCGCTTGAGCCACATCCCCAGCCCTGATTTTAAGTTTTTAAATATAAACCAAGGAGTGGGATAACTGGATCAAATGGTAGTTCCACTCCAAGTTTTCTGAAGAATCTCTATGCTGCTTTCCAAAGTGGTTGCCCTAATTTGCAGTTCCACCAGCAATACATGAGTGAACCTTTTCCCCACATCCTCACTAACATTTATTGTCATTTATATTCTTGATTGTTGCTATTCTGACAGGAGTAGGATGAAATCTCAGTGTAGTTTTGATTTGCATTTCTCTAATTGCTAGAGCTGTTGAACATTTTTTCATATATTTGCTGACCTTTCATATTTATTTTTTTGTGAAGTACCTGTTCATTTCCTTTTCCCATTTATTTACTGGGTTTGATTTTTGTTTGTTTGTTTGCTTGCTTTTTTTTTTTTTTGTATGTGTGTGTGTGTTAAGTTTTTTGAGTTCTTGATAAATACTAGAGATTAATGCTCTATCTAAGGTGCAAATGGCAAAGATTTTTCTCCCATTCTATGGACTGTCTTTTCGTGTTTTTGATTGTTTACTTTGCCGTGAAGAAGCTCTTTAATTTGAAATCATTTCATTTACTGATTCTTGATTTTACTTGCATTTTAGTAGTCTTAATGAGGAAGTTGGTTCCTAAGATGACAGGACAGAGAGTTTGACCTACATTTTCTTCGAGTAGGCTCAGGGTCCCTGGTCTAATGCCTAGGTTCTTGATCCACTTTGAGTTGAGTTTTGTACAGCGTGAGAGATAGGGGTTCAATTTCATTCTGCTACATATGGATTTCCAGTTTTCCCAGCAGCAAATGTTGAAGAGGCTATCTTTTCTCTAATGTATGTTTCTGGGGCCTTAATCTAATATGAGATAACTCATATTGGTTTATGCTGTTCCATTGGTGTTCATATCCATTTTGGGGTCAATACCATGCTGTTTTTGTTAGTACAGAGCTCTGTAGTACAATTTAAGTTTTGGTTTTGTGATGCCTCCTGATTCACTTTTCTCACTAAGAATTGCTGTCAAGTTTTAATCCTTCCTTATTAAACCTATCAGTAACATGTTTCAAATCTTTGATAGTTCATTTCCCTGAAACTTTTACCCCACTTGGCTTCTAGGCTAATATGGTTGTTTGGCTTTGTGAATTCTCTTTAATGGATCCTTCATGATTTCTTCTTCCTTCCCTGAGCAGTCAACAGATATTATCCTTAGCCTTTTCCTCAGACACCTCAGTCTTTTCTGAAAAAAACTAAATTGAGATATAATTCACATACCATAAAATTCATCCATTTCCAATGTATAATTTAATTTTTTAATGTGTTTGCACATATATTCAACATTACCACAATCAATTTCAAACATTTATAACACTTAGAACATAAGAATATCATCATTGCAAAAAGAAACCATGTGCTGTTTAGCTACCTCTCCATTACTCTCCCCTCTCACACCCAGCACTTAGCAACTTTATCTCTATACACTGTTCCTAGCTTGGGGCATTTTATATGAATGGATTCATATACTAAGTAATATTTTTCAATCAGCTTCTTATACTCAGCATAATATTTTCATATTGCAGTGTATACAAATCTTTTGGGTTTTTTTAATGGTCAAATTAAATTTCATGATATGAGTACACCATATTGTTTTAATTATTTTATCACTTGATACATATTTGGCTTGTTTTTATCTTTTTGCTAATGAATAATGCTGCTATAAGTAGTTATACACAAGTTTTTTTAGTAAGTATGCTTTCATTTCTTTGGGGTATATACTTATATTATCATAAAGTGATGTTCAACAGGGGTGTCAAAACCACCTAATGGAGAAAGAAGAGTAATTTTAACAAATGATGTTAGGACAACTGAAAAGTCACATGCAAAAGAATAAATTCAGCCTCATATACCATATATAAAAAATAATTCAAAATAAATCAAAGACCTAAATATAAGTGTCAAAATTATAGAAGTCTTAGAATATAGGGAGAAACCTTCATGAAATTGCATTTGGCAAAATATTCTTAGAATAAGAAATCAAAAGCATGAGCAACCAAAGAAAAATATTAGAAAAACTGAACTTCATCAAACATAGAACTTTTGCTAGGAAGCACAACACCAAAAAAAAAAAAAAAAGGCATAAATAAATAACAGAATTGAAGAAAATATTTATGAATCATATCTGATGAGAAAATTGTATCAAAATATATGAATATCAGGTCAACAATGAAAATACAAATAATTCAATTTAAAAATGGGCAAAATATTTGAATAGATATTTTCCCAGAGAAGATACATCACTAAAAATCTGAAAGTTTTCTCAACCTCAGTAATGATCAGATAAATACAAACTAAAATTATAGTGAGCTACTACTATACATCTGTTATGACCAAAAAGTCAGAATATTAACAAGTGCTAACCACTTTCTTCTTTTTTTGAAAACAAGAAAGCTAAGGACATTTGCAAATGACTTTTCAAACTCAAATGAAGAGTCATGGTACAGAATCTTGGTAAACACCTATCCTAATGAGAAGTGAATTCTACGGAGTCAAAAAAGAACAAACCAGAAAACAAATTATTAACTTCTCATATAATAGACAACTTGTGGTGGTATATTTCAATTTGTAGCATAAAGCTTGAGAAGAAATGATACATTAACATTTTTTAATTTTTCTGAATTTATTGAGACTTATATTAAGATAGGTCAGCCATTTAATAAAACACTACAAAAACATATTTTTAAGTCTTCTCTTTTCTGCACTGATCTAGAAATGAAAAGTATACTAAACATAAATATTAATTACCTTCTGAATTATTATAAAACTTATTATTTCAAATTATTTTTAGAATGGCAGTTATTCAACACAACCAATAACACTATAGGAGAAAATGAAGGGAATAAAATCAAAATATCCAATCACAACATTAATGCATGTGTCAGAGAAATTAAGGAGAATTATTTTCCTCTTTTTTATAAGGCAATATTGAAAAGGAAAACATAAGAGTGTGTTCATATTTTAATATATTAGTAATATTAATGTAATTGTTTCAGGATTTACAGTTTACAAAACATTTTTTGTAAACATTTCCCCTACATGATCTTTCCATCAAATTTGTATAAGTTAAATTTCTTTTCCAGGAAGTGAAAAGGAACTGTGGAAGTTAAGCAATACATGCTGTGTCACATATCATTTAATGAGTAGAACACCAATTCCATGTATAATTCTACCAGTTTCTTGCCTGATCAAGAAAAACATTGTTCACATCCACAAGGACCTGGATTTTGAGCCAGGCTGTGGAGATATAGGATGAAGAGACAACCATGGTCACTTTAGAACACAATTTACATGACAACATGTGCCAGATCTTCTATTCTTCCTCTGCACCATTCACCCCATAAGGGATTACATTGAATTTCTTATTTTAGTCATGAAGAATAGAAAGTGATCTTCTTTAGTAAGCAAAAGATATTAAAGTTTTATGAAAAGGGAAATACTTCATTCCAACAATTCCGTTTATCCAATATTTCAATGAGTTGGGCATTCAACTGGGTGCTGGTAAAAGAGATGAATAAAACAAGAGCCCCTTCATTAGAAAATAATGGAAAATACATACAGAATAATTTGAGTGCTAAAAGAAAATTCAGGTGACTTCCTGTGGGAGTGGAGAACTGCATGTCTCTCATATTTATACCCACAGCAAAGTACCACACAGCAACACTACAAGAAGAAAGTGTGGAATTTAAGGGGCAATAGTTGCTGTAGAAAGGAATTCAGGGAGGATCTTAAGGCAAATGTGCCATCTAAACTGGTATCTAAAAAATAAAACATTCAAATTTCATCTCATCTACATTCAGGACTAGTAGTCTAAAAGTCAGCTAACCAGGGATAACTGCTTTACTTACTTTCAAAGTAAGATATCTCAAATTTCAAAATTGCCTATAATATAATAGTGACACATGACTTTGGTGTTATCTACTGAAAGTAATAAGGAAATGGCCATACATCTTAGAAAGTTAACCAACTTATAATACAAAGTTTATGCCCATGATGGAGCAGATGTAAATTTTTGTATCTTATAAATTTCAACAACTTTCCTGGTTAAATTCAATGACTATGGTCTTTTAAAAGAGAGTTTCTTAATTTTTAACTTATCTCAGGTCTGAAAACAACTTTAAAATTTGTACTTGCAAACTTGTTCTAATAAGAAAATTTGGCCCACAAGGATATGCTTAATTTTGTTTATGACATGAAGGAGTCCATAATGCTTTTAATCTCTAATATCCCTAGAAATTTTTATAGCCAACTTTTTGTGCTGCTTCCCAAATATGAAGGATATTTAGGAATCATGAATTTTAACCTAATAAAAAGTTGATCAGAACTGTATTACATGCAATTCTTCAGAAGAATTTCTGAAAATAATACAGTCATTCAGATTGTTTGTTGGGTTTCTGATCGAACTTAACATTGAAGACCATCAGCCTTGAAGTGTTTTGGTTTTGTTCCATTTATGACTAAGAAAAGATTTTTTTTCTCCCAAACTGTTTTGTTCATTTTTCACTCAAAACTATTCAAGGGAAATGGGTGATAAAAATGTTCAATTTCAACCAAGATAATCTAGACCAGTTTTAGATGAAGAATCTATGAAATAACTTGGGCAGAAATATATATATATATATTTGTCATAAAATTGTGAGCATTCAGAATTTGACATTCCAGGGAGGCCTTGGTGTTCATGGAATAAGGCAGCCATCCAAGCACAAGCTTACCTGTATTCATATCAAGGTGTTAAAGTCATTTTTGCTTTGATCACTACTTTTCATAATCTTTTATCAATAAAGTGAACCAGTGACCTGTAAAAAACTTAAAAATGTGTACACTTTCACTCATTTTTATTTCTCCCAGCCATATTGCTGTCTATATTTTACTATTTCCACCACCTCTCCATATATAAACACCTAAAATGAAATTATTTATACATAGGGCAGAAGACATAAAATCTGTTTTCTAGTATTTGGATTTTTTATATTCTCTAATTGTTTATTTGCCTTCTGGCTATGTAATCACCAATCACCAAAACATAAGTCATAAATATAAATAGTCATAAAATTAAAATTTGTAATTAAACAAAGTTAGTATATTTTGTAGCATAATATCTCTAAACTCATTCCAATTACTATGGATTCATTTATATTCTTACCACAATAATTTGACCCACATCCTCACATTGCTAGTTGTAGTCAGCTTCCTATAGACAGGACAAACAAAAATAACAAGTTATAACTTCCATAGAAGAATAAAACAATGTATATATTATTTATAATTTTATAACTTGTATGGCAAGTAACAAACAATATTCACAACCACACTTAAGCTGCCATGTGTGTACTATTCATTGACTTTTCTCTCCAAGAGAACTATGAATTTTTATAGAATAAAGACTTAAATAATCTATTTCCAATTTCTGATACAATTGTAAAGATGCGCTAAGTAGATGTTGGATGAACTGATAACCCAAGTTTCTCCTCAACAGACTGTAGGCTTATGTGTATTCTCACATCATGTCTATGAATAAGGAAGGAACATAGATAAAACTGCTTAATAGTTCATGAAGATTTTTATCCTGTGCCAATTCGAATTACCAGGCTGTGATAAATTAATTACTAAATCCAAAACAAGAATTATAGTATTTTTCAGATGTGGATATCTGTTTATTGGGCTTTTGGATAAATATAAAATCCTAATTTTTAGAGGGAGTATTTTACATTGCGTAAAACTATCTGTTAAAAAAAATTCTTCCCACAGTGTGAATCTCCATTTAATGGTGTGATTCAGACAGATAAGTATGGAAGGCGGTTAGTAATGAAAGCACAAGAGGAAAAAAGTAGACTTGAAATCCCTTTGTCCAATTGCCAATTCCATATGCTATATAATTTGTCATGGTAGGAAGTTGTTCTACGATTGAAAATCCTAAACAAAATCTATTGGTTGCCCCTCAGAAGATAATCAACTAGCCTACTTGACCCTCCCCTTTGCATAATTGAAGGATTTTCCCAGATAATTCGGATCTAGCGTCCCTGCAATATAACAGATTTTATACTAAGTACCTCTATCTAGTGTTAGTTTTAGCCTGAGGTATGATATTAATAGAGTGAAAAAGATGCTGCTCTTAAAAATTCAGCTCAAGTAGCCATTATACCCATTATCAATATCTTTTTAATCTATCATCTTGAACTATGTGAAATTACCATTTTCATAATTAATAATTTCTTATGGCTCAAGTTATTAAAAGATGTGGATGGACTTTGTAAATTAGGAAGTATCTTTTTATTTATGGTTAATCATAAATCACATGTGCTTATTTTTAAGTTTACATATTTCATATGTCATTTGATAATTATTCTCAAAAAGATTCTGTACTGAACTTTATATTTCAAGTTAAAAAGTAGCATTTTTAATGTCAAAAAGAGTACCGCTATTTTGTATAACTATAATGCACTAGTAAAAAACATGTTTTTTTTTTAAAATAGCCATTGATTGTAAGAAAATAAATCACTGTTGGAAGGACCTCAACATACTCACGCCCTGGCTACTTGTCTTACATTCTATTTTTCAGAATATCTCTGCACAGTTTTCTCAAGCTTTCTGAAGGCTGGAATGAGTGTGAGGACACCTTGGCAAACAGGGAGTCAGTACACTCAACTTGATTTTAATCAGACTATTTGTTCTTTTATGAAAATTTTGATATTAAAGTAAATTTTTCTGAGACAGAAATGTTCTGGGGCTTAAAACAATAATATAATTGATGTTTTGGGTGATTAGTTGATATGAGTTATCTAAAGGTACTACATCCATTTTTTTTTCTAAAACTATTGAGTCTTATAATGTTAATTAAAAAAAGAAATTGGAGAATTAGGGCATTAGGGCTTTGAATGGGATAAATCTTGATATTCATGATGCCATTATTTATCATTTTGCCATATTCTCTGTAACTGTTAGCTTAAGTAACTCCAATCTCTTGTAGGATTCGAAAATTATTCTATTGTTTTGATCAATTTATTCTATTAAAAGAGACATGAAACTCTTATTCACACCTCTCTTGTAGATCATTAGTGAGATCAATCATCAAAGCAGCATTGTCCAATAGCAATGTAATGTGAGATATCTATTAAATGTTCAAATATTCATATTGAAAGGCAGAGTTACAATTCATTTTCCTAATCTGTTTTATTTAACTCAATGTATCCAAAACATTATTATTTCAACGGAGAGTTCACCATAACTAACTTAGCTCTGTTTCAATAAAACTGTATTAATGGACTCTGAAATTTGATTTTCATCTAATCTTCATGTGTCACAAAATATTATTTTGTTAAATTTTATTCAAGTATTTAAAAATGTAAAAGACACACTTGGATCATACATCATGGAAAAAGCAGGTGGCAGGCTCATTTTGTTTCAGGACCTTGTTTGTGGACCTCTGAGCTTGCATATTAGTGGGTATATAATTTATAGTAGCTTAAAAAATCTATCTTGACTTAATTTAATACCAACAAATGAAAACTACATTACAGTGAAAATCTGAGCGCTGGAAAAGCTGAAAATCTTCATGAATTATCATTTGACTTATGAGAAGAAAACTGAATAATCGTTTTGGCATTATTCTGGCAAGTTGCAAGTTGTCTACCCTTGTAATTTTTTACTTTTCCATTTCTGTTTTGGAATCAGCTACGAGATCCTGAGATCTGGCATCTTCTTGAAGAATAAACTTGTGGTGGTTTTGATCTCTAGGGAAAATAGACTCTTTAGAGGTCTGTTATTCATAGTCATTTATTTTGGAAAACTACAATTATATACATTGCCTTTAAGTACACTTAATATCAAATGAACTGATTTTAGAAAATCGTATAACCTTTGTTCATAGTGATTTAATTTTTATAGATCAATAATCCCAATATTCTTTAGATATAAAAAATATGCAAATTATTTCTAGGTGATGATGTCAATGTTCTAACATATGGAAAGACTGATGTTAACCTCTGCCACCTTTTAGTGAATCCGAAACAGTAAAAAAATATATATATTCATATAGGAATTCTGAAACTATATAAGTAAGGCAGTTTGTGTCTACTTATTTAAGTATCTCTATTAATGCTCAGTCCAAACAAATCAAAGAAGTTAAACCTTAAATAATAATTTAATTTTAATTTTAAACCTTTATAGTCAGATTTCTTTTTAAAGACTAAAAATGCTTTACAAAAGTCATTAAAACATCATTTTTCTTTTTACCAACTCTTTCTAGGGTTTATCAGAGTCTAATAAAACTCCATAGATTAATTAGTCATGACCCGAAGTCATAATTTAAAATATTAGAATATTATGTTAATGTATTATTACATCAAAAACACATTTAACTGAAGTCTAAATGAAATGGATTATGTTCTATTATTAGATCTTTGGAATAATATCTTCAAAGTCAATGCCCAATGTGCCATTTTAAAATACCTTAAATGTCATTTTATCTTCTTCCTGGGAAATTGAACATATGATTAATTTCTGTCTGTCTATGCTATACTACAATTCACCTTTGTTTCCTACTTGTATTAGAAAGAAATATTCAATCAACCAGTTTTTCTTTGTTTATTTTCATTATCCTCTTTTTATTGAATTACATTTAATCTGAATTTTCCCAGTATACAGGGTGATTGTACTAAAACACATTTTTATTTTTAGTAAAATTTTAAATCTTATTTTTCCAAAACCTTTCCCACACACTGGTTGATTTGCTTATGATCTTCTATATATACAATGTTGTAAATATCTTGTTTTATGTTCTTCTTTTTTTCTTTTGCCTTAACTAAAAGGTAAAAGAGAAGATGAATAGCTCCCAAGATTTGATTGTGAAATCGGTTTCTCTTTCTCTACAAAGAGGATGGATTAGAAGACAAATAACAGAGATTTAAGTCGTGGAACCTTTTGCAGCTCAGAGAGACATGCTTAATACTGGCTTAGGAGTCTCATCAGTTTTATGATAGAGATATTCTGTAAACTAATCTACTAATCCCGAAATATCTGTGAGATGTTTCTGCAAGCTAATGGAAGTGTTATTAGTTATGCTGAATACAAAATTTTTCCAAAAAGACAAATTTGTCTTAAGTTATTAAACAGAAATGGTATTAATTTCTATATGAGACTTCGACAATGATACAAATAGCACTGTCTGAAACTGATCGTTTTGTCAAAACTAATGGGCATTATGACTTTATAACTAAGGCATACAGGATCATTATGTGTAGTACAACTGGGCTACAAAGACCCTTTAAGGTTTGGCTTTTTCTTTGCTTTCTCACTGTTATCAAATTACCTTAAGATCAACACTGCAGCTATAGTGGAACAAAATATTGTCTTATTTTAAAACAAGAAAGAAATTTAACTGCCAATGTTTCTGTGGAGAGCCAGCTGAGCCCCTTTCTGAGTTACTCCATGACATATTCTACAGCAGTTTTCAGGCTGTGCCTAAACCTGAGTTACTCATTTTATAAAGCAGTAGCCATAAGCCACTCCATTGAGAGTGTAAGTGCTCAGGTAGAATGACTCTACACTTTGTGTGTACAAGTAAACAACGACTATCTGCCTATACAGACATAAGACACAAACTGATAAATAAATTAATAGTGTTAATAAAAATGACCACCTGTGTACTTACCAAATTAATCAGAAGCACATGGATACATGGGTTTATCAAACTCACAACAGAAAAACCAGACCCACGAGCTTATTGGATACAACAGACCAAGGAATGAAGCAACCACTCACTTGAAGACCATAAAAGGAAGCACACCCCAAGACTGGAAACAGTGGCACAGTGAGCTTGTCTCCTGGTCATTTGTCATGAACCTGGCCCAGAAAAATCAATACAGAGAGAACCTTGTGCTCTGTCCTCTGGTCTTAGCAGAGTGTGGTTTCTCCTGCCCATAACAACCATACATGGCCCAATCCAAGCTAGCATCTCAAGCTGACACTGTAAAACTGCTGTCAACTGTCTGGTCCTTACACTAGAATAAGTTACTGCACTTTGACAACTCAGTGCCCTGAACAAGTTCTTTTGGTTTGTTTGGTAATCTTAGCTGACCACCTACAGTGGTTTTCTGCATTCATATCTGTTCTCTGCCTTTGCTGTTAATTCAGCCTCTTGAACCCCTGTGGCTGCCGTAACATCTTCTTAACATTTTTGTAATATGTTTGTGTACAGTGTGACATGTAACCTTAGTGTTCTAGGTATTAGCATTTAAAACTGGAATAAAAGAAAGCAATTGTTCTGCTGTTGACTACCAGGTGACCCACATGTACTCAGTGAACTGCCACTGATAAAAGTGGGATGATCTTTGAATTTGTTAGTCATCAAGTTCTGACACTGTGGAAAGACACAAAGGTGTTTGGTCTATGTTAATGATATAGCTCACTAGTGACAGTTTTCAATAATAAAACTGACAGAGAATGGTATATTACAACCATCTAATGTTAAGGCTATCAGAGAAACAAGAAGTAAATAGGACCAAAGGAGCACAATTCCCAAACTGCAGAAAAGAGAGAAACTCAAGAGTAAATGAAGTGCCAGAAAATGTCCCTGAGGGAATTTTCAAATCCTGGGTGCAGGATAGACAGATACCTGGATTGAGGAGAAACCAGATGAGGGTTTAGTGACTGTAAGGGGCTGGAGTGACTGATATAACTGGAAATTCAAGCAACCTCACACACACACACTGCTTTTTAAAGTTTCCTAAATACTAAAGATGTGAGGGCTTGGAGGCTAAAGGAATAAAATAAAAGGTTCTGAAAAGTCAAAGATACTCCTTCTGTTCCTTAGGGATGAAGAGGTAAGTTTTCACTTGATGTTGATTGAAAGGAATGGTGGGCCATAGTTTAGGAACAGGCAAACAAGAATTAGTTGAGTTGTATCAAAACTGGAGGCCAGATTTGACAAAATTCAACCTGTTATGACTAAAGGATGTAGGACACACTTTTTATGCTCATCAGAGGAAAGAATAAAACTTTCCTGATAGAATTTAAGTCATATTTAGCCACTAAAACATTTAACAGAAACATCCATCATTACATTCAATGTTTGAGACAACAAAAAGATTATTGAATTGATAATCCAGGATGTGAGAAAGACAATAAAAGCATACTATCATGTGATCCAGATGTTGATATTCACAACAGTTACTTTAAATTATCACAAATGTATGAAAATATCTAAAAGAAATGGTAAAGAAAAACAGATCAAAAATGGATGAATGAAACAGAATGAGAATATATAATAATAACCAATTGTACATTCTCAAAAAAATAAATATCTGAATTAGGACTTATAAATTGGTTTTACCAGCAGGATTGGTTAACCAGAAAACAGATTAATAGAAAATATTTGTATTGAAGCATAATGTGAGAAAATAATGCAAAACATAGATAAAAAGTAACCAGTGGAATTTAAATATACAAAATGCTATTCTGAAAAAGGAAGGAAAAGAATAAAGAAGAAGATGAATCATGACAAAATTTTAAAACTGCTGAAATGCATCAACACATTATTGAAAAAATTCAGGAAAAACAAAGCAAAATCAACACATCTATGAACAACAGTTTCAAACTACAAAAAAGTCAATGCAAAGAGAAAAATATTAAAAGAGCTAGAGAGGAAAAGCAGAAAGTATATTATTTTAATTTCATCTGATACCTAAAGAAATTATGAAAACTAATAGAAATTGGAACAGAAACTTTAAGGTGCTGTTACGTTCAATTTTTTTTTTTTTAAGAGAGAGAGAATTTTTTAATGTTTATTTTTTTAGTTTTCGGTGGACATAACATCTTTATTTTATTTTTTTGTGGTGCTGAGGATCGAACCAGCGCCCCACACATGCCAGGCAAACATGTTACCACTTGAGCCACATCCCCAGCCCCACATTCAAATTTTTAAAGTTTTTATCTTCTAAGTTGTTGATGATCTGGCTAAACTGCTGAGGCTGGCCTCAAACTTGTGATCCTCCTGCCTCATCCTTCTGAGTAGCTGAGATTACAGTTATGCATCACCATGCCTAGCCATAGAAATTGATATAGCCAAAAAATAATCTTTCTAAAATGATATTGAAATAAAGATGTGTTCAAATAAATGAAAGCTGAATGACAACATTTCAAGTATCGGTACATTAAAATAAATTGAAAAAAAAAAGAAAGGAATTACTTAAGGAAATTTTTATACTGAAATAAATATTACGACATAAAAAATTTAAAAGTAAGAAAAAATGAAGGAAATCAGAGAATGGCACTATATGGGTAAATATAAATAGCATAGTGATTAGTGCATGTAATTATTTTATTAATCCAAAGAAAAGCAGGTTAAAAGAAAAATAATGTAAATATATGATGAAGTACTTAACAGATTATGAAAAGTTTTGATTATTCTAAAATAAGTCAGAAAAGGCAAAGATGAACATAAAATATTTGAGTCAAGTAAAATACAAACTAGCATGATATTCAAAATGAATACTTATTAGGGATAAGAAACATTTTGGATACTCACCTGTGTTTTACAGCATTATTGGTGACTGCAAAACGTCTGAATTTTCTAGTAGAAGAGAAATACTTAAGTAATTTGTACTGCAATCTACCTTAGATAGTAATTTTAAGAGTTCTGATAAAAAGATCAACTAGACATAATTGTTAAAAGAAGCAGACTCAAGCACAGGGACCCTGGACTTATTACTGTGGAACTAAAGAGAGGTTCTTTCTAGGAATATTTATATTGCATTATCCTGGGGTATGCGATTCTTTTGGATTTTTCATGTGCACAATCAAATTTTCTGCAAATAATGACAGTATTTTTCCATTAAAATCCTCATATTTTTATGTCTTTTTCTTACATTATTACATTGGCTAGGACTTCCGATACAAAATGTTTTTTGTACTGGCATCTTTGATTCATTCTTGAGTTTAGATGGAAAGTTTTCAATATTTTATTCTTCATTGTGGTGTTTGCTGGAAGATTTATATGCCCTTGAATAAATAAAATTGCTTTTGATTCTTGGTTTGTTAGGAGTATCATGAATAAATGTTAACTTTAACAGAAAAAATAAGTACTTATTAGCAATTATATTAAGCACCAATTAATTAATATTTCAAATAAAAGTTAAGTTTATTATTCTAGATATAAAAGGAAAATCTATACATCTGTTTTTTATGGTACACTCCTTAAAGGAAAAGATCAAAAAGGCTAAAATGATATAAAAAAAAAAACGATACACCAGCAAACACTAATCAAAGGAAGCTATACTAATAAAAGGCAAAATATACTCAAACCTGAGAAACTATACTGAGATAAAGAGAAAATTTCAATATGTTAAGCTGAGAAAATCAGAAAAAATATTATAAATTTAAATCTATGCATACTCATTAATATGTGCATAAAGAAAGCATTTGTAATATAAATTAAAAATACATTAAAATAAATTTGATAAAGCTGAAAGAAGGAAGAAACAAATTTCTTTGTGAGACTTAGCACACATTTTTAATTGAGGATCAAATAAGCAAATAAAAAATCACTTTTTTATGGCTTTTTCTTATATTAATGTTGAGTATATAAGAGCAATTAAGTCAATACCTCTGACATAATTTACCTAAACAAAACATAATGTCTAGAAATTCAGAATTTATTTTTTCAAGAGCATCCAGAGCATATGCCAAAGTTTATGATGTTCTGGTAAGTGAAAAAAACTTGAATAAATTTTAAATAATTGAAACTATGTTCAATTATTTAAAGGCATCTTATATTACAACATTGACACTAAATGAGAAATGATATTAAATATAAGGCCAATAAGAAAATATCCAACTGCATGACAAATGAATCAGATGGTAGTAAATAATCTATGTATCACTAACAAAAATACAATTATATTATGAAAATCATAAGAGTTAATGATCCCCACATTGTGAACAAATTAATAACAAATCAATATTTGTGAGAAGTTGCTAAAAATTGTTGAAAGAAAAGAAAAAAGAAGAAAGGGAGTAGGAGGGACAGGAATTCATATCTGTTATTGCATGTGTTAGAAAATTCAATGACTAATGTACTACCAAAAATAATAAAATAAATCAAACCTGAAGAAAGAAGAAAATAATAAAATAGAATACCATTAGTGGAAAAAAATAAGTAAAGCTAAAAATTGTGTCTTTAAAATGTCAATAAGCCTGTCTATTTATAAACATAATAGAATTAAGGGAATAGCCTTCCTTATAAGCATAGGTAGATATTTTTTTAAAATGTTATGAAAACTTTACAGTTATACATTTTATAATTTGTATAAAATGGATGAATTGTTCAAACAGCACAGTTTACAAAACCACCACAAGAGAAATAAATCAAAATTGTCCTTTGGTAAAAAAAATGTTAATCTTAAATTAAAAAAAAAAAACAAACTTCCAAATGGAAAGTGTATATAATATGGACAATATCAGGCAAAATCTATGTAGATAATAGACTAAATGGAAGATGCCCTAATTGTTTTATGAATCCTATTTTCCATAACATACCATATTAGAACTTTCTAAAAGAGCTGCAAACTAATAACTATCATGAATATAGGTGAAAAGTCATCTTAAAATGTGGCCAAAATAAACAATGATATATGAAAATGATGATATATCATGACCAAGTTAGTTCTGTTCCAGGAATGTAAGGTTAATTTAACATTTGGAAGCCATAGAAGGTATTTATCACATTAACTTGAAAAATAAGAATATGATTTACATTCTTTATAGCAGGGTTTTTCAACAGGGGCACTATTGATAGGTTGTATCACATAATCTTTATTTAGGAATATTAAGATGAATTTCTGGCCTCTATTCAATATATGACTGTATTATCCACTCTTTTAGGTCTCTAGACCTTGCCATTAGAAGTAAAATCACATATGATTGAGAATTACTGGTTTATAGACATCATTACACTGTTGATGTAATACAGATATATCTTAGGCTTTCTTTTTTTGTTGTTGTTGCTAGCTGCTAGCATAGAGCTCCAAATAATATGTTGGAATTTCATGAGTGATGAGATATCTTTTGTTATTCATAATGAGTCCCTTTCACAATTCTTGACATTATGCTCATGAGAAAAATGCTGGTGGGTCCCTACATGGCTTCAGAATAGAAGCTGGTAGCCACAGAATTCAAGCTTGCGATTTGAGGACTGAAATATTTAGTGTTATGAGGAGCTGCTTCAAAAAACACTCTAAGTCTAAATTCAAATCAAAGAGAGATTTATTTATCTAGCCAGGGACTTTCACCCACTCTTAGAGACTGAAGCTCTGCGGGGGAACAGCAATTTCCTGTGTCTTGGGAATTTAAGGACGAAAACCACAGTTCAGAGACTTTCCTTATTGTTATGCAAGCAAGCCAATCACAGAAGGTAAAACTGCAGTTAGCAGAACAACTCAGATAATTGCATCTTGGATTTAAGCAGGTATTAGAAAACTGTATCTGGGTTCAAACAGGTGGTTAGCTGTGGTTAGAATCTACTTCAAAGTCTTGGGTCACCAAGACCACCATATCCTGGGTTGAGTACATTTTCTGGGGAACAAAGTACAGAAGACGATGTATTTTTTCTTTTTCTTTTTTTTTTCTTTGAATATAGCAGAAAACAGCTTCATTTCAGTTTCTCAGAAACAGCTCTTGTAACAATTTTTTATAGAAGGGAGCAAAATGGAGTTTCAGGCCTGCCTATGACAGTTCTTGCTTTATTTTTTAATGTATGTTTATTTATTTATTTATTTATTTATTTATTTATTTATTTATTTATTTATTTATTGTGGTGCTGGGGATTAAACCCATGGCTTTGGGCATGCAAGGCAAGCACTCTACAACTGAGCTATATCTCTAGCCCCAACAGTTCTTGCTTTATAATTGTCTTATCTCACTTATCAAAATCTTATATCTATAATCTATATTTTTATAACCTGTAACTTACACTCTTACTGATTGTATTTATCAGTTCACACCACAACATTTAGCACCATGCTTTTGAACTCCAGGGAGAAGAGACAGGCTGGAAGGTGAGTTCAATCACCAGTGGCATTGACTTAATAAAGTATGTCTACCTAATGAAACTTCCATAAAAATCTCTTCACTACAGTCTTTCTGAGCTTCTAGGTTGGTGAACATGTGTTGTGCAGGGAGGCTGGCATACCCAGAGCAGGCATGGAAATTCCCTGCCTCCCTGTTTCCATACTTTTTCACACACATCTGTGCCATTTGGATATTTCAGAGTTATATCCTTTGTAGTAAACTGTAGTAAAACACCTTTCTGAGTTTATTGAGTCAATCTAAAGAATTATCAAACTTGACAGGTTATTTTGGGGAACTCTGCATTTGTAGTCAACCAGGAAGCCATGTGGGTAGCCTAGGAACCACAGGTTGAAGTCCAGAAGTGGAGATAGTTTTCTTGTGATCCTTACCGGAGTCTTATGTCAGCAGCCTGACTCTGGGGAGTCCAACTAATCAGGATCAGGCCATTAACCCCAAAGACCAGACGGAAAATTTTTGACAAAAAACACAAAAGGAACTTTAATTAGTATAGCTACACTGGAAAGATAAGGTAAACCTGTCCTTAGCCCCATTTTTGAGAGGCTGATTATGACTTTGATATTTGATAGAAAGGCAACTGAGGGCAAGATAACTCTCATAGCTGGAAGATTGCACTGCTGGAGGTTTGCACAGCAAACAAAGAAAGTGCCCTTGGACAGATGTGGTGTGGTTCATCATTATCTCGGGGTTGGTCAGGTGGGGCCTTGCTCATGATTGAGAAACTTCTCTTGCTTAAGAAGTAATTCGAACTCATAAGAAGATGTTTATGTGTGGGAAGCCATTCTCGCAGGTGATTGGGCACCTCCCTGATTGGGTGTGAGGCGTTCTGGCCAAACTGTGTAGGAGCTTATTCCCACCCTCTCCAGGTGCGAGAGCCTGTCCGTGTTGGGGTGTGACTGACCATTGACCCTGAGATCAATCACTGGCCCTGACCTTGGAATGCTGCCCCCCTTGACCTTCATTGGATGGAATTTTCCCCTGAATTTCTTGTTCCCCAATAAAAGGCCACTCCCTGGCTTGCTCTTGCTCTCTCTCTCCTGCTAGTCCTGAGTAAGCCTTGCTGCCCCACCGGGTGGCTGGAGGCCAGAGCTAGAGGGAGGGCCGTCTCGGACCTGGTCAAAGAAAAATGTAATTGAGTCTTGTGTGTTTATTTTGATCTAACTAGTTAACTTCTATGCTACGAACCTCTTGTATGAAACCAGCGTGTTGGTCGCGCGGTGGATTTGTGGATCAGACCTGTTGTTCCTGGAATCCAACGTGACTCAGAGCACAGGTGAAAGATGCAAAATGGAGGCGAAGAGGCCAAGCTTTCAATCCTGAGATGACTCAGGATAGTTAGAGTCAGAAATGAATTTTTGGAGATCAAGTTGGTGCTAAAGAATATTTTTATTGTGTTTCCATCTCTTTTGGCTACAGAATACTTTCACAGTATTGCAGGGTCTTTTAATTCTAAGTTTTCCTATTACAATAGAACTGGCAATTAGTGTCCAAAGCCAAGAAAGAAATCCAAATATATTTATCAATATATCCAAATAAGTTTATGGATTTTTATCAAAAACATATTTTTGGCCAGGCATGGGGGTGCATGCCTGTAATCCCAGCAGCTCAGGAGGCTGAGGCAGGAGTATTGCAAGTTCAAAACCAGCTTCAGCAAAAGCGAGGTACTAAGCAACTCGGTGAGACCCTGTCTCTAAATAAAATACAAAATAGGGCTGGGGATGTGGCTCAGCGGTTGAGAGCCAGAGTTCAATTCCTGGTACTCCCCCGCCAAATATATATATATTTATAAAGCAAAATTGGAGCCAAATTCCTCCCTCAGACCTTATTAAGAATTGGTTGAATTCTATAATCAGCCATTTACCCACTTCAATGTAGAGCTTATCTATAAACACAAACAAGAACAGAGAAAGAGAAAAAATAATTTCAGTGTTCTTGATAAGAGCAGGATAGGTAAATGGAAGAGGCTTCCTTTCTACCTTTCCAGACCCATATAAAATGGAATTTCAAATTAATAACTCAGAAAATAAGGATGCCTAAAAGAAGGATTTTCATCTTCCTCAGCAACTGGATGCTTCCACATTGTTTCATCTCTACATTTACCCTAAGATGATTTTTGAATAGTGGTGAGCACAGTGAGGATGAAAAGCTTCCCGTTCATGCACCATCACATCCACACTGCTTAATAAGCTCATTCTGTATGCTTGCCAATGTTGATGTGAAACTTAATAAAAGAACTGAATGAGCTTCTGTTAATAACAGGTGTGAATCACCACTCAAATTTTTCACAAGGAAATCTCTATGTTTGGTGATTCAAATTAAAGGGAGAATACTGGTAGGAACCATTTGAAGATTTATTCACCCTGGGATATCATGAGAGAATGTTAATATTGGTAATGTCTATTTTCTAAATTTCCTTGTTTCTTAAAGAAACAATAATTTAGCTGTAAATTCAAAGTTTCTTTGAATTAAGGATGTGTTTTGTTTATATTTCTAACTGCTTTACTAAAAGACCTGACAAGAACAATTTTAGAGGAGGAGGCCTCAATCTATAGAAGGTTGGCTCCATTCCTTGGGACTTGAGGTGAGGCACAACATCATGGTGGAAGAGTGTGATGGAGAGAAGTGGCTCACATGATGATCAGAAAGCAGAGAAATACTCCACTTGTACGATATAAAATATATACCCCAAATATATGCCCCCAATTACCCACCTCCTCCAGCCATACCCTACTTATCTTCAGTTACCACTTCATTAATCCCAAAAGAGAATTAATTCACTGATTGGGTTAAGGCTCTCATAACCCAATCATTTGTCTTCTAAACCTTATTACATTGTCTCACACATGAACTTTTGGGGGACACCTCACATCCAAAGCATAACAGAATGTATCATTTGAGGTTGAATAAGGTTTTACTCTCAATGCTTACTGAAAATACTATATACTCCAATGAAAGTGGAAGACAGGGATTGTATAACATTTTGTCATTTGAAGTGGTAATGACTTATCTTTTTATTTGATTTGGTTCCAAATTGTATCTTAGATATTTTATCTATGAGAGATTCCACCTGTTTCTGATATATTGGTGAGAGTTTCTTTTCTTTTCACTATTTTTTGCTGGTCTAGACATTTTTCCTCATATTTTCATAGACAATTTTAATGGGAATTTTGGAAGCAAGATTTAGGACCTTATCATAAGTCCATGAGTATAATCCTGTACTTTTGATTTATATTTGAACAAACTCCATTTATCTTTGTGGAAGCAGTATATAAAAAATTGAAAATACTTAAAATTGTAGTGGTCTGTTACATACAAAGTCGTATTACATCTTAGCTAGACCTGAGAAAAATTTCTTTTATGCTGATAATTATTTATGGTATAACTTGCTTCCCTAAACAGTTTAAACTACAAAATGAACAAATTGCACTTATTTTATTTATGTGGCATAGGCTTTATGGTAAAATGGAAAGATCAATCTGTACGAAAGAAAGAAATCTTCTGAAACTATAACTAAAGTTAAAATGAAGAAAATTATTTCTGGGAACTTGTGGGAAATTTCCTGAGGTGTATCTAAATTCATATTTATTTTTAGAAAACAAAAGTAAGTTTTTTTTTTCAGTTCATTAATCACGCCTTTCAATCATCATGATACCACCAGGTATTCTGAGAACATGTTTGTTCCCTTCCAGTAAATCAGTTTCCATTCCTCATCATATCCATAGCATTCTCTTCAAAAGCATTCAGAAAGAGAGAGAGTTATAAAGGACAAGATAGAGTACTGGAAAAGATCAAAACTCAAGGCTATATTCAGACAGCATAAAAACCAGAATAGCAGTGTCATCTAAAGAGTCCTATTTGCATATCCCTTCTATCATTTTTTTTCTCTCAAATGTAAATCATTTTGCATATGAAAAAAAAAACAACTATTGATCCAATCTTATTATGCTTCAAAATTGTTTTGCGTTATTTATTTATTTATTTACTTGCACTATTTGGAATTGAACCTAGGGTACTTGACCACTGAGCCCCATCCCCAGCTCTTTTTTATTTTTTATTTTGAGACAGGGTCTTGCTAAGTTGCTGAAGCTGTCATAGAACTTGCAATACTCTTTATTTAACCTCCCAAGTCCCTGGAATTAAAGAGGTGCACCACCATGACAGACTTTTTGATCAGTTTTTGATAATCATACAAATTGTATATGATATTTATGTGCCCAAGAAATTTGAGGGCTCAGGTTGTAACTCACTGGCAGAGCGCTTTCCTAGCACATGTGACGCACTGGGTCCGATCCTCAGTTCCACATAAAAATAAATAAAATAAAGGTCCATCAAGAATTAAAAATATATAATATATATATGAAATTTGATAGAAATTTTCTTACATTTTTCCAATTTTTTTCTTATTAAAAATGTAACATTGCACTCAAAATTGGAAAATAATTGCCCAAGTAATAGATTTTTAAAACAAAATAATTTAAAAATAACATATTTATATGAGATTTGCCATATTTATGGGGATTTTATTTCCTTATTTAATTTATCAGTTGTATGCTTCCAGAATCATTTTTTTATCTCAAAATAGTTTATTGGAACATGATGAGACCACAAAGAATATAGCAATTACTATTAAAGATAACTAGAAAAAAAGAGAGTAAAAGTTTTGAGTTGCACATACTGGAATCACTATTTCTTATAACCCTATTGTTTTAAATTCTGTTTCAGGAGATGATATTTTTAAAAGTATAACATCACAAAAGGGAGCTAGTCTTTCCAATGACTTTCTCATGTTATTTAAAAAGAAAATAGTACAAACCACAATTTATCTGATTTCTTAATGGCCAGGACAATAATGGTTATTTGCTTCCCCCAGGCATAATTTCTGTTTTTGTTTGCTCCAAAAGAGAAGATTTTCTTTAGATCTCTTCTGTATAATGTCACAGATCAGTCAGTTGAGCAGAAACATATGTTAAGTAACTCAGAATTTAAAAAATAGTATCATTGACTCTCCGGAAAAACTGCCTCTCCTTCTTTTTCCTCATTCTTGTTGTTGTGGTTGTCTGTTTGTTCCTTTCTCTAGGTATCAATAAAAACAAAATTAGCTTACTGAACTGAGTTGTTCTACTACAGCATTCTTGAGCAAGCTGGAGAGGGACCCCACAAAGCTGCCAGTTATTAGCAAGGGATCCCATTAAAGATGAAATTTTCTAATTTCCTAGCCTCCCTTTTATGGTGATGAGGGCATAGACTAAGTTTGTCCAATAAAAACAGGAGCAGTATATATGGGTTCAAGTTGTACATTTCTGCCCTAAACAGGAAGATGTATGCCTTCTCTGCTTATTATCCTCTTTCCTACTGAAAGGATGGAAAGAAATACACGTTTCAGCAAATAGATGTACAGGAGAACATGGGAGTAAGCCAAATGACTCAAATGCTCGTTCATATAACCTCAAGCAGTGTAACATTGGACAAGTTTCTGAAGTCTCTTAACTTCGATTTTTTGTTTTGTTTTGTTTTGTTTTGAAAACATGTACAATATTGTTGCAACAAACAAATGAGACCATGTGTGCAAGCTAGTTTGAGCAGTATACGCTACAGAATGCTTTTTCTCTTCCCTACTTTTTTCTGTTTAACTCCAAGGCCTTATTCTAGTATAGCTTTTTCTTAACCATTTTTTAATAAACTTGTGAAGTATGTTAATTATTCAATCATAAAAGTGTAGTTTCTTCTATTTAATCTGCTTTTAATTCCATTCAGTGTACATTTTATCTCCCCCATTATTGTCTTCATGTCAAGAAGATTGGTTTGGATCCATGATGTGTGTGTGTGCGCGCGCGTGTGTGTGTATGTGCGTGTTTGTCTCATCTCTCTTTACTTAATATTTTGAACATGTGGAATTCAGGTATAATAGCAATTTTTAACATTCTCTGCAATTCTCACACCTGTGTCCATTTCAGGTTCAACTTCATTAAATTTTCTACTCAATATAGGGTATTTATTCTTACTTGTTTGAAAAGGTATTTTTTTAAATGGATTTCAGACATGAATTTTATCTACCTGTGTGCAGGCCATTTTTGTATTTCTGCAAATATTCTTGAGTTTTGTTCCTGAATGTGCCTAAGTAATTTACGTATGATTTAATCTTTTCACATCTAGTTTTTAAGTTATTTTAGGTGGGGTTAGAACAGTGCTCAGAATATTGATAGTTATTCCCAACTATTAGGCAAGACCCATCTCTGGGTACTCTACCCGATGTCTCTGGAATTATGAAGTTCTGCAGTCTGCTTGATGGAGATGGGCAATAATTCTGGCTCTAAGTGAGTGCTGTGTCCCTTACTTGTAATCATCTCAGGTGATTCTTTCCCTGAGATACAGGTGGTTCTCTCACACGTTTGTGCTGATCAGCACTCCGCTGAGTACTGGAAAGAGCCTACTTTAGCATCTAGGTTTCTTTCTGTGTACAGCTCTTGTTTATAGTACTTTTTCCCCATGAACTGAGAACCTTGATCAGACTCTCAGCTTTAACCCCTCAGCTCATGGGGCTCCTCACATTCCAATTGTCTTCCTCATCTACATGTCTCAGCATAGAAACTCTCTCAAGATAAAGTGGAATACTCTTGGCATCACTTAATTAGCTTCCTATCTTTTGAAGATCACTTTTTAGTTAGCTTTGCTACTGCTCTGACCAAAAGACCTGACAAGAACAACATGGAGAAGGGAAAGTTTATTTTGGCTCACAGTTTCAGAGGTTTGGTTTACAGTCTGCTAACTCCATAGCTTTGGGCCCCAAGTGAGGCAGAATATCATGGTGCATGGTCATGGCAGATAAAAACTGCTCAGGACATGACAATCAGGAAGCATAGAGATCTAGATCCTCTCAACAAGGACAAAATATAAACCCCAAAGGCATAACCCCAGTGACCTGCTTCCTCCAGCCACACTGTACCTATCTACCTACAGTAGCCCTTTAGTATCTTTTTTAGTGGATTGGGCATTGATTAGGTTGAGGTTTTCATAACTTAATCATTCCATCTCTGAATTTTGTTGCATTGTCTTACACATGAGCTTTTGATGGACACCTTATATCTAGGCCATATAAAACTTTTCTTGGTTGTTTGATTTTTAGTGTCTTGAAAAATGTTGCTTTATATATGTTCTCTTTCTGATTTTCTTTTGTTTCAGGTGAGAGGGTAAACTGGTTACTTGTTATTTCATCTTGATGAGAAATGGAATTCAGGAGAAGGAAATTTAGCTATTTAAAATTATTTTGAGAACTTTCCATCCTATTCTATATTAAAGATCATAACTGTTAATCTTTAAAAGTTCATTGATTAAGTACTGTTCTTTCTTGTATGGTACAGGCAAAAAAAAAGAGACTTTCTGAAATTAAGTAACATAGACCAGACTGTCTCAACAAAAGCACATTTGCTTAAACTTTTAGATATACTACTGAAGAAATACACATTGTCTCAGACTCATGTATAGTCTGAAGAAAGAAAAATTGAAAAAAAAAAACTGTGCTGTAGGACGGTAGAAAAAGTTGAGGGAATACAAAAAAAGGAGCCAACATGACTTCGCTTTTTATTAAATTAATAGTAGATAAGTTATTTATAAATATATTGCAACTATATTTTATATAATAAATATTTTAATATGATATAAAGAGTAGATTTCTAGTTACCTATTGCTACATAAAGATACCAACCTAAAATTTAATTTACTATTTTTTATTGTGCTTATAGTCTGTGTATCAAGGACAGATTTGGATAGGCCTTATCCAGAAGAATAATCTAAATATCAAAATTCATTCCATTTAACACTGATTTGGATCACTCATTAATATTTAGCTGCTGTCTGGGAACTAGTCTGAGGTTCCAAGGTGGCTCCCCTCATATACCTTGGGTCCTGGAAAGGAGAGTGGGAAAACTGAGTGCTTCTGGTCCTTTACCATGTGGTCTCAGAACCGTTCCACATGGTCATTTATAAGCAAGACTGAGTGGGTGTTTTAAGTATGAGCATTTGAAGCAGAAAGTAGATATTTCTAAGGAAAGCTATTTCATGTTTAATTTCTCAGATGAGCAATGGTAAAAAAAAAATCTCTATAATTTCTTTTGTGTACAGATATGCCTCAGGGACAAATACATCTGGTAAAAACAAAATTCTCAGAATCTCAAATGGCTTCAGAAAAACTTTATAATGTTAAAAAAAAGCCCCCTATCAAATATTTTAACTTGCTGAGGAAATCTCATGACAATTGACATTCGGATTCATAACTCAACTAGTAAAATATAACAAATTAAAAATTGCCTCACGCTAGTATTTTTAAGGATAAATTGGATAACAATTTATATAGTTAAGAAACTTTAAATAAATCAATTGAGAAATTTTAAAGCATGATACCATCGCTGTTGTGAAAATAATATATATAATTAAGACGATTCCTGAAAAATAAAACTTACTACATCACATACACATGAAGCCTTCAAAGTGTAGTGCTAAATTCACTGTGGGAAAAAAAAATACCCACAAATTTAAAAAAGAATAGAAAGTTTTGTATAACACCTTGAAACTTGAAGTAGTATGTGAAGATGTTCATATAGCTAGTTCTACTATCTGTTTTGATTTTCATGTCTTTCAATATGTTCTTTCCACACTTGATTTTTCACATGTGTTACATTTAACTATAGATGGATTTATAGGTTTGCTCCCATTGAATTGTATGCAAGAATCTTGTTTTCCTATCTTCATTCTTTGGCATTTCCACAAAGTATTGTAATAATAGATTAAATAAATTGTGTTTGAGAAAGAATTTCAAAAAGGAACACATACATATACACACAAATACATAGCGCTTTCTCCCAATTTTGAATGAAAGACTCCAGGAAAGAAAGGTAACAAATTTTCCCTGAGTTCTATACTAGGGCCAATCTCATTTGGCTTCTACAAATTACCTTGTAATAGGAGTAAACCCAACAACGCCTTGGTTTAAAAGCAGTAGACAAAGCAGAGCACAGGATAAAGCTATAGGGAAATCTTAACATAGTCATGACTGGGAATGTCACAGATGAAATTTAATGTGGTGCAGCCTCATTTTACCATCACATGAGAAAGTGCAAGAAGAATGTAGAGGCAAGGCAGAATAGCATATATAATTTAAAGATAGGAATACAGGTATTATTTTAGTCTCAAATAATATCCTGAAATGTAAGTCTTGGGAATTTTTATATTTTGGCCACTTGCATATATATAAATCCTAAGAAATTGAAGTTAACATATAGATGCAAACTGTTTAAACTTATAATTTTATATGTAAATTAAAAACATGGAGTCATAATAATCATGTATGAATTAGTCTAGGTATGGGGAGTTTGTTTCTGGTCCCTCACTTTTATATTTATATCAGTTAGTAAAAATTCATATAATAGAATGACTATGAAAGGTTGGGATGGATGAACATGGGATATTAAAACCTTACTTCTGAGTGCAGTTAGAGATTGCTTTACCAAAGGGATGCAATTAAATGTTATGGAAAAAGTTTTCCTTTGATCAAATAAAATTGAGAAACATTAAGATAAACAGAATTAATAAATTTCACTTCGGTAAGACATTCAGACTATCAAATACATTAACATGAATTGACAGCTTTTTCAAAACATATTTTAATGTGAAAATCTTGCGTTAGTCAGCTCTCCTATGCTGTGACAATAAAACCTGAGCTAATCAAGCTAAAAGGAGAAATGGTTTGTTTGGGCTCATATTTTCAGAGGTTTCAGTCTGCAGTTTGTTTTCTCTGTTGTTTTGGGGCCTTTGGTGAGGCAGAAATGCATGGCATGGACTGTGGTGGAGCAAAGCTTCCCACTTCTGGTTGCTGGGAAGCAAAGAAAAGAGGAGTGAGGGTCTCAATATCCCTTCAACAGCAAGCCCCCGTATCCTTAATTTCTCCTCCTAAATCCCACCTCTGACGGCTTTTATCATCTCCTAATAAAGTCACAGGATGGGGAATGGCAATTTTAATTTTTTTATTTATTTGTTTGTTTGGGTTTTTTTGTACTGGGGCTTAAACCCATGGGCACTTTGACACAGTGCTATATCCCCAGCCCTTTTCATTTTATTTTGAGATAGGATCTCACTAAGTTGTCTAGGCTGGCCTCAAATGATGATCCTCCTGCCTCATTTCCCTGAGTCTCTGGGATTATAGGTATAGTGCAACCATGCCCAGCAGGTCTATGATTTTAAATATGCACCTTTGGGAGATAGTTCAGCTACAAACTGTAGCATCTCACCAGTCAGTTGTTCTAAGAGCTCACAGAACTCTGCAAACCACTTATCTAAGCAAAATATGTGTACAGTGCAGACTGAATGAAGGAGAGCACTTTTAATGTGTGTACTACTGATTTGCAGGGCCATTTTGGGGTGTTTTTGTTTACATTATAATGTATATTATCTTATTCTATATTTTAGATTTTTTTTTATGTTTGAGTTAGGGATTTTTGTTGCCATTCTTAATTGTTATTTTAAAAGTATTTTATAATTTCATTTTGTGAAGTGTTAAAAATATTTGTTACAAAGAAGAGATGTTGAATCTCAAAGCATCAACAATGACTCTTAGATTATCTCACCTAAGACACTTCATTTATTTTAAATCAACATTACTTATAATACCTTTCTGCTTTGCTGTTAAAACTCTGTATATTAGAAGAAGGAAGAAATAAGACAGCGATTGTGCTCTGAGTTTCTAGAATATGGTTAAGGTAACCTTTTGTTTGATTGAAGTACAATAAATTGACTTCAGTTATCCAGGGGCACCTTCCCTCAGGCAAATGTCTATGATTGGAAGGCAGAATTCCATGTTATATCTTAATTTGAGCCTAAATTCTAACTTCAACCTCAGGACCTGTCACTTGAAAGCTAAGGTCTCCTAGCAAACAATCTACCTGTTTACTTAGCAATTTTGAGCTGTGAGGGTTTCAATTAGCTCTGTGGCTATTGTTTTTAAATTAGAGAATTGTCAGCCCAAGCAAGGGAAAGTACACTTTTACTTAACTGATAAAAGATTAGTTCAATCCGTACTCTGAACTTGAACTCCATGAACCTTATAACAGTAGCAGACTTCTAACAGCAGTCTTTAAAACACTCCCTTTCAGCATTTTTATTTTATTTAATAGTTCATCTTCTTCTACATGAACTTCTAATTCTGTATAGGGCATCTGGATATCACAGTGCCTGAATGATGCTTTTGATCATTTTAAATTGGTTACAAACATTTTAATATCTAAAGACTTCAGATTAGCATATGAATGTATTGCTTCCCTTGAAAAATCAGGTTATCTGGTTACAGTGATTGTTCATTTTCACATGGGAGTAATCAGTTTGAACTGAGGAGCAGCAAGTCCTTTCAAAAATACATATTTTATCCATAATGCCCACAGTTGTTGCTATTCCCTGATGTTTCCTTAATACTAAGGGTAAGTCTTACTTGCCATCTATTACTGTATTTAACTGGTATTCACTTGCTACTGAAAAGGAAAATACAGGGACTGCAAGTTTCATTAAAACAGTTCCCTGTGTGCTTAATATTCAAGAAGTGGTTTTGTCCAAAGAATACTACTGAGATCCTGTTTTGAAGCAAACCATTTGCTTATATTCCTGCCTGACTTTTGAAGTCATCTGAGTTATAACACTTGACCTAGAGACTTAGATTCCACAACCAGAATACAATAAGTCTCCTTCTTTCCAACTGGTCTTTTAAGGTTGCTGTCTTTACAAAGTATAAATACAATTAGTACATTTTAATTTGAGGTTTATTTTTGTTAAGCAACAAAAATTGCACTTTGATGTATATTAATAGGAAAATGTAGATTTTGGTCAACTTTAAGTATGATTTTATTACTTTCAAACAGTATATTTACTTGTGAAAAGATGACTTAAAAGATTTGCTGAATCCAGATGAAATCAAACCTAAAAGTAACTTTTAACAATTAAACAATAATTTCAGTGCCATTTTATGTAAACAACCTTCCAAGTGATAACTCTTCTCTCCTTAACCAAATTCTAGCCAGATTCCTCTGAGCCCTTTTTAATTCGATCCCATTCCTGGAGATCATAAGAGCTCAGTTTTAGCAATAATCTTGTCAAGTCAGTTTAGCCAGCACTCTGTACCCCAACGAATGATCACTCTCTGTATTTTGTCGAATTCTGCATTTCCTTCCATACCCCAATCAATATTTGAACACTTTGGCTTGCCTTCATTAAGAATCTCATTAGGTCAGTTTAGCAAAAAAAAGTACATGTGTCTCTTAGTAATTTTCCACTGATACTTGTTCCTTGGCTATCAATCCACACTTGTCCATATTATATTTTGAGTTAAGTCTACATGTAGACTGAGGTCTTTTTTTTTTTTATCTCTGTTGTAATAGTTCTGAATAGGATTTGTCTTTAACGCTCTATGAATTGTCCAGCTTTGATTTTCTTTTACAGTCTTGGTGCAATGATTTAGATAGTATCATATTCATTGTTAGACCCTGTACCTCTCACCCAAGACCCTGAGTATGTACCTTTAAAGCCTTTGCTTTCATTCCTGGCTGATTGATCAGGTATCCATGAGGGAGTCTGATTTCTGAGCCAGTACTTCAAGGACAGACGACTAAAGCTGATAAGGACAGATTTTGACTCTCTCAACATTTGGCGTATACTCTAGAAGCTGGCTCAGGGTCCCTGAAAAATGGAGCCTATGTTCTTGGTAAACAGAGGATGCACTAGAGTTCTGGGCTTCTCTGTTTAAGATGCTAGTCTCAGTAACAAACCGTGTTGGGATGCAGCCCCAGATTTCTCTGGTATAAGCAAAAAGTTACCATGAGTTAAGATTATGAGGACTTCTTAGTTGACTAATGGTTTCTTCTGGATTCTCCAAAGCTGGATGCTCTGCCAGCTCTGTCCACTTCCTTTCTTGCTGATGTGATTTTACTAAGAGAAGAAGAGAAGATCTCCAGTAGCTTCTTCAGGAAATTTAGGCTCTCCCCCAACCTGGCTGGTGTATGGCATCTCCCTGAAGTTTGCTTCTGCTCCTTCCTCCTCCTTTTGCCTCCTTCAGCCTCTGAATCCTTTCATCAGTCTGCCTTCCACCCCTGCTTCTTCCATCCCTCTGTCCACCCTGTTAGGCCTTTGCCTTCCTGCTCTAGCCCTTTGGTCACCTGAACTTTTGTCCCTACCGAGGCTTTCAAAGGATTCAAGGATTCCAAAAAGCAACTCCCTGAGGCTGCAAAGAAAAAAAAAAAGTTCAAGTGAAAATATACTGGATATTTTATTCATGCAGATGAGACTTTGGAGACATCCCAACAGCTGTTTGATGTCCTCTGAGCCTCTCACCTAATGTGTACTCCACAGCTTCCTTAAAATTTTATATCTGAGCAAAGAAGAATCTGAAGTCTTCTTGGCAAATAATGATAAAATATATTGGCCCCCTTATGAAGCACATGACCTTAACTTGTTCCATCTGTGAGAAACACAATCTGTATAAAAATATAAAGTGGAATAAAAATTAGAATATATTGTTGTGTGTACCTGACTAATGGCTTAATTTTAGAATAAAAAATATAACATCTCTGTGTTTTTCTTTGTATATATAATGTGTGTATGTGTGTGTATGTTTGTGTATATCATAAATATGTGGTATTTTCTGCCCCTGAATATTATTACAAAATCCCTGAATGAGTTTTTTAAATATAAATCAGTGCTTATATAAATTATCTATTCCTAAAAATTCCAGAAATATAGAAACTAACCTAAATTATTTGCTAGCTTGCACAATGACTATTGTAAACCTTTAATATATAAGATTATTTGATTATTATTGCTTTAATAAAAACAGCCTTCTGAGTTATCAGCATTAAATATATGAGCATTCATCTTTATTCTATCAGATTTACTAGTGAAATAGTGTATTTCACTATTGTATCTCCTGAATGTTTAATTTATCAATTCAACCTAAAAACAAATGTAGAAGTAAAGATACAATGAAAATGAATTGATTGGTAACTATTACTGTTAGAGTCTGTAAACAAGTCTGGATGGCGCCTGGCAAAATGCCAGAGGGAGTGGTTTGTAAAGTAATGCCATGGAGCCATTAAGTGTGGAGATTCCTTATTGGTTGACTGATGTATCTAGTTTATGCTAATTAGATAAGCTGTGTGGAATGTATAAATACCACTACTGTTCTACAATAAACGGCTCCTACTCCTGCTGTATCAACGTACACAAGTTGTTCGTCACCCCCCCTGATTATTTTGCTGCAGCTGGACTGCGGCAATTACTCCATGTATGTTAATACAGTAAAACAAAAATCATGTATTTAACCTTTCTACTTTTTCGCTTTTGCAGGGCTTGTCTAATATTCACGTGCCATAAATATCAAGAAAAGGTAAATTAAGCTAGATGCTGGCTAGTTTTGTTTAGTCTTGAAATGTGTCTGCCTAAAAACACTGCCCAAAATATTTTTATAACTTGAAATCTTCAGTTTTATTAAGCTAATCAACTATTAGACATTCATTAAATATCTAGATCATTTCTAACTAAAATGTGCTATGTAATCACTCATTGATAATCATAGTTTAAGCTGACATTCTTATGGCTTCTTTCTTTTACATGACGCAGAGAGGCAAAGTATATTTGATCTGTTAATAATGTTGTTTTTACTATTTTTTATTTTTTTGAAAAATGTTTTGTGAGGAATGGTACCTATAAAATTTGGAGATGGTAAGTTCATAAAATTTACTAGCTTGCTACAGAATACTGGTAAGTGACAGACAATTCTTAATTACTTGTTAATTTTCTTTGTAAAAATATTACTATTGGTTAAAAATTGTAATTGACATGTACAAATGAAAGTACTACTATTAATAAGGAAAAAAACTGTTTTTTAAAAAAAAACTAGTTATAGAGAGATGCAACACCTTTTTTTTGTTTATTTACTTTTATGGGGTGATGAGGATTGACCCTAATGCTTCACACATGATAGGCAAGCCCTCTACCACTGAGCCACAACCCCAGCCCCTAGGAAAGAATTCTTTATAAAAAGAATTAAGGAAAATAGTATGCGTTAAGGATAAAGAAAGATATAAGGTATGAAGAAGGTGTTTTGTAAGGAGAAAAGAATAACTTTGTTATAATAAGATATTGTTCCTGAATGAGAAAGAAAATAATACAGGACAAACACTGAATAGGTATAGAAAATTGTAGAAGATTTATGGGGAAAAAAAGTTCATATGTGGTAAAAGCTTGTAGGATTGAATAAACTTATTTATAAAAGGTTTCTTACCTTTTTTTTTATTAAGTCAGACAGTTTACTGATACAAAACAGGAATTTGTTTTTCTCTTCAAAGAAACAATCTTTTCTTGGATTACTGATGTGTTCTTAAAAAAAAAAAGATTGTAAAAGTTTTTATTTTAGATTTCTTAATGATCTGTCTAAAAACTAAAATTTTATTTTATAAGAACAATTTTCCATGCTGTGTATTAACTTTCATCTTTCACTATGTAAGACAATCAAGACTTCTCACTTTAAAAACAGCTAAAAGTTTTTTTTTTTTCCTTATATTTTTGGCAATCTTACCCTTCCAAAATCAAATCCTACATGAAATCTTGTTCTCAGACTAATATTGAGATTTCCCAAAGGTTCCCTAGAAAATTTCAAAGGATTCATTGTTTTATCTTATAAAGAGAAATGCTAAAATTAACTTGGTTTATTTGATATGTTGAATTGCATGGGGAACATGTCAAACAAGGAAAAGTACTTGGCCTTCTCTTACATTTGTGTGGGTAAAATTTTGTTTGTTCAGAAGCTATGAAATTCTTAGAAATTTGATCACAGGTAGCTTTTGTTTTATTGCATTTGTCTCTGAAATTGTTTGCAATCAGCTATAGGAGAGCTGGACTAAGGCTTTCTAGAAATCCAGTGGAGAAGATGAACAGGTTCTGAAACAGCTATCTGGAGATCAAGTAGAGCATGAGTTAATTACATGGGATGATCACAGTATTGTTTTTGAATACTGCTCATTCCTTAATATTCTATTTTCCTGATATAAGGAACATCTTTCCTTTTCACTTAAGTTATCTATATTTGTGATAAGTTGGTAGATTTTAGTTATTTAAACAGAAATAAAATTTATTTATATTTATAATATTAATCTTTTCTTCTTTCCTGATCCCTATAGAATTCAGAAACTATTATTGAGTGTTCTTATTATTGAGTGCATGGCAGTATAATTACATTAAAGAATAGTTTCTCTTTGCAATAGGACACATTGGAGACATTGGCTATATTACCAAGGCTTTGAATAAAATGTTATATTTAAACATGATGCATAGAATCAGATATGACCAGTTTAGAAGAACCCAAGGTTGATTGTATGGAACCCTCCTGAAAAAGAAAAACCTGCCTGCTACCTGACTTAAAGGGTTCTCAAGCTTACAAGTGATGAAGGAAGGTCACTTCCTATCAAATACAGGAAATGGGATTACTTAGGAACCTCAAGCAAAGAGAAAATTACCCAATGCTGTAGGTACTGTATTAGCCATGGTTTTCCAGAGTAAAGGGTCTGTAGTGGTGGGTGTGTGTGTGTGTGTGTGTGTGTGTGTATTTCATATGATCACAGAGACTGAGAAGTCACATACTGTGCTGTTTGCCAACTGGAAAACCAGTAATCCTAATAGTCAAGTTCAGTCTTTATCTACCTACATGAGAAGCAGGGGAGCTAAGAGTAAGTCCCAGTAAGTCCCAGTCTGAAGCCAAACATACTAGAATCAGGAGCTACTTAATTTTCAAAGACATTAGTTCACTTATGTATAAAACAGATATTATAAGGTGTTCTCTGCATGAATGTTTGAAGATAATATGAGAATCTATTTAAAATTATTTCAGAACACTTTATGTTGGAGGGTTTAATTATACATTTTTGTTTAGAACATTGTTGGCTCTTTAATGTCCTGTTTTTCCAGATAAATTCCACAGAAAAAGATGTATACATCTTAAATTTATAAATAAAAGATAAATGAGAAATATAATGATTCAAAAGATTTCAGGTCTAAACAGTATCAAGTTCTTACAAAAAATATCTTTATCTCTGGGTAATGGTGGCTAGCTTAATGGATTTGTGACTGACATAGCAGAGTGCAACAGAATTTGGTCACAAGAGTAAAAGAGGGAATGACATATTGTAATAGGGTACATAGAGATACATGAAAAATGGAATCCTAGAAAATGAAAATTGAGTATGGCTGTTAGAAATGAGAATAGAAATCACTAAGGAAAACTTCAGAGCAGCAAGTAAGAATATAATGCTGTCATGAATATCACAAACATTTTTCCTTTCCAGAGCATCCCATTTCTTTACTCCTTTTCCTCCTTCTCCTCCTACTCCTCTCTTCCTCCTCCTCCTCCGTTTCCTCCTTCTCTTTCTCTTTCTTTATTTTATTTTATTTACTTTTTGAACAGGGGATTGAACCCAGGGACACTTTACCCCTGAGCTACATCACTGTGGAGAGCAAATGAGCAATGGTCATGGACTGATCCTGTGGTGTTGGCAAAGCCCGGCTTAGAAAACATTCTTTGCAAAAGGCAGGATATGTGAACAGCTTTGGCACTCATCTCTGACACTAACAGTTAGCAAATGTACCAGTACACTGGGGTTTCTGGGTACAGCAGGATAGTCACAAAATGTTCTTAACTCTGTAACATTTTAGTGCACAAAGAAGTCTCTTGAAAACTCAAAAGCTCTGAACAATTTACAAAGCATCTGCATTTTAACTTCTAAAAATGGGACTCTATATAATAAACATGCTGAGCTAGTTGTGGATCACTGTTCCTCCATCAGAGGACAGTGTCCCACCTGGCCCCAACATTACATAAAAGAGTGTCTGTGTCTTTCTTAATCTCCTGTTGCCCCTTCTCCAGACCTTTTGTGGTTGCTGCATAGGTCATGGCACATCAAGAGTCCGTTTTACTTTTTATTTTGAGACACTGTCTCACTAAGTTGACCTGGCTGGCCTCAAATTTGTATCCTGCTGCTTCAGCCTCCTGAGTTGCCAGGATTACAGGAGTGCACCACCACATTAGGCTAGGACTTCCCATTTCTTATTCTGAAATTCTCTTTTTGTCTTTTTTGGTTTGAATCACAATACTCCTGTAACCTTGGTGATAGGAATCATGGGCCACCCAAATTGGCCAGTCTTGTTTTACATATCTGATTACAATGATTAATCTAGAAATTAGCAAGTAATGAAGTCTTGGATGAGAGAATTTTTCTCTCAGGTTTTTCAGACCGCGGTTGTTGAGGATGGCTTGCAGATTTATTTGATTCCTTGTGGTCCTAGAGCCTAGAGATTCAAGTCCTCACTTGCTATCCACCATATCTTTGCTTCCTTCCTCAACTACCTGGATAAAATAAGACAAAAATGGACTGGCACTCAGAAAGAAGTCAATATGAGAACTAGAGAGAGTCCAAACAAATTCAGTCACTTTAGTGTTAGCATTTTTAAGGCCAGTGTCACTCATTTCCTTCCTATGGTTTAATTTTTTTTTTTTTGAAAATAAATGACATTTCTATCTAAAACAATATAAGTAGCTTGCTTGTGTATTGGTTACCAAGGATTCCTAAAAAATAAAAAAAAAGTTATGAAAGTTATGGAAGGTAATGCCAAAATCTGATTTTAGGGAATAATAAAATTATGTTTTAAGCATTTCAAAATTGTTCAAATATTAGAAAGAAGAATTTGAGCTTTGTCTTGGAGAGAGTTTTTTAGTTAGCACTCTGTTGTTTGTTAAACAAAAACTCTAGAGACCAAGATATCTCTGAAATAAAATGGTTTATTGAACTGCTACAGATGCTAGCTAAAAAGAAAGGACTGATCGCCAGCAGCAGGGCTAAGTAGCAGCTGGGAAAATTTCCACTGGACCAGAGCTCAGAGGATTTTTCATAACAAAAATCTGGGGAAGGAAGGCACAAATTGTTTACACTGAACCTATATTAGTTTCAGATGAGAGGGGTGGGATTTCTTTGCAGACATGGAAGTTTTGGGATAGGTGTGCATTCCTAAGGGGAAGGAATTGTGGCTCTTGAATTGGTTGGCCTTGTAAAGAGGATAGGGTAGCAAATATGGTAGTGATGAAATTTTTGTTAAGATTTTAAAATGCGTTCAAGAAACCCTCTTTTGTTCTCAGCCCTTAACTTGTTAATAGAATAACCACCCCCATCTCTCCTCTCCTCAATCCTCAGACCTTTGTAATTAAATTTGAAACATCTTAGGGTTTTTCTCTTATCATATAACAAAGACAGATTTTATTGTCAGTGACTGGGTGGAAAACTGAAGGAAATGAACAGAGATAACACTTTGTGCATTCTGATTGTTGACGAGAAGAAAATTTACTTTTAGTAAATGAGGAATTTTTTTCAAGAGTTTGACATATAAAATACATAAGATTTAATACATATCACAAAAGTCACCTACCACAATGATTTGAGGGGAAAAAACCCTTAAATTATGCACATATATAAGATTGAAAAATATTTTGTGAGTACATACAGTGGATATTTTTCTCATGCTTATCATAATTCTATTCCCACTCATTTCCATGCAATTTACCATCATCATAACATTCCAAGGGGAGCCTATAGAGATTGTGTTGTGATGTCAAATTGCTATATGAAAACCATTTTGATAAGCCCATGGACACCACATTATAATGACAAATTGTAATGACAAAATGGTTTCATGTTTCCATGGAGACCAAATTACAATGTCAAATTGATGGCAAAATGAGGTCAATACAAATCTACACAGACCAGACTGTGATGTTAAAACAATGCAAAGCAATATCACCACAGGTCTGACGGGGCTGTGCTATGATGTCAAAGTGATGGGAAAGCAATATTCAGGATGATGTCAAAAGAGTAACAGAAAGATCAGTGGAAATCTAGGCAGCATCCTTCATGATGACAGTACAATAGAACAGTTTTATTAATGCAGATTTCCCCAGTGGTAAAACAAATCTAGTGAAACTAAGAAAATGATAAGCTTATTTATTTAAGTGTTCTTAGTCTAAATCTTACCTCATTTTGAGTTTTCAGAAACTAAGTGCTTAGTCATAGAAGTTAGAGTGAAAAGGGGAATGTATGTGACTCATTGGTAGAAGTTATTTATTGAAGAATCTGTTTAGATGTAAATTACTTTGCTCATTTACAATAGGACTGTGAAAGGACCCACAGGGAGACAGTCTGATTAATTCAGTCCTCTCTGAAAGGTTTCTCTGGCAGACTTTTCTGTGGGAATGTCTTTGGGGCATGCCCTACACCCAACCTTGGTATGGTTGTCACACCTTTAATTCTTCTTTCCTAAAGATGTTAAAATATTTACCAGTACATTTTTGTATTTTATAAATTATAAACCAGTAGTTTAACACTTCCTTAAACCTGCCATTGTCAAGCATAGTTTGAAGCATAATGTTATCTTCACTGGTACAGATTATTCCCATTTGTTCTTAAATAATAAATTATATTGATGCAATTTGTCTTGAATAAGTGCAATAAATATTTTAACCTAATGCTAATGCCAATCAGTTGGATTATTAAATGCAAATGGAATTGGATACATTTATCATGGCTTCTCAACTCAAATCGTTTCTTCTTCTGTCCAATGATAGCTTTGACTTCTTGAAGAAACAAGAGACAATACACTACTGAGTCATTAAAAAAGCATTCTGGTCACTTAAAAATAATGGTTACTTTCAGCAAGTTAGAAAAGGATAATTATATTTTGTTAAAACATTTGAGTTTGTTTATTCTTCCAAGTGTGAACAGTTCCAAGTTTGCAGATTGTCATTTTAAGTGATTATTAAGGCCATGGCTCAGTACATAAACTCACTTAACCATGTTGAATAAATTAATTTGATGACTTCAACCAATGTATTTTTATTGAATTTTGTGTGCCAGATAGTGTACTAGTAAATCCAACCAAATAGTTCTAAAGATTTGTTTTGTAAGATTTTGCAATTATTTTGAAATGTTCAAGTTAAATTGATCCAACTGCTTGAAAGAGCAGGAATCTCAATTCTTTGGTTCCAGCTTTTTTTGTTATTGTTGTTGTTTAGTTCTTTTTAAAGAGAAAGGTAGATAAAGTTGTACAAAAGAATTTCATGAAAGTCTTTGTTCAAATAGCCAATTTTGTATGATTCACTAAGGGTGGACAACACATCTACTTCAAGAAGCAGCAGAGTTCTCAATCATTTTTGAGAAGATGCAGAACCAAAGACACAATATATGCATAGCAGCGTGCTTATCCACATGAGTGAGACCAGTTAAAATTAAATATAAAGGAAGCCAAGTAATGAGAAGAAAAAGAAGAGGGAGAGGAGGAGGAGAAGGAGGCAGTTACAGGCAACCACAGTATTCTTCCTCATGCAGAGGCTACAGATCACAAGTAGTTCTTCCACAGAATCAAGTTCAGTTTTTACTCTCCTGGATCCCATTTTTCATCATTCTTAACATTATGAATAGAAAACCATTTTTTTCATTATAAGACACATACAAAGAAAACCACTTCTTTACCAGGTTAACAAGGAAATAACCTCTGTTTTTAAAACGGTACTCTTTGAATTTTAGAATAGAATACAAAGAATGCAAGAATTGTTTGTCTTCGTTCATCTTAAGACACATAATTTGCCTCATAAAGACCTCACAGGATAGCAAGGCAGTAGACAATACTTGATATTGAATTTAACTCACAGAAATTTTGACAAAGATTGGTCCTATCAGTATGACAGTACTTTTTGTAATCTAAAGAACAAATGGGTTTTTTTCTTATAACCTTTTAATGACATTCTTTTATCACTAATTAAACATGACTCATTAAAAATCATGGTCTTCCACTCTTTCAGACTTTCTAGGGCCATTTTTTTTAAGGTAAAATACATTGTCTAAATTTTACAAAGTGAAGAACCATCCTATCTGGTTTATAGATACCAATCTTTGTTGCTAGTCAGGTGCTTTTGAATGCAAAGGCACTGAAAATCATTGATGGAAACAAAGCAACACAACAATAGGGTAGCAGTGTAGATGAAACAATAAAGAAACACTATCTACTTAGCCTTATTAGTTTTTCCTTCTATGTCCTATACCACCTATATATTTTTTGAGTATACATCATTCTCATGTTTTATGTAGTACCTTGTGCAACAGAAGGTTCTGGCCCTTGCCCTTGTTCCCTGAAAGTTAACCTTCTAGTCTTTGGAGTGTCCTGCCTCAGGAGTCTTTGCTTTACCTGGAACCTTGGACCATATCAGGTAATATGTGCAAATACTGTGATTTACAGTGGAAGCCTTGTGTCATGTTATATGATCTTGACCTCTGGAGCAGTGAGAGACTAAGGTCAGCCATGCTCTTGTGACCAATTATCAGTATAATCCCTGTGCACTAAGACTCTGGTGGCCGTGCTCCATCTGTGCTGTCACACACTGTTACTTGGAGAAATCAGTGAGGAGTCCCTCTCTTTGTGAAAAACCTATGTGTGATTTTTTTTAAAGCCTGACCATACACCATTCTGAAATATTTACCAACCTAACGCATAGCCAGTGTGCAGCAGTCACAGAAGGGAGTTGCAGCCAGCTGCTCAGTTCCCCCTGGCTGGCTATGCTGTTTCACACCTACACTGCCCTAGCCATAGGGTCTTCACGACTATGTCTCTTTATCTGAAATTTTATGCCAAGGTCCATTTCAGGTGCCTCTGCTAACACCTCCTTATGAAGAGGGAAGGGGAGAGACTGAACATATTTTACACCACTTTGGGTTCTTAGTGCTTGTCCACTGTTGAGAGCCACAGTGGAGTCGGAATGGCCCCTGGCATTTTGCCAGAAGTAATGGTTGAGAGGCGAGCCAGTAAGATGATGCTGGATTGATTCAATTGTATATAGACCCCTGCTGTCCCCCTGGGGCGCCCGCTACTTTGGAGTTCTCGCAAGGATTTCCTGGAAAGTTCGTGTTGGTTGGGGAAGTTCCGGTGGAGGGAGTTCCAGTTGGTGTGGTATGCCTGGAGGAGCCACGTGGGTGGCGCTCAGGAGAGTTCCAGAGGAGTGTGTGGAGTGTGCTGGTGGAGTTCGGAAATAAAGTTTGTTCCTGCTTGAGTGGCTCATGATTTGTGCCCAGCCAGACTGCGGCAGTCCACTCCAAGTCTTCACTGTCACCTGACCTATGACCACAGAGGTCTATAAAAGCCTTGTCTGAGCTTTTTCTTTGAGGGATTCCTCAACATGAGATTGACAGAATCTACCTGACCCTGCACCTACACACCTTCCATAGGAAAATGGAATAAGAGGAGTTTGTCCTTTTGTGAGTTTCAGCCAATTACTCACAACATCTCAGCAAGCAGTTAAGGCTCTTTCCTTCTGGTTTGTTGCTTGAATTGGCCACTCTAACATCTTCCATTTTAATTCTCCTTCTCCCCGCATCAGATGAGTTTCTTACATCTGATGTAAGAAAGCTCCATTCATATGATTCTTCTTGTGAACAACAACTGGAAGCGCTACATGTGTTTTTTTTTTTTTTTTTCTGGACCACGTTATACGTTCCTTTTCTTGCTGCTGATTTTAATATGTTTCTGCTCACTATAATAAATTGCCCTGGGAGTGCAAGAGCTTTGCTGAGTTCTGTGAGTCTTTGTCGTGAATTATTGAACCTGAGGGTGGTATTGGGAACCTCCAGAGCCTGAATGTGTTTAAAATTATATCATTAAGAAAACAGTTCATTTAATACACGTCTATATTTTCTCAACTCTAATATTAGAAATTTGAAAAAAACTCAGAAATGTGTTAATATTTTATGTATTGCCATCATAACATGTACATGTATTTACTTCCATAAAAAGAACTGAGAAACTCTTGGCAAGTGACTTTCAGTTTTACAATCACAGGATTAAATAGGCTGGGCATATTGAGGTACAACTATAGTGAAATGTAAAAATAAAATATTTGCTTTATAATATATTTTTAACAAGAAAATGATTTCTGCAACCATCAGATCTTTTGTAGCATTAAAAAAATCAAAGTTGCTATTTCAGAGCTGAAATCGATATGGTAAACCAGTAATTGAATTACAAATTTTATATGAAAAAAAATTAGCTCAGAGAATGTATCAGATATGAACAAGATCACAGATTAAATTGGTGGTTGTGAGAAAATTTCCATCTAGATCAGGCATCTCGTTAGGGATTCTTAATATTTCACTGGACTATATCTTCAAAAAATTATAAATAATTCCACAACATTTTCCAAAATTTAATTTCCAACTTTTCCCATCACTTTTTATATATACTTTAGGGAGAAAGGAGATGAAGAGTCAACTGCCACCATTACCGTGAAGTCATTCACTATGTACAAATGCTGAAGGATGAATAAAGCATTTCTATTTAGTGTTTTAAAGACTGCATATTTCACACAGAAATCACGAGAGGGGTGAATAAATATTGAGGCTAAATTTATATCCTTGCAAATACATAATATAGTGTATAACCCCTGATAAGAAAGATTTTAGAAATGGTACTTTGGATTAGTATGTTTAATCTAGGCAGGAACTTATAAAATGACTCTGCTATTTTCCACCTCCATAATTTGAGAAGTATAGCTTTCAGTTCTGTTCAGAAGATAACTTAAAAGAGCCAGATAGGAGAATACACAAAGGCCTGGGAAGCCATCTGTAATCCTGTGAGCATGGGAAAAAAACAAGAATTTAAAAAATGAATTTGCCTTCACAGTGTGGCACTGACATGAGCAGTTGGAAAGGTAACATGCTTAAATTTAAGGAACATGGGCGAGGTTAGAGCTCAGTGATAAAGTGCTTGCCTTGCATGTGTGAGGCCTTGAGATCAATCCTCAGCAACACACAAAAATAAATAAATAAAAATAAAGATATCATGTCCATCTACAACTAAAAAAATATTTTTTAAAAAATTAGGAACAAAATCGCTGAGGGGATTATACTATAGTAAAATGTGGTAGATTACAATGTCAGAATCCTCTTCTGCAGGGAGAATATGGATCAAAATAGGAGCTAAGTTCCATGAAAGGATAATGCAAAACTTCCTGGAAATAAGAATTCATGGTGCTGGAAAATATCAAACAAGAACAAGAAGCAAAAACTTGGGAAAGAAGAAAAAAAAAGCTAGGGAGTGATAGTCTGCATGACTTTAAAGAGTATAGTAGTAATGGGAGGAAATGTAAAGTAGCTTAGCTCTATATGCATTTTTGAAATAGTCAATGGTATCAAAGAAATCATTTAATGACTTGAATATCAACATATTGACCCCACATTTTGGCTCACACCATTTTAAAAATGGGTCTGCCATCAATTGATATTAGAGACACTTAGGAGGAGAAAGTTTGAGAATTAGGAGTTTAGTTATAGACTTTCTAAGGTAACTGTTCACTACCCATGTATAGATGAATACAACTGAACAGTGTACATGAATATAAGAATGAGAAAAGACTGGAGTGGAAATATAGCCATAAGTTATTAGCATACAGTCAGATTTAAAGATACAAACTAGTGAATTCATCAATGGAGTGAATAGAGATAGAGAGGGAAAAAAATTGTGAGGGCTATACTCTAACATTAGGACACTCAGGGTTCATGGAAGGAGTAAAGAATATGCAGAAAGATGGAGCAGGAATATAGAAACAAAACCAAGAGATAATGGATCTCTTGAAAGTCATTTAGAGAAAATGTTAACCAAGAAAAAAAGTTAAAAGAGGATAGGATCAACAATATCACATGCTGCTGACTAGTACACCAAATGAGAATTGAGAGCCAACTATTGGGTTTCATATCATGGAAGTCATGAATAACCTTGATAATGAAAAGCTGATAATGTGTTGAGAGCCAGCCTTATTGGCATGGGTTTAAGGAAGCCTAAGAGAAATTGAGGGTAGACAGTATCAACAAGACTTTTGTGTAATTTTGCTATAAATGGGAGAAAAAAAAATCTGGTGGAAGATGGAGAAGGAATTGGGATTAATAGCATGTATTTTTCAAAAGTTAGAAATAATGGTGAGATTGCAAGCAGAAGGGAATGACTCCAGGTCCAGGAGAGAAGTGAAGTTTTATGATGCAGATGAGAATTGCTAGAGCAATGTCCTTGTGTCAAAGAGAGGGGACATATTCTATTGCACACGTCTTAGTCAAGTGTGTGTAATTTATGCATTCTTATGTGAGAAAGACAATGTGGAGGGGAGCTTCTCTGGCTAATTGGTGAGGTGATGGGAAGTGTTGAAAATTCTCTTCCATTGTATCTAATTTTTCAGCAAAAGGGAGCATACTCATCATTGAGAGTAAAGGTCAGGGAGAGTGGTCAGATGATTTCAGAGAAGAAAACACATAAAATAAAATAGCCATGGGTTGGGATGGAAGACAGAATAGACTGTAGAAACATGTTATAATACGTGGACTACAATTTTAAAACAAGAAGAGCATGGTTGCTTTTTTTTTCTAGGAATGTTCAGCTGTACAGTTGCTTTGTCTAAAGAATCACCAAATATAAGGACTAAATAGGATTTTATCAAAAGGAGTGGATCATGGACAAAAGGCTACAATAAATGTGATGGTGAGGGGAAACATAATGATTTTAAAGACACACCATGGAATTTGCACTTTGAGTGAGAACCCAAGGAGGGGGATGAAACCGAGATAATTGGTATGTTAATGAATCAGGCTTTCTGGTGGAATCAAAAGATTTGGGACTCAAAGATACAAGAAAGAGTTACCTAGAAAGTTAGGGTTGATAACAGGCGAGTGATGTGTTTGTCATTACCATGAGTAGCAGAGGCTGATGCGATTTGGATGCCAAGATCTTTACTGGAGATGAGACAGAGCAGGGGATGTGCAGAATGTTATGGGGATTCGAGAGCAGGAAATGAGGGGTAATAGGAGAGCTGAATCTTGATCCTTTTACTGGGTAACAAATGTTTCCTTAAGTTCCCCTAAACAAAGATGAACCTTTGACATAGGTAAGCCATATTTATCTGGCTTTCTTCATGCCTGCATTAGTTTCCTGAAACTACCATAAAGTCCGTGACTTAGGACATAAGAAATTGTTTTCTCTTATGGTTCTGGAGGTTAGAAGTCCAAAATCAAACTGCAGCAGTGCCATTCTCTCTGTGTAGGCCTTAGAGGAGAAGAAAGGTGTTTCTTTTCTCTTCTAGTGTCTGGTGACTCAGCCATTCTTGCCTATGGCTGCCTTAACCCCATCTGTCTCTGTGGTCACAATTCTTCCTCCTCTTCTGTTTGTGTTCTCTTCTGACTCTTCTGAGGACACTTGCCATAGCATTTAGGGCCCACCCAGACAATCCAGAATGATGGTATCTCAAGGTCCTTAACCCAATCACATCTGCTAAACCCCTCTTCTAAATAAGTTATCATTTTAAGAATTAGAATATGGACATGTCTTTCTTCTTCTTCTTCTTCTTCTTCTTCTTCTTCTTCTTTTTGGTGGAGAGAGAGCATCATTCAAGGCACTACAACATCCAATTTTAGAATTCCAGGCTTCCTTAATCTGTCAAAAACACCTCTAAGATTTCCTAGGGGTACCTAGTAAGTATTCATGTGTTGGTGAACTCAGTCTTAACATTTTCTTGATTCTGGTCTCTTCTGGACACATTTAGTGAGCTCTTCTATGTCTTTGGCCAACATCTCTGTTGTCTATAAAACCTTTTGAAGCTCTTAATCAAGAAGGCCCAAGAAGAACTGTACTATCCCTGCCAAAGTGCCATTTGAGGGAAACTTAACTAGCTTTAACTTCAGTGCTATTCTGCCTTCTCAGGTACCGCAACTCTCCCAATCACTACTATTGCCTCTGGGCTCTGTCACTGTTCACGAATTGCCAGGAGGTTCTGATGTTCCAGAACAATTGTTCATTCCAATGAGATCATTGCTGCCTAAATGTTAAAGAAGAGCAAGGCTGTTTCTGTGTGGCCCTCTAAGTATTTGGCAGTGTTGTATGGGTGCTGATGGGTTATCATGAGAGGCAGAAGTTTGGTGGCCTTGAAGACCATATTCCGATTGCTCCATAGAGTTGCCAATGAGTAAACCTAACTCCCAGTTATCAGTTATTGGAAAATCAGCAGGGCTTAGGAAAGCATGAAGTTTGTAGAATGGGGGGAGTCATAAATACTACAAAGGCAGAAAAGGGTAAAGAAAACAACTTCCACCACAATAAAAACCTACAACAAAAATCAATACTGAAGTATGATCAAAAGTAGGGTCACCAACATTCTAACTGCAGAAAATTCCAGCATGACAATGAAGACTGGAAGGATACAAAGGAAGAAGAGAAGATTAACCAGACAAGGAAGACAAACTAAAAGCAACTGCCTGTAGGAAAAATTGCTTGTGGAAAGATCACTAGACTGAGGAAGGGTGAGGGCTAGTATTGTTGCCGGTATCAGAGCCTAGACCCTAGCCCTGTGATGCTGATCAGATCACCTTGCCACTTGGGCAACTGAGCTCCCTTTTTTTGAAAAATAAGGATTGGATTGAGTGCCCCTCCTTTCTGGGTTCTATTGACTATAGAATTTGATGAAAAAGGAATTTGGAATGTCCTCTGAGGGGTGGCATAACAAAGTTCAACAGGCACACAAGAAGTTTATTTAAACTGGAAAGAAGAATGAGGAGTGACATACAAATCATCTTCCAGTATATAAATATCAGCAAATGCCCTTAAAAAAGTATGATTATGTCAAAATAAATTATACTTTTATGTATAATTATAATGTACTAAACAAAAAAAATAAATTAATAGGAAGCAGACCAAGAGAAAGGGCATTAGGGGGAGGGAAGAGAAGAGCGGAAAAGGGTGATATTGGGGATTGAAATGGATCCAATTTGTTATATGCATTCACAGATATGTCAAAATGAACCCCCCAATTGTGTAAAATTGTAGTGCATAAAAACATTTAAAAACAAAAAAGCTATAGGACACTCATAAAGAGAAATTTCCCCTCATCCACAGTTTAGTTGCACAAATATTAGTCATACAGAAAGGTAGGATACATACAAGATTCTTGCTGCTTATCAGGTTTCACTTCAGGATGCTCCAAAGGTGAAACAAGTGGACTTGTGGTTTAGTATCACTATGAACTCTTAAGTTAAAATATATTTTGATATAGTTCAGTCTATTGAAGCTACTGTGTATGTAACAACACATTCTGAAAACCATACCATAGTAGGCCCTAAAGGTATTCCTCATTCCTCTTTTGTGCCTGCATAGTATTCTCATTCATTTATATATACCATACTTTATTTATACAACCTCCTATTCATGAACCTTCGAGTCATGTCCAGTCAAAAGCTATATCTGATAAACTCTCATTAATACCTTTGAAAGTTAGATTATTCATTTCTTTTAGGAAGATTTCTCTCTCAAGAGGACATTTGTTGTTTCATATGAATATATTTTTGTTTGAACTAGGTCTCCTATTATAATTACAATGATTTCATAATTTTAATTTATGTAATTTAAAAATATTAAATGAATCATTGGACAAGGCATTTTGTAAAGAAAATATTATGTCTAACACTATTTGGAATATATCCAAAGTTGATTCATTTTGACAACAAACTATTTTGGATGATTAATATGCTGAGGATTTCAATTGAAAATAAATCAACTCACTTCTAAACGTAGGTTTAAATAATTTATATCTGTGGAAATCAGAATAGAAAAAAGCTGGTTTATATATTATTTGCAGCAAGAATAATATATGATTGTAATATATGTTAAGAAGTCACCATTCCATGTCTCTTTACATTTTTTAAAGGTTTTATTTGCACATTATTTATAGTTGCAATCACAAACACATATTTAGGAATTAGTAGGAAAAGGCTAAAATTATGGATAGTTGTTCATTCCTATGAGATCATTGCTGCTTGAATGTTAAAGAAAAGATTTTAAATGATGAATGTGATTTAAAAATAAAATTTATATCCCTGCCTGTCCATAATAGAGGTTTCCCTTTAGTACTAAACAAAATAACTATTCTCTTTCTTTTGATAAATACTTACTTTTAATATATCGTGAGTTTGGCATAACTTCTCTTTCTAAATTTTTCTTTTGCAAAAATAAGAAACTAAATTGCATTTTGTTATAAAACCCTGAGACACTAATCTCATTAAAAAGTTGAAACTTTGATGAGCCTCCTTTTACTTTTTTGTATATTTTAATTTATTAATTTTTTCTAATTTGTTATACATGACAGGAAAATGCATTTCAATTCATAGTATACATATAGAGTACAATTATTCATGGCTCTGGTTGTATACAAAGTAGAGTCACACCATTTATGTTTTCATACATGCACTTAAGGTAATGATGCCCATCTCATTCTACCATCTTTCCTACACCATGCACCCTCCCTTTCTCTCCCTCCCCTTTTCCCTATATAAAGTTTCTCCATTCCTCCCATGCTTCCCCCCACCCCCATTATGGATCAACATTCACATATTAGAGAAAGCATTCAGCCTTTGGATTTGGGGGATTGGTTTACTTCACTTAGCATGATATTCTCCAACTCCATCCATTTACCTGCAAATGCCATGATTTTATTCTTTTTTAATTCTGAGTAATATTCCACTGTGTATATATATTACAGTTTCTTTATCCATTTATCTATTGAAGGGCATCTGGGTTGGTTCCACAATTTAGATATTGTGAATTATGCTGCTATAAACATTGATGTGGTTGTGTCACCGTAGTATGCTATTTTTAAGTCTTTGGGGTATAAATCGAGGATTGGGATAGCTGAATTAAATGGTGGTTCCATTCCCAGTTTTCCAAGGAATTAATTGCAGATACTGTTTTCCAGATTCTTTGCACCAATTTGCAGTCCCAGCAGCAATGTATGAGTGTGTCTTTGTATATAAGGTATGTTGACACCTAATTCAAGTCTTCATACATGTTTGTATTCTTAATAGCTGCCATTCTGACTGGAATGAGATGAAATCTTAGAGCAGTTTTGATTAGCATTTCTTTAATTGCTCGAGATGTTGAACATTTTTTCATATATATGTTGTTTTATTGTGTATCACCTTCTGAGAGGTGTCTGTTCAGATCCTTGGCCCATTTATTGATTGGGTTATTTGGTTTTTTAATTTTTTTAAGCTCTTTATATATCCTAGAGATTAGTATTGTATCTGATGTGTGTGTGGTAAAAATTTGCTCCCATTCTGTAGGCTCTCTCTTCACATCACTGATTGTTTCTTTTGCTTCTCAATAGATGCAGAAAAGCATTAAACAAAATATAGCACTCCTCATATTTAAAACACTAGAAAAATTAGGGATAATAGGAACATATCTCAACATTGTAAAAACTATCTATTCTAAGCCACAGGGCAACATTATTCTAAATGGAGAAAAATTGAAAGCATTCTCTCTAAAAATGGGAACAAGACAGTGATGCCCTCTTTCACCACTTCTATTTAACATAATTCTTGAAACTCTAGCCAGAGCAATGAGACAGATGGAAGAAATTAAAGGGATGTGGATAGGAAAAGAAGAACTTAAATTTTCACTATTTGCTGATGACATGATTCTATTCTGAGAGGATCCAAAAAATTCCACCAGAAAACTTCTAGAACTAAAAAATGAATTTAGCACAGTAGCAGGATATAAAATCAACACCCATAAATCAAAGGCATTTCTGTACATCAGTGACAAATCCTCTGAAAGAGAAACAAGGAAAACTACCCCATTTACAATAGCCTCAAAAAGAAATACTTGGGAATCAACAAAAGAGGTGAAAGACCTCTACAATGAAAACTACAGAACACTAAATAAAAGAAAGAAATTAAAGAAGACTTTAGAAGATGGGAAGATCTCCATTGTTTTTGGATAGGCAGAATTAATATTGTAAAATGATCATACTACCAAAAGCACTATACAGATTTAATGCAATTCCAATCAAAATCTTAATGACATTCCTCATAGAAATAAAAAAAAGGAATTATGAAATGGATTTGGAAAAATAGGAATAGCCAAAGCAAACCTTAGCAGGAAGAGTGAAGCAGGGGGCATCACAATATCAAGACCTTAAACTATACTACAGAGCAATAGTAATAAAAATGGCATGGTATTGGCACCAAAATAGACTTGTACGCCAAAGGTACAGAATAAAGAGACAGAGACAAACCCACATATATACAGTTACCTCATTCTAGTCAAAGGTGCCAAAAACATACATTGGAGAAAAGGTAGCCTCTTCAACAAATGGTGCTGGGAAAACTGGAAATCCATATGCAGCAAAATGAAATTAAGCCCCTATCTCTCACCATACACAAAACTCAAAAGTGGATCAAGGACCTAGGAATTAGTCCAGAGATCTGTGCCTAATAGATGAAAAAGTAGGCCCAAATCTTCTTCATGTCAGATTAGTCCCCAACTTCTAACAAGACTCCTATAGTGCAAGACATAAAATCAAGAATCAGTAAATGGGATGGATTCATACTGAAAAGCTTCTTCTCAGCAAAGGAAACAATCAGTGATGAGCCTCCTTTTGCAGAACATAAAATTCATTCACTAGTTGTCTCAGAATGAATTTTAGTAGCCATTCTGAGACAACATTCAGAGAGCAAGAATTTTATTTGAAGGCTTCCAAAATTATACCCAGCAATTAATTTCTATGAGATTCTCTATGAACCAATTTCTATTGTCAGGGGAATTCAATGAGCTCTTTTCTTGGGTCTCAGAATCTCTCTAGATAATATGTTGTCAGAATCAGGGATCAGTGGTTCCTAAAACAAAATATCTCCTATTTTTCACAAGAAGGTGGATGTCTGGAGGAGAACAATCAATCAGTGTCTCAAGAGGTTCTAATAATTGCTGGTTCATTTTTAGAAACTTCTAGTAAGTAAAATCAACTTTTAAAAGTTTGCTAAGCTTGTATTTTCATTGCTTCGATGAGTTCTTAGTTGATGAAATCTGTACAGAATGCTGCATTTGTGTATTGATTTCTTTATGAGATAAATAGGAATAAAAAGAGACTAAAATAAACACTGCTTCTGCCTCCCTCCCTCCTTTTCTCCTATTCCCCTCTTCCCCACTTCCCCTTTACTTTCCTTATTCTCTATTTCTTTTCATTTCTTACTTTTCCTTTTCTCCTGCTCTTCCTCTCTTCTTTCATCACTTTTTTTAATCTGTCATGTCCTACTCAGTTCTCTCTCTTTCCTTGGCTTTTTTTCTTAGCTGTGATTTTTTTCCCCCCTCATTCTTTACTTTGCTCAAGTTCCTCAACCTCCATCACTAAAATTTTCTTTCTCATTTGTATAGTGAAAAATGGTGTAGCAAGCAAGACTTAAAGAAGTTCTCAATGGATAAGTTTCTCCTGGTATAAAGAAAAAGACAGATAGAAAAGACCCCCAGGTGCTTTGGGTTCCATTCTATCAAGCACATCAATGATCCTTGTCACTCCTATGTTTTCAAATATCTTTAAGCCTTTTCCCTTCTCTGAAATGCAATGAAAATTGTTCTTAACAAGAGCACTAACTGAGTTCAGTTGGCCAATTTAATTTTAGTTTGATATCAACAAAACTCCGGCACGTTGTACTCTTTTATTACGACAACTTGAAACATATTCTTTCTAATTTTCAGGACCCTATGCTTCTTTCTAACCTAAATAAAAATTTCCCTTATATAAAAACCATATCACAATAACTGGCAGTGATATTCAATTGACATTTATGCACTTATATTTGTGTTGTCACTTTTCCTTTCATATTTAGCATCTCCTGAAAGAAAAGGATCTATATTATAAATGCTTGGATCTCAGCAGTTGGCATAGATTTTTACATAAAATTTTGTAAGTTTCTAATGGACTTACTAATCTCTTTCCACCACTATAATGAATCATTATAGATGATTAATTAGAGGGAAAATGGGAACATATGTAAGGAAATTAATACTTACAGTATCAGGTTTATGGCAGCAAACAACAAAATAATTTTTTTTCATCAATTCCATGAGATGAGATCCAAAGTTTGATAATTGTTTCACTAATCTGTATTCAGAACACATTTACCAAGCATCTATTCTATAGCATCTGAATCAAGCATGCAGTTAGGACTCTGTTTAGCAAGGGATGGGAGTACAGGGTTTACAGTGAAGCAACCTGGGCTCATCTTCTTGACCTAACACTTTTCACTATGTCTTTTAGAAAATTGCTTAAGCTCTATTTGTATTGAATTTTCAAGGATTTAGGAGAGACTTAAGTGTAATAGAGTACATGGAACAAGTATTCTACCCTGAAGAACTTCCTGATGTTGATATCCATCCTGGTGAGTTGATCGAGCATCTCTTACACCTTTTCACTGTGTAGGTTTGGCTGTGAGACAGGAGTGGGGAGTTACGTCACCATGATATACAGAGAGTAGAAAACCCCTAACTCACACCTTCTGTTACTTAGATAAATACAAAGAAATGTGCAAAAAAATCAAATTTTCCTGATTTCCTAGGGTTATAGGAAAGAAGAAAAAAATGAACAGAAGGCAAGATACTGAGCCTGACTGAACCTAGAGATAAATTGAAGAATAGAGTGAAAATGGGATAGAAGTATTTCATCAACTCGTGTTTGAAACTTAAGGACAAGTTTATCCATTTATCCTATACATCTGGTGTGTGTGTGTGTGTGTGTGTGTGTGTGTTTGTGTGTGTGTATGTGTGTGTGTGTGTTCATTGTGAGGGGTGTTACTTGACTTATATATGTGGCAAAAAATATGTACATTTATTTATTTTTACAGAGACAATACGTACATGAACTTTCACCTTCCAAATTTACTGCCCAGTGGCATGAATTTTACAAGAAATTTGGGGCTATCCTTCAGAAAAGTACTCAGTACTGAGCATGTATGAGAGGTCAGGTTTGGGGCTAGTGAAAAGTTGGACCAGATAATTTTATTTGTTTGCTATAGATAGACAGTTTGGGGAGCCTTGGTAAGAACATGCAGATTTGTTACCATAGTGAAAGCAGAAAGGAATTAGCACGAAAAGGCAACTAAGTCCTAATTCAGCTGAAACGTTTGATTCTAATCTTATTATACTAGCAGCTAAATTTTACAAGCCACCACAACGAGGGCATGCAATGTCCAGGTATTTCAACAACATAATCAAAGGAGCCAACAAACAATGACCATGTCTGAGAATCTTTTCTTCTGCATTGCCATGAAGATCGAGTAATGCCATTATTCACTGGAATGAAGATAAGAAAATTAGAGGGACTAATGTATTAGTTTGTGCTGCTATAACAAAATACCTGAGACTGGAAAATTTATAAAGAAGAGACATTTATTTCTCACAGTTCTGGAGGTTGAAAATCCAGGATCAAGTCACTGGCATGTTCAGTACCTACTTCCAGGATGGTACCTTGTTGCTCTGTCCTCTAGTGGAAGAGAATGAATATCTTCCCAAAGCAGATGGCAGAAGGGTTAAAGTTGTTAGCCAGTTCCCTGGAGTCCTTTCTTAAGGTAACAACCCCATCCAAGAGAGTGCTTCCTCAGGACTTTATCACCTTCCAAGGGTCATCTTTCAATAGCATTGGATTGGAGATTAAGTTTCAGTTTGAAGTTTTGGAGGAACACAAACATTCAACCCATATAACACTGAGTTACCTAAAGAGCAGTGTTTCAAACCATCCCAAACAGTAGGTAGAGATTTGAAAAGACTGGATATTTTAACTGAGAGTTTACTGTAGTACAAACTGTCATTTTAATAAGTGACAAGACTCAAAATGAATTTTTTTGATAGTCAAAGCAGTTTAACTTGGGAGGGGGTGCTTTCAGGGGAATGATGGTGAAAAATAAAAGTCAAATAAGGAAGTCAAGTTAAGTATGCATAATCAATCCAGTTACTACTTTGGGCAAGTGGGACATAATCTTGCCAGGATTTTCTGAAGAGTTGTATATAGTGTGTATGTGAACTGACCCCAGAAGAGATGGAAGATGGGAACATCTATCCATCTTCAGCTCTCATTTTGCCTTAAACATGTATGAAGTTGCTCAGACTTTCGGGTTTGCATGGGCATGTTTGCCCACTGGGTTACTGTAGGCATTCCACAGCACAGCACCAAAGAAGCACAGGGAAAGCAAATGAAAAATTCCACATACAATTTAGACAAAGGCCTGCCAGGTTATACCTGTGTGAAGCAGGTAATTATAAAATAGCTGAAGTGAAAGGTGAGCAGATAGGCTATAAGTGAAGCACAAGAAATACCAAGGACCTAGCCTCGCTACACCCATAAATATCCTAAGAGAATTTCTGAAGCAGAGTAAGTGCTTGATAAATGAGTCATTTTTAATAACTGACACAGTTCCTGTGAATTATATGCACCCTTATATCCCCTTAGATAAAACAGTGCCAGACATAATAGGAAATAGTGTCTTAAGAAATGACTTTAGATGAATGAATAAATACAAACAAATGAGATCTAAATCATGGCCTTCAATAAGCTCATCATGTTATAGAAAATGAAACTTAGTAATTATAATGGTGCCTTTTGAGTTACCATAAAAACTATTCTTTATTGGTTTATATCTTTATGCCATATCTTGTTCCAAAGATTTCTGTTAGATAATGAAAGTATATACAATATACAGAAAAGGAGGTGAAGAGAGACATACACAGGAATTATTTTCCACACACAAAAAATACATTACTAGGACTTTTTTTCTATGGAGCCAACACATAGAAAATATGCCATCTACAAAGGCAAAATATGAGATCCAGCTATACTCAAGTAATTAGTAAGCAGTTTAAAAAGTCATTACACATTCAAGTTCTGGAGTCAGACTGTTTAGAGTAGAACTCAAATCGCCACTTAATAACTTTGCACCTGTTAACAAATTACTTAATCTCATTGTACCATTGTTGTTTCTCCTCCTCCTCCTCCTCCTCCTCCCTTTTTTTCTGTACTGGGGATTGAACTTGTCCCATAGTTTTACCTAACTATGTGCTAAGCAAGCACTCTATCACTGAGCTATATCCATAGACTTTTAATTTCTTCTTAAGAAAAAAATATATTAAAATGGTAGCTCTTGTTGTGAGAAACAATTTAATTCTGATAAAACATTCCCTGATAAAAGACTTAAAACAGCATCTTACACACACATAGAGACACAAATACTATATAAACATTCTTCTTCTTATTTTTCTATTTCTGCCAAAATAAAAAAGTATATTTAAGTAAGGGAGAAATTTTTACATTTCAGATGTAAAAAGAAAAGATGACAGAGAAAGAGTGGAAGGAAATCAGACGTGCAAACATTTTTGAAAGAAATTTTTATAAAATGGGCAAATGGAAGAAAATGATATGAAAGCGATCAAGAATTAAAGTTTTAATGTACCAAAATTCATAGTTCTCCTAATGGTAAATTACAGTAGTGTTGTGGTATAGATCTGTATTAACCCCAAAGACTCATGTATGATCCATAATGCAGCAATATTGAAAGGTGGGACTCCTGAGAGGTAATTGGATCATTAGTGCTGTAACTCATCAATGGATTAGTCTGTCAATGGGTTCAAAACAGATGACATTATTGGAAGATGGTGGAATCTTTAGGAGGTATTGCCTGGTAGGAGAAAGGAGATAAATGGGGCACCTGCCCTGGAAGCATATTGTGGTATTGCTTACTTACAGACCCTACTTTCTCCCTAACCCTTGCCTCTTGGCCACCAGGAGGTAAACAGCTTTCCCTTGTCATGCCCTTCTGCCATGATATTCTGCCTCACCACAGGCACAGAGCAATGAAGCAAGCTGACCATAGTGTGAAACCTCTAAAAGTGTGAGGCAAAATATGTCTTTCCTCCTTTGGGTTGTTTTTCTTAGGTATTCTATCTCAATGATGAATATCTGGCTAACACAAACAGAAAGTTTGAAAATGATGCTCTCTTAAAGGGCCTCCAAGGAAGAGTAAGGATTGGCAATCATTAATAGAATGGTTTCACAGAATCTTGTCACATAGCTTTACCTAACTATAAGAGAGGCCTGGAATTGTGATCCTTGGGTAAAGAATTGTTTTTCTGTCATAGTACTGTTTTATGGAAGGTTAGTGGTCAAGTTAGAACTCTGCCATTTAAAGTATTCTATTTACAGACAGGGTGTGGATTCTGGCATTTTGTGGGAGCATGTTTAAGACCATCCTTTTTAATAGCTTAACTACTAAGATGTCTTCCCCTGCCCAGAGGGACAGAACTTTGAAACATAAAACAAAACAATAAGCTAACAAAAACTTTAACAGAATATTGGAAGTGAATGGAAGAAAAGAAAGATTGTATTTAGACTTGGTTGGTTTATGATAACAATAGGGTCAAAACCTGAATAAATTTAAATATATCATCTGAATCCTGAAAATACATATGTTTAGTAGTGATTTTTGAATATTTTAACTATTTAATAGTTTTTTTTAAAGTATAGTTTCACATACCAAGAAATTAACACATAAATATACAGAGGAAGATTTTCAGTAAATTTATATACTTATGCTCTACCAACAAATCTACTTTTCTATCCTTACAAAAAGTGTGAAATCTCGCTGTGCCTTAAGCTCCAATAATCTGTTTTTTGTATCTATAGTTTTACTTCCCAGGGTTCCATAAAAATCAAGTTATACAATATATAATCATTTTTTTTTTCGTTCACTGAGCATGATGTTTTGGAGGTACAAGGGAGTTCTACATATATCAATAGTATTTCCTTATTATTTTTGAAGGGGACTCCACTTTATGGTATCACACATTTTATAAATCTAGTTACCAATTAATAGACATTTAAATTGTGTTATGCTTTCGGCTGTTATGATGCATGCACATTCACAAGTTAAAATTTTGAACATGTTTTTGTTGGGGTCGACACATAGATGTGATATTGATGAATCATTGAAAAATATATGTTTAAAATTTTAAGAAACCATCAATTTTATAAAATGACATGTATTTACACAAATATAATGAATATATGAGAGTTATATATTCCCAATCTTGCCAGAACTTAGTGTTTTCAAATTTTATAATCAAAGCTATTCTAGAGTTTTCAGTGGTTATATCATTATGGTTTCAATTTGAATTTCCCTAATAAAATTATATTGAACATATTTTATATGCTTATTAGACACTTACATATCAACTTTCCTGCAATATCTATTCAAATATTTTTTCCTCAGTTTCTTTTTCTTCTTTTTTAGTTATAAGTTTGCTTTATATCTTCTGCATAGAAGCTCTTAATTAGATATATATTTTGCAAATTTTTAACCTGTTTCTTTTTTCATTTTCTTAATGGTTACTGTACACTGATAAAACTTTTTAATATTTATGAAGTTCAATATATCAATATTTTTCCTTTGAGGCATACTGATAGTGTAATATCTGAAATTTTGCCTATTCGAAAGCTATAAAAAAGATCTCATATGTTTTGTTTTAGATGTTTGTTATAGCTCTTATGTTTAGGTCAATAATATATTTATAAAATGTTAAAAATTTTGAAAGATTCTAAACAATTCCTTGAAAGAGAGAAATATATTTATTAATAAGAAGAATCCATTACATAGAGCTATTTTTCCTAATGGCTCTCTAGATAAAGTCCAATCCTATAAAAAATTATTAATGTTTTGATAATGAAACTGACAAGCTAAAGTTAAAATTTATGAGGAATAACAAAGTTCTTAAAAGTACTCAAAAGTGTGAGAAAGTTGGCTTTCAAAATACCAAACTTTATTTTGCTACTATAATAATTAAGATGATGTTCTCTTGGTTAGAAACAGAAAATTAGCCAGTGGGATAAAATAGAAAAATCCAGAACCAACCTCCCCTAAATTCCTATAGAAACTTAATATCTGATAAAAATTGTATTGCAGGTCAGTAAGGGAGTGAGAGAGTCTCCAATAAATAGTGCAAAACAACAGGTTATTCACATAAAAAAATGAAATAGGATTCCTACTCTTCATATAAATTTACCCAAAGGATTCAAAAAGACACTAACTGGGGCTGGGGATGTGGCTCAAGGTGTAGAGCGCTTGCCTGGCATGCGCGGGGGCACTGGGTTCCATCCTCAGCACCACATAAAAAATAAAATAAAGATGTTGTGTCCACTGAAAACTAAAAAAAATAAATATTAAAAAATTCTCTCTCTCTCTCTCTCTCTCTCTCTCCCTCTCTTTAAAAAAATCAAAAGAAAAAAAAGAAAAGACACTAACTTAAAAATTTTGGAAGAAAATGTAGAATACCATTATATCCTCAAGATTAAACATAATTTTCAAAGCAGATTAAAAAATTCCAAAAAACACCCAAAAAGTGATATATCAAAGTATTCTAAGACTAAAGAACTTCTATCCTTCAAAAGACAACATGAAGAATGTGAAAATATCATGTACAAAAAGGCCTGAGATTTATGTACAACTACCAATGGATTAATATTGAGAATATAAAAATAAGTTCCATATTGTTTATAAAAATGTAAGCACCCATAATGAGAAAATAGGCAAAGAATAGTGTTTATATTTTCCAAAAGATGAAACAGCATATGAGATGTTCAACAGTATTAATAATTGAAAAAATACAAATGAAACTATATGAAGAGTACTAGGCCTCCAATTTGCAAAACATTAAAAGTTCAACAATCTCATAAGTGATGTGAAACAGTGTGAACTTTCATACACTGACGATCAGAATGCAAAAAAGTACATAAATTGCTGCCGTCCTTAGGAAACAAAAACAATTTTACTTTGTAAAATGAGACATTCATATAACCTAAAATCCATCAATTAAGACCTGGAAATATAACCTAGAGAAATTATTTAATATGCACCAACATATACAAAAATTTTTCCTGAAGACCATCCCTGCCTCTCTCAAGGTAATGAAAGTAAAATCACATCACTTTACCACAGTTTGATATGAGAACAGATCTCAAGGTCCAGAGTTTAGTTAACGGGATAAGATTGCCAATGGATGTAAATAGTAGGAGGGAGCCATCTTTGGGAGCCATTTTATTATATATTTTTTGAGAAGCCATGCAGGAAATTTAATGCATTCTATTAAGTGAATGAACACAATCTAAAAAGGTTACGTAGTGTATGATGCAACTATATAACATTACAGAAGAGGGAAAATTGTGGAAGTAGTAAAAATATTAAAGTGAGTGCCAGAGGTTTTGGGGAGGAAAGGATAAACAGAACACAGATTTTAAAGTAGTAAAATTACTGTATATGATATTATAGTAGAGGATATATGACATTGTACAATTTGCAAACTTATAGATTCTACAACAATAACAGTGACCCATAGCATGAACTACAAACATTGGATGCTATTGACATATGTCAACATAGGTTTGTCAAATACCACTCTGGTGGAAGATGTTCACAATGGGGAGACTGTGAGTACAGGAGGCATCTGGGAATTTTTTTCTTTTCTCTTTTTGCACAAAATAGACTAAATCATTTTTATAGGTGAAAATCACCTATCAACATTGTAGTATATTAATTATATTTCACTTTTCATATTTCCTTTTAAGACTAAGAAAACTTAATAAAGTAATCAATTTTAGAGTAAATTATAATGTCATCTAATCTAAATTGCCATGCTTAATTCTGCTATAATCCAAACTTCGCTTCTCTTTGGGAGCCATTTTAGAAGATACTTACCACAATAATTTTTAGGATCTCTACTGTTGAAGTCTATAACCTATTAATTTTATAATACTTTTACATTTACTTCTTCTTTTCTTTTCTTTTCTTTTTTTTTTTTTTGTACTGGGAATTGAACTCAGGGGTACTCAACCACTGAGCAACATCCCCAGCTTTTTTTTTTTTTTGTATTTTTTACTTTTTGTCATTTTTATTTAGAGACAGGATCTTCCTGAGTTGCTAAGTGCCTCGCCATTGCTGAGGCTGGCTTTGAACTCATTCATGATCCTTCTGCCTCAGCCTCTAGAGCTGCTGGGATTACAGGCCTGCACCACTGTGCTCAGCGGACGTTTACTTCTATAATCATGAACTTTTGAGCATAATGATGGTGATAGGTCACATTTAGTTATTTTCCCTATGGATATTCAATTATTCCAACCACCATTTGTTCAAAGAACTTTACTTATCTGCAATGGCATTTTTACAATGAATTAAATGCCTATATATATTTGGGTCCACTTTTGGATTCCTTGTCTGTCTATGATATTGTTATAATCCTTATTAGTACCGTTTTATAATTAGTCTTACAATTTGTCATTTACATTGTTGTTTCTCATAAGGAATGTCTTGGTCATTCTTCACACCTCTCTGTTCCTTTTAAATTTAAAAATCAGTTTTCTAATTTTATTAAATGAGATTATTATTTATCTTTAAGTAGGATGAAGGAAATTGGTATCTCTACAATAGTGAATCTTTCAATTCATAGATATGGCATATACTTGCATTTATTTAGGCTTCTTTTAACTTTTGCTGTAACATTTTATGGTTTTCTGTGTAGAAACTGAATATATATTTCATTAGATTTATACATAGAAATGGATGCCTTTTTGTGCTATTGTAAATTACTTCTATGATAAACAGAATTCTAAAGATGATACCCCATCCACCTCACCCCATCCCACTGAATCCTGGCTGTGGTTATTCACTTAAACACTAATCTAGCTAATGATGGGAAGGGAACATGATATGGACTTAAAACAGGAAGATTATCCTAAACTGTGCAGGTGGGCACAATCTAATCATGTATTTCCTTTGAAACAAATACATTTCTCTAGCAGAAATCACAAATATATGACACAGAAGGAAGTAAAAATGAGCTGAAGTAGATGGGAAAGTCAAAGAGATGTGAAACTTGGGGACAAACTTGAACAAACCACTAATTAGCTTTGAATGTGGAGGACAAGACTTTGAACCAAAGAAAATGCATGGCTTCTAGAATTCAACCCCCAGCAAGGAAACAGCAACTTGGTCTTACAATTCCATAAAAATGAATTGTGCCAACACTCTAAATGAGCTTAATAGTAGATTCAGATATAGGGACCGGACTAGAATGTAAGACAGGCAACACCTTGTATTTGAACTTGTGAAACCTAGAGAGTAAGCATAGTAAGCAATTCAGTGACCTGGTTTTTGACATAGAAAACACAGTAATTGAATTTTGTTTAATGGCTAAATTTATGATAATTTGCTATGGTAGCAATAGACAACTAATGGAGCATTTTTTATACTATTATTTTCTAATTTTTAATGGTATAGATATTCAGATAACTTTTAAATAATGATTTAATATTTAATGATTTTACTAAATTTATTTGTTAATTTCTTTGGATCTTTCAATATACAATTATTACCTGCATAAAAATTACAACAGTTTTTTTCTTTTAACTCAAAGTGTTTTTTTTTTTTGCCTTATTATACTCTATAGAACCTCTCCTGCAAAATTTACTAGAGTTGATGGAAGGAGACATTCCCTTTTTATTTCCCAAATACAAATCAAAATTCTCAATACTTCACTATTAAATGTATGGTATAAGTCTGTTGTTATAATTATCATTACTATCAGACTAAAGATTTGCTATTTTTACATAAATTGAAAAAAAAAAAAAGAAAAAAAAAAAGAAAGTGAGAATGATGCATTCACATGCCAAAACTGTAAATTCACCGTTTAATTTCAGCATCCACTAACTGTACACAACAATATTCATTACTCAAGATAGTAATGATAAGGATAAGAAAAAGTCATTACAATTTAAGACACTCATATTATTTTATTATTGTAGTCAATATATTTACTAGATAAAATGTAAGATTCATAAAAATATAAATGATAAATAAAAATCATCATCAATCTCAAAAAAAAAAAAAAAAAAAGAAAATGAATGCTAGCAAGTATTTTTTTTCTGCATCTTGAAATTTGCAGTTTGAATTTTCTTCTTTTTTTGTAATAGGTTCAATTACGTTAATTGATTCTGAAGTATTAAATCAGACTTACACCCTCAAATAAATGAAAAGTTGTTTACTATCCTTTACTGATTAATCAGAAATCATTTCTATGAATGTCAGAGATAATGTTCTGCAATTTTCTTTTTGTAATGTCTTGAAAGTTTTGGTGTGAATGATATGATAGCTTTATAAAATAAGTTGGAAAATATTCTCTTTTTTATAGTTTCTTAAAAGAGTCTGTGCCAAACTGATATTATGATTTCCTTTGATAGAATTTAGTTTAGTTTGATTTGGTAATATCTTTGCCTATAGTTTTCTTTGTTGAGTTTATTTAAATAACATTTTAAAACTATTTAATTGTTAATATTGCCCTTTGTAAAGGGAAATATGAAGGAATGTTGACTTTTTAATTTTTGATATTGATAATTCATGTCATTTGTGTATATGTTTGATAATTTTTTCCTGGAGGTTATGAATTTCCTTTGTTGTTTCTCCTTATTGTAAATGTTTCTCTATTTCATTAATTCTGGCTCATTGTTATCTTGTTTTCTATATTTTTTTAAGTTAACATGCTGTTCTTTCTCTGATTAATTGGAAGATTTTCAGATTATTGATATTCAGCCTAAGTTCTTTTCCAATATAAACTTTTAAGATTCTAGTGGCTCTTCTAAACATTTTAGCTGCCTCTCACACATTTTAACATGAATAATTAGCTATTATTCAATTCAAAATATTCTTCATATTTCCATAGTGATTTTGGTTTTTACCATGGCACAATTTAAAAGTACAATGCTAGATTTCCAAATTTACTGAGATTTTGTTTTTTAAATGCCATAAAAGTTAAATTACAATTTTTAGCAGATACATAGAAACACAAAACTATATATAGTCATAAGGAACCATGTGATGTTTTGATACATGTACATTTTTTATAATGTTTAAGTCAGGTTAAACATATCTCTTTTCTTTTTTTAATATTTATTTATTTGTTTATTTGTTTGTTTATTTATTTATTTTTATGTGGTGCTGAGGCTCAAACCTCACATGTACTAAGTGAGCTCTCTACTGCTAAGCCACAACCCTAGCCCCAATATACCTCTTTTCTGAGACATTTATCATTTGTGGTAAAATGCCTTTCTCCCATTTTTTTGAAATACACAGCACATTGTCATTATACACACTCATCCTACAGTGACTGTAGCACAGAAGAACTTCCTTATTCTATCTAACTATAACTTAGTGCCTTTCTATATCCCCTCCTCTATATCTCCAGCCTCTGGTAACTCTCATTCTATTCCCAACCACTATAAAATCAACATTTTTTTTGTTTCACATATTAGTGAGATCATGCAGTATCTGTGTTTCTGTGCTGGCTAATTTCACTTAGCATAACTATGTTTACTTCTACATATGAAATTAAAAATGACAGGATTTCATTCTTTTTATGGCCGAATAGTACTCTATTGTGTATACAGTTCTATTGTTAGTCACAGTTTTATTGTAGCTTTTGGAATTGGCAAATCACCATAATAGGAAAAGCAGTCCTAAATGCCAAGATCATCTTTTTTAGTCTCGATTTTTTTTTACATGATTTTGCAAAATCTCACTGTAGGCATTGCAGATAATTCTTGAAATTTTCATAAATTCTCCGATTTTTTAATTTTTTAAAGTGTTTTATAATTGTCATTACTACTACCACTTTGTGCAAAACTAGTTAGTCCTTTCCAGAAATAGATTTCCTTTTAAACCTTTATTTAAGTCAAGGACAGAATGTCTAGTTGAAACTGGCTCAATTCTTACATTTTCTTGACTCTGTACTAATAAAGTCCTTCCTCCCCATCTATGTCTTCCTAGGTAGTTTAGTGATGTAGCTTTTGTCACCTCATAACATTGTTGTCTTTTAGTCTCACCTGAGAGCTGGACGTGGACATGATGAGAATAGAAGGAGATACTACAGTGCCCTCCAGTCCTTCTTATCATAATTCTACTCAGTGCTTTACACCTGAGCCATGCTGTAATCTTGCTAGATGTCATGACTTTGATGAGCTCTGTTTTTGAGGACTCACACATGACCTTGTCTACTTGCTTTCTTAGAAACAGTCACAGTAAACAGTCAGAAATTCTGAAGTAAGTCTTTGATTCAGGTACTCTGATTCTTATCCTCTGGGAGTTATCAGATTATAATAACAACATAGCCCTTCCTTATAGGTTTTCAACTGATATAATCAACTTAATTTTTTCTCCTTTGGCTTGTAATTATTATTATTATTTTTTAAAAATGAATGCAGTAGCTTTTATGCATGTGAGTAGCAGGACATGACATCTGTGCGATGTAAATCTGGGAAGCTGTATGTCACTTCAGTGGCCCTTTATGAGGTATATACGTGACTGATGAAAGTGTAAAGATAATCAATAGAATGTGTAACCTAAGTCTAAAGATTACTCTTGCATTTAGCTAAAAAGAAAGTAAATGTGATTGATAAGGGCCTCTTGGTAGTTTCAAAATCTACAATATTTTCTCTTGAAGTGATTCTGGAATAACTAGTATTCAATTCATGGCTATTCTTTGCACGTTTTTTTTAAAGACTTTTCTAAGTATCCAGTATACTTTATACACACACATAAGCATACATGTACACAAAAATAGCAGTAATTGTTACCACTGATGAAATTTAGAGAAATCCATAGCTACTCCTTAAGTCCAAACCTATCTGCACTGGGCAAAACAATGAATTCAATGGACAATAATGTATATCCCCATTGTTTGGATCTTCCTGGGTTTTGGGAATGGTGCTAATTTATGTTTTTCCCCTAGAGATGTGGTTTTGCATTTACTTTGCTATTTTGGAAGGAATTTAATCTGTTTCTTTCCCTTCTGACAAACTTCATTCTATAGGACCAAGACCCATGTGGGGATTTTGTTACCTTTTTCACATTCTACTATACATTCAGGAATTTGAGAAATTCACCCAGAATTTTTACAAGGACTCATTTAACACTGTAAAAAAGACTTTACTCCTCATTGCCATGAACCTTCTCTTGAATGAGTTGTCCACATGAAAATTTAGGTCCCAGTGATTCACGTGACTGAATAAACAGTGTCTAATAATTCTCCAAGTGTTCAAAGGTATTCTCATTTCCTCAATTCATAATTATCCTTGTAAGTGATTCAGGGTTTCTTTGGATAAGTTTACAAGGGATATTTACACTATGTAACCGTGATGGGTCATTTTTATGAGTACCTATTTTTTCCCTTTATCCAACAGGTTCCAAGGTTCTGAACTGACTCAGGTTTGGGAACTGAATAAATCACTGTACTTCTTAATTTTGTGACTGAAGAGAAGTGATAATATAGCATTACTGGATCAAATTTTGAAGTACATGTAAACTTACAACCCCTCAAGGGAAAAAGAAAACTGAGAACTCTGACCTAGAGTTGTCATGACAGTGGGGACTTGAAAGTCTGATGTCACCCTGCTGTCAGTTAAAAGTCAAGAGGTGGGTTGGATCCCCCTTCACTCAGTTGTGAATAACTTCAGTTCTGACTTGCTTCACTTCCTTTCTGTGGGAGAAATTTGGTGCTTTGGATGGAGGAAAGGCTTGAGACAACTGAAGGCGGCTGGCTGGGGACACTCCCTGGTGCTGCATGAAGGTCTTATGTCCGGAATCTAACTCCAAGGGAACCAAATATTGACCACTATCCCTCTCTTTCTGTTTATATTTGACTTAGCCCTGTGGAGGAAGGCACCCTCACCCAATGACTCTTGGATCCTGAGATGAAAATCTTGGTGTAATCTGAGGTCTTTGGGAAAGAGGTGACCCATTAATCTTCATAGCATGAGACAAGCGATCCCTCCCTCTTCAGATATGCTTCCACCCCAATTCTGTCCACACTGTTTGCCCTTGAAACAGGGACTCATTTTGAGAGATACTTAACATAGAGCTCCCCTACTATTATAATTAGACTACCTTCTCTAGTCTCTCTTAAAATACATTTTCTTCTGTACTCCCCTCCTCTGGCAAAAACAACACAAACAAACCAAACCCCCAGAAAATGTATCTCACTTAATTAGAGTAAAAATACCCCTCATCTGTTCAGGAATTAAAATTATTTATTTTCTTTAGTGGTAAAATCACCCAGACCACTAACAGTCTTGTCTCCCAATTCATATTGAAGGGCACAATATGAAATCATGGCCTGTGAGTATGAGGACCCATAAGGACAAAGGGAAAACGTAAAAAATCTTAAGGGCATGACTAGCTGGCAAATGTTCTCCCTTAAATTAAAATAGTTATCAAGAAGTTGGTATCCTCCATTCTGAGTGAGGCCCCAGCGGGAGGTCATGGGAGGAAAGGCAGAAACTGCTGACCCCTAGAGATTCTGAGATCAGATGCAGTCCCTTGGTCAAAGAGACAGTCTCCGCACAGGTCCCCATGTTCTGTTCTCTTTTTAAAATTATTTGTGTTCAGAGAGGAGACTCATCCTCAAAAGTAATAGTAAGTATCAGTAGGAGATGACCTAATTACAGTTGAGATACAGGAGATGCCTAATTATTTTCTGCATCCAAACTTGCCTGATTACCAACTGGGGAAATGAAAAAGTATCTCCAGTTGAAACATAAACTATAGGACCACACCTTAAGAGGCTGATTTTACAAAAGTAAAAATGGCTAAAATGCCCTCTGCATGAGGTTTTGCCTCTCAAGCTCAGAATAGAAGCTTCCCTCACTTAGCTTCTGCCAGATCTCTATTTTGCCAAGGCTTTCATTGACATGTAAGATGTGGAGGCCTACAGGGCTTGCAGACAACTGATTTGGGACTGAAGAAAAAAAAAAGTGTCACTTTTAAATCCAAGTTGCTTGTGGATGGCTGTCTTACATCATTGCTTTCTTAATAAGCTCCTCCCTTAGGACATGGAGTGGAAAATGGAATGGTCAAGTCTTCTTTGTTTTGAGAATCTTTACTAAGGATTTTAGGGTTCTCTCGTTCCTTCACTCTAATTTGAGCCCCAAAGTAAACTCTGATATGATAAAAGATGTTCTTCTTACTTCCACACTACGTATGGCTATGTCATTTATTTCTAGAACTCTTGCCTTTAAATTCTATATTTTTTAGCTCATGGTTTTATGGTGAATTCACATTCGATCCTATGCACCTAAATTAATGTATTTTTCTGATCTGTCTTATTTTATTCCACTGTAGAAGTTTTTACACTCTTTTTGTTCAGAGGCCAATTTCAATGGTTAGCTCTTAAATACATTGGGAAAATTTTCTTTTACAAAATGCTAAGTAGGGCATAGACATTGTGATTTGGGGGATAAATTTCATAGAGTCTGTAATAAACATCTGTATCACTGCCTCCTACCTGTAGAGATCTACCTAAAATCAGGTAGATCCTGTCTGTTTTGTGTATGTGTGTGCATCTGTGTACTGTGGTGTTGTGTCTACATATGTGCTTATGTCCATATATCATGCACTATTATCAAAATTGGCATATAGACAGATGAGCACTCATAAATTAAAAATTAAATGAGAATTGGATCAAAATACCTTTTAGTTCATGTGAATTAAAAAGTTTAAGTTCAATTAGGTAAATGAATGAGAGTAAAATGTCTTTAAAATTACTAACTCACAAGTTTTTCTAGGTGGTCAGTTAGCAAAGTCTGGGTATCTATAAAATGTCCACAATGTAATATCCATTTCTTCTGGGATTATTCTTCAACAAGGAAGTGATAATTACTACTGTTAAATACACTTGCTGGATATCTTGATTTTTTAAAAAGTGAATATATTCAATTTAACTTCAATGGGATTAATCATAAATGTATTTGTCAAGGAGACATTTGATTAATTTGCAAGGTTAACATGCAAAACATCAACTGCTAAATATAAAATAAAGTACTCTTAACTTCTTAATTTCAAATGGTAATATATTTAAACATTAAGTGTTTAATGTTTTAATTGGTAAATGGGAAAAGGTTTAAGATTGTTTGTCTTTGTGTTTTCACTGTAAACAAGGTTTCTAAAAGCAAAGATTCTATTAGGTGCAATTTATATGCAAAGAGTATAAAAGGTTTCAGTTGGGTTTTAATTAAAGTGCTATAAAAATAAAAATTTTATCTTAATAAAGTGAAAAAAATTGTCTAAATTCATACATTTCATAATGATATTTCAGAATGTGAATTAAAAATTGGTCAAGAGCTAGGAAAGAGATATAAGAAGGTTCTAGATGTGAAAAAATATTTTAACATAGAAAGTAGAAGGGGAAAAAAAGGTTTCTAGATGTGAAAGTCCTTTGTGTGGTAAAGTAAAAAGTTATAGAATGTCCAAGTAAGTAAGTAAGTTACAGAAGGTTTGTGAAATGCAAATTTCAAAAAGTTTGTGTGTAACTAGGTTGTACATAGGTAGCATAATCAGTTATTTAAGACTTTTTCATGAGGTCAAATATTAATGTACTGATATAAACCAAAATTTGATCCTCTCTGGGTTAAAGTAATTTTTTTTTTTTTGTGATGGTGAGGAGACCAGGGATTTAACTCAGGAGCACTCAACCACTGAGCCACATCCCCAGCCCAATTTTGTATCTTTTTAGAGACAGGGTCTCACTGAGTTGCTTAGCACCTTACCATTGCTGAGGCTGGCTTTGAACTCACGATTCTCTGATCTCAGCCTCCTGAGCCACTGGAATTACAGGTGTGTGCCACCATGCCTGACACAAAGGTTTCTTAAAACATTAATCTACTCTTATCTATCAAGAGTATTTCTTGTGTATGTTAAGTTTTATTCTTTAGAGGAACTAGTCTTAAAGGAATTAGGGTTTGTACAACTCTGGTTAAACAGCTGTTACTGCAGAGTATTACACTATATTATAGATTCTGAATTTTTCTTTGAAAGCTAAATTCACTTAATATAAAAACATCAGTATAATTATGGTGCTATTACTGCTTCATGATATAATAACTGTACTCATATCTTCCACATATGCAAGTCTGTAAAGTATAAGGTTTAGAAGAACATTTTACCAAGCTGGTGTCCTTTAGACTAAAGGTTTGGATTATAAAAATTATATTTTTGATTCATAGCTCTTATACAAACTAAATATGTATTTACTCTTGTTAATTATATTGTGTATTTTCCTTGTAAACCTTAACTGTTATCTGTTAGTGCATTATAGGAGTATAACTTCTAATATAACAACCTAAGTTAATTTGAGATAACAAGCCATCACCTACAGGATGATGTAAGGCTAACTTCTAGTACTAACACTAGAAGTTAAATTAAATAGAAAAGGTAAATAACTATAAAATTATAGACATTAAATTTAAAACCTAGTACTCTTAATGTAAGACTGGTGAAACTGGCTTGCTGGATGTTTAAGGCCAAAGCTGAGAGACTATTCTGCTGCCTTTCCTATCCTCTACTATCCCCCCTCCCCTCCCCTCCCCTCCCATCTTCTCTCTCTACCCCATCTACTGTAATTAATTACTCAAACCAACAATAAAAATTTTAAAAAAAGCTGAGAGACTAAAGCTAAGGAAATAAAGGGCAAGAAAATTAAGACATTACTTGACTCTTTCTTTTAAGGCCAGCTTAGACCCAGGGAATGATGGGATTCCCTAAGGGCTTTGCAACATGGGGCCACATTATCCCCTGATCAGAGGGACCAATGAGACCCTGGAGAACATAAAGCTAACCAGTGCACATGCTGCAAAGGGGAGGGTCATTGAATAGGGAAATGTACCTGATGCTTCCAAGGAAAGCCATGTGGTCAATGAGACCTGAACCCATCCTGGCAGATGGCACTAGAAGAGCTAAAAAAGGCTTTTCTCATGTTCTGAAGAGTGATACTCTGAGGGAATTCAGCTAATTTTTAATAATAGATAGGAACAAGGTCAACGTGACCAACTTGGTATTAAACATCTAAAAAATAACAGTTATAACCAAAGTATAGCCACCTGGGCATTTAAAAGAAAAGACAATAGTTCTTTTAAGACATATACTTGTGTGAGCCCCACAGCCCTAATGCCTCCCAAATTCTGAGACAATTTTCCTTTGCAAGGCTCATATTTACCTCTGCCAACCAAAAAATTGGTCTGGCCTCTGTGCCTTGGTCTTCCTTAGTCCTCAAATTGATGTTTTTTCTAACAACCAAAGTTTGCCTACCCCAAAAATGGTGCACAAGAGAAAGAAGAGAATCCTTCACTTTATTCCCTTACTTATAGGGCTAGAGATATCCATCAGAATTGGCACAGGAGCAGTGGGATTAGGAACCTCTATTAACCACTATAAAAAAATGTCAGTAAAGGCTACTGAAGATATCCAATAGGTCTCCAATTTTTACAAAATCAGTTGAATTCCCTGGCATCTGTTATCCTGCGAAACTGTTGGGAACTAGACCACCTTATTGTAGAATAGGTGTCCTACACCTCTTTCTCAGGTAAAAATGTTGCTTCCATGCTAATAAGTCAGGAATAGTAAAGGATAAGATGAGAAAGCCAAAGGAACAAGCTGCTAATCTAGCAATCATCTCCTCCTCCATTAGATGGTGGAGAGAACTTCCAATCTGGATTTGGCCCATTATGACCCCAATTATTCTGATTATCTTATTATCTTATAATCAGGTTTCTGGAAAAGATTTTCCAGAATATGTCTCTGCCATTTCCAAGGCCACAACTCAAGAACATGTGAAAACTATATTCCTCCTTCAGACTCTAGAAGATGTCCCAGGGAGACAACTGCTCAACAGAAAGTAGACAGATATGATGAGTCACCCCAACTCATTATACCCCTTTTAGAGTCTGGAATGAAGGAAGTAGAAACTTATAACCCCACTGGTGAAAAAGGAAATTGAGGACTCTGACCTTTTGTAATTTTCCTTATCTATCAAAGTTCCTTTGTTGCCAAAAGTAAGCCTGCTCAAAGTATCTGACAAACTCTGCCCATGATGGGACCCTGGTATACTCTATAAAACTCAGGCCCTTGTTGTAGCCAGTTGCCATTTACCCTCAAAAATATGCCCCTCCTTTGCTTAATAAAACATCACTGATCCATTGAAGTCTATGTCCCATCCTTTTTTAAATTTGTTTTTATTCTAATTTGTTATATATGACAGCAGAGTGCATTACAATTCATATTACACATATAGAGCATGATTTTTCATATCTCTGATTGTATACAAAGTATATTCACACAATTCATGTCTTCATACAAGTACTTTGGATAATAATGTCCATCTCATTCCACCATCATTTTTAACCCCATACTGCCTCCCTTTGGCTCCCACCCCTTTGCCCTATCTAGAGTTCTTCTATTCCTCCCCATCTCACATTCTTTTTCTTTTTGTATTCTCCTTCATTTGATTTCAAATTTAAATTTTCATATTTGTACTAAATAAAATCTAAATATGCTATCTATCTTATAGTTTTAAAAACTAAGGACTGTTAGTCACCTTGAATTATATGATTGTTATTAACCATCAGATTCTCATTCCTATCTTGGTAACCATCCATACCCATATCATCCCAGGAATAAGTTCTACCACTTGGACTCTGCCATTCCAGGATCCTATTATCACTGTGAAATCTTGAAGTCCATTTCAATAATAGCACTAGTCATTCTGACCTTTATCCACTAACCTACAAAAGACAGAAACTATAGCAATTTTAAGAAAAATTGGAGCTCTTCTTAGCTATGTGTTTCTCAATTTTTCAGTGTCCTTTATGCTTTTAGGAACATAATTAGAGGGTAGATGAGTGAATTGCACATCATAAATCACTTTCAACATTCCCATTTCAAATGTCTCTTATTTCTTCTTCTACATTATAATAAGGGACTTCCAACAGTTCAACCTCATCCCATGGAAGCCACCATTGTTTGCAGACCATTCAGCATTCAAACATACAGTTAGAACCATTTTCAGGTACTCAATTTAATAATAAATCAAGAAACTCATATAAAATCAACCATGTCAAGAAATCCAAACCTTATCTAAAGTTAAGTTTATCTCTACCTAACCTAGGAGTCTCAGAATGCACATAAAAATAGATTTTGCCAAAATAAATGATCGAATTCTGTTGGTGTATAAGTTTTATTTTCCTGGGTTTAGTTTTTATTTGCCTATTAAAACTTAGAAACTGACTTCAGTTAAATTTCAAAGACACAATAAAGAAAGGTACATAGAGTGGGTAAGAGACTTTGCATATGCAGAAAAAAAGAACTACTTTTGGTTTTGTGACCACAGGTAATCAAAGCCAGAAATATCCTTCAGATAATAAAGGATAAAAAGTTATTTTTTCAGGTACATATATTTGCAACACTCTGAGTAGTATAAATTCTGTCATATGATTTTATTCCAATTCTCAAGCTTCTACTATTCTTGAGTAGGAACAGCCCTAATTCTGAAGTTGCAAATTTAACCTATGTTCTAAGTTTTGGAGCTTATAGGATTAGATCCTGTTTTAGTCAGCTTTCTTACTGCTGCGACTGAAATATCCAACCAGAATAACTGTAGAACAAATTTTATACCTTATTTGAGGTATAAAATAAACTTTTATACCTTATTTGAGGGTTCATGGTTTCAGAGGTCTTAGTCAACAGAAGGTCAGCTCCATTCTTCAAGGCTTGAGGGAGGACATCATGGTGGAAGAGTGTGGCAGAGGTAACAACCTCACATTGAGAAGCCAGAGAGGTCTCTACTTGCCAGATACAAATATATACCACAAAGCAACGCTCCAATTTCCACGTCTTCTAGCCACACTCTACCACTTCAGTTACCACTGAGTTAATCCCTATCAGGGGATTCTTTCACTGATTTGGGTAAGACTTTCATAACCCAAGCATTTCATTTCTCTTCTGAACCTTCTTGCATCATCTCACATATGAGATTCTGGGGGACACTTCACATCCAAACCATAATAGATAGAAAGAAGTCATATAAAGTTATATCCTAAATATAAATTAAATGCAGCAATAGTTTCATTAAGATGTATTTATCTACTTCTTGTAATTTAACAAGTTTATCAGTTTAGATAAGTTTATTTGAATAAAAATTCTAGTTAGTGGAAAAATTAGCTTTCCAATGGGTGACTTCAGCCCAGAACACCAAATAGGCTGAAAAAGGAAGAATTTCTCAAGCTATTCCTAAACCAGTGAAGATTGATGGCTTACCTAAAATTAGATTGGCGTTTTGAATATTTAGGTAAGAACAGTTTTGAGAAAAGCCTATCAGTCATAGTACTGATGACAGAAACAATATTGAACGAAATGGCTGATGAGGCATACTTTATTGAAATAAACATTCATTGCATCTCAACATGCCTCATCAGCCATTTCTTTCAATACTATACATGCATGTGGTATAAATTATAGGCTTTATGAGTTATTATTAACTAAACTTATAAAAATGTAAATTTTATATGTGTACATCATGGACATAAATAAGTGAATGTATGAGAATTAGGAATTTGTGATATGAAGACATACTTTAATTATGAACCCAGCAGCATGCTATCTCCCAGAAAGAAGTGAATATTTATAATAAAATCTAGTCAAGCCATTTGTCTTTGGTGTGGGCTCTCCAGAGCACAGTTTATCTTTGCATCATATTCAGGTGTTAATTGGCATGGGTACAAAATAACCAGTCCAGTACCACAAGAGGTTTTTTTTTTCTCCTAATAAAAACAACAACAAAAATAAAATAACCAAAAATCCCTTTAAACTATGATCTTTTTGAAGTTCTTATTTCTTTTGTCACTCAAATATCTTTACACCTTTTGGACTTTGGGATATTAATATTAAAATGGAATAGAGTCTGAATCTAGAGTTTCAGTCCTGAATCAAGTTGTGGACAATTGGCTAACCTAAAGGGAAAGTCATTTAACTTTCTGGACCTCAATTTTCTATTATTCAAAATAGAAGGGGGCCAATGAGAAACTTTTCATGTTTGTGTTCAATCTAATGAACTATAATTCTATGGATCTGTTGTAAAATTACACCCTCTCACGCATTTACCTTAAATGTCATTATAATGCTTAATAAAAAGTCTAAGCAAAATATCTATCTAATCAATCTATATTTCTATCAAGTGACATTAGGATGAAAATTATCCACCCCTGAAAAAATATCTGAAAAATTAAAGTGTTAAATATATATAAATTTAAAAATATTTCACAGTTGAAAGCTCTCTAAGCAATAATTCCTCGATTACAAAATGAATAAATAAATTTGACTAGGAATTGAAGGATTAAACAACTGAAAGGGACACCATTTGTTATTTACATAAAAAAAAAACCCTTTCAGATTGCTCATTTTAACAGCCAAAAATGCATATTAGTGAGAACAGGTAACCAGGAATTACAATGTACAAGAATGCAAGTCCAGGAGGGAGATAAATTATGAAACAATTATATAAAAATTTAAATGTGCATATCCTTTTGTTCTTTACATATATTTCTAGGATTTTACTCATTGGATAAGTTAGCATATATACACAATATTCTATAAAATTAGATGCTGCCTCTAGCATTGTTAAGGCAAAGTTATCAAAAATAAAAATAGAAAGAAATAAATAAAAAGATACAAAAATATTTGAGAAAATGAAAACCCAGCAGTAGATGTCTGGTTACCAAACTAAGCTGCTTATATAAACTTACTATTATTCCACCCTCACAACAAGTAGAAACAGACTGTGTGGGCTGAAATGGGATGATCTGCGAGATCCACCATATTTCATACATTTTTAAAGTGCATTTACTTTAGTGGTTTATGCATTAGAAAAGTAGATTATTAGGGAAGTTGTGATGAAATGTTATTGCCTACAAAACAAAACATCAGACTCAAACTAGTAGGATGACTGTCAGTTTCCTGGAAGAATGTCCCCTGAGATATCTTTGGTTGTAGGGGTTAGAAGAGCATTCCCCTCAGCACTTAGGGTCAGTCTATGGATTTGTCATGTGTAGGAATATAGAGAAAGTGGGCCAATGGCTTTTTATATTGTTTTAGGTCATCTTTTTAAGAATTGCTAAGACATCTAAGCACTTGATAAAACAACAATAATATTGTGAGAGAAAACAGAGACTGTGGAAATTGAAGTTGAAAAGTGATTATAGGATTTTAGTTTTTGAATATGAAAATTTAGTTGAACTTAGTAAACTTATGTTTGCTTGAATTTTTCTTTTTAATGCACATACAAAATTGCCATCTTATAAAATTTCATGTCGAATTAAAACTAAAAGAACTCATTGCTTTTAAAATAAATCCTAAATGATAAAAATGTTGTTTTATAACTTAACTGGTAACTTCTTTCTTTCTTGGTGGATTGTAAAATATTAGTGGCACCTTTCAATTCTAAGATGATGTCTTAGATTTGATGAAATACTATATTGTTACATGAAACAAAAAGATAATATAAAACGGGGAAACGCTTATTTTCATTTCTGTGGGAAAAATTAAAATAGTTAATTTATGCTGCTATAAGCATGAAAAGTATCTGGGAAAGTATGCAAAACAAAACATGGACTAAAAGAATGAGCCAGAATAGGAAACTGGAGTATTTTCATAAAAATCGCTTTCATACCTTTTTATTGCCACACAATTGTTAACAATAAAATTGGATTATCTTCAGTGTCCTGAAGAAATTTATGAATGAGAGTCAGTGTAAAATATAGTATTGATAAAATTGCTTAAATGATTCTTATTATAAAAATTAAATAACAGTTCTTAATGTCTCTACATCTGTATTTCCTCATCTTGAAGAAGTTAGAAAATGAGTATTACTTTTCTATAAAATTGCATAAATTGTAATATTCCTTTTCACTCCACATCCTTTTTATTTGGAATTTTCCTCTCCTTATTCTTGTCCCTTTCTCTTTGATAGTTGTGATTTCTTATATATGAATGTTAAATAAAATGGCAACAATAGCTCACTATTCATTCACTATTCAGTCAAAAGAAGGAAGAAAGTTGACTTTTTATGACCACTCATATCAACTCACAAGAAAGAATTCCTTTGTTTTAAACAGATTATTTATGTCAGCTTATGAATATGCATATAAAATTATTTAAGCATAGTAATTCTCACCATTGTGTACATCCACAATAAATTAATTAAAAAATAAAACTGGATAAAATTACAGATAGATTAGTAGAAGGACAGAGGAATGGGAGACAAGAGGAAAAGGGAAGGAGAGGTATTGGGGTCTGAATTAAGACAAGATATATTCCATGTTTCTATAATAATGTCAAAATGAATTCTACTGTCATGTATAACTCAAAAGAACCAATAAACAATATAAAGCTTTAAAATAAAGATGCTAATTTATTAGCAAGTGAAAAACAATTCTGATAAACCATATTTTGGAGACTCTATCACTTATATGAAAAACAAAATGCAGTTTGTTTTCTTGACTTTGACAAGAGCAAAATGAATACATCCTTTTTTTACCTACTAACATGTATTTTTTAATATGGACAATATTTTTAACATAAATTACCTTATAAGATTTCAATATCCCATATGGGTGCTGTTATGTAGCAGAATTCTTGCATAGTTATGGAGATTCTTTCTTGGTATTTTTTCCAGACCCTAACATTACCATGACCCTAATGTAAGTTCACATGAGCTGTAAGACATAGGAACAAAATTAAATTAGTTGAGGTATATAAGGATAGATCTTGTTAGCCATTGAGAACTTGTGCACCTAGACATTTTCATCTTTCATCTATCAGTATGCCAAAATGTCTGTTCTCATGTGTTATTATATAACATAGACACCCACCACACACACACACACAAACACACACACACAAAGACAGACAAACAAATACTTCTGATCAGCTGGTGATAAAAATCATATTCATATTTTGTCTTAAGTATTTAAGAAAAATCTCCAGAATTATGCATTATATGATTTAATTTAAGAAATAATATTTGGTCAATGACCACTATAATGAAACACTTCACCACTGAATGCTAAATAGACTTTTTTTTTTGAAAATTTTAATAATTATTTTTAAACTTTATTGCATTTTATAATTAAGTTGACATATTGGCTTTTAGACATTCTTTATAGAATATTCAAATTAAAAATATTTATTGGATACCCTAATAAATGAAAAGTGCTGTGTGGCATAGTAGGGAAAATAAAGATAAAAGGTTTAAAATTAAAAACAAATTAAGAAATATATTCTTGAGCACCATCTGTTGTACTGTTTTCATAGTTCTAAAACGTGTAGTAAGTCATTAAAATGTCTCTTACCATGATATCAATAATCCATGAGATTATGATAAAGGTAACAGAAAATGGTCTAATTGCAAAACTAAGTTTTACTCTTCTGTATGTAGTGATTTGTTCCATAGGATGATAAAAATCACAGCATTGTTTTAATGTAAGGTACAAATATTGACACTATATTAATAGTAGATTTATAATAAAATACTTTATAATTAATGTATTTGTTGATTTAGAGATGATTTAAGAGTTAAAAAATTCAAATTAGATATGATAAACTGAAACATGTAAATTATACATTTAGATCCCTGAACAACAAATTAAAATAAATCATCAGCAAAGATAATGCCCTTTCTCCTTTAACAAGTAGGGCGATTTCTGTGAATCCTAACATCTGGTTATCAGCATTTTAAAGGAAATGTCCATCTGCCTGAGGTCTATAATGAAATTAGGCACATTAGCACTCTCTCTTTTATTTGGGGGTATTTTTCATGAGGAAATATAACTTCTGGAAGCTGTATTAAGCTAATAACTTTGAGTCAATTGATTAGCATAAATACATTTTTGAATTTTAATTCCTTTATGAAAACTGTGATTAAATGACTTATTTAGGTAGTATTTGTGACATGTTTTCTCACATTTCCATATGTTATAAAACTTTGTTTTTCACTAAAAGAAGCACTATTTGCAATTGTTAAGTCACAACTTTATTTATCCAAAAGAACGTTGCAGATACAAGATTAAAAATAGCTTTGTGATTAATGCCATTGAGGGTACTGGACAATATATTCCTGCTTCTGATTTATTTAAAATTAAAATAAACACAAAATTTTAAAGAAAATACCAAAACAATAAATATATCTATGATTGTTCCATAGTTGGTTATTAAAGCAAATAGAATTTAAAATTGTTTTGTTTTAGACCGATTGATTAATGTTAAGCACAAAGCATGCCATCTTGAAGAGCATTTTATTATTGAAGATTAGAGTTTATACAGTAATGCTTAATGTTTATTCAGATTGTTGCAATGTATATGTTTTAAATCAAATTATTGTTAAATCCTTATAAAATGGTCAAATATTTTGTTTTATGTTCTTAAAATGGTGTTTAGATCCATATTATAAAGGTTTATGTTCGGTGAAAAATAAGGAAACATTAAATCTGTGCAATTTTTTGACACTAGGGATAATTAAATACATGTCGTGTTATAGGTACTAGTTTATTTTATGTTTAGTGCTTATCTGAATGGGAAACATATACTGATGTTGAGAAATCATGGCCTTCCTCAATAAGGTTTTTAATACAGTAATCATTATTTTTTTCCTGGGTAAGTGAAGTCATTTTATAAATGTTCAGTAAATTACATTCAGTTGTTTGTGTTAATCATTGGGCATATGAAATTGTAAATACTGAGGAAAGACCAACCTACCCTCAATGAAAGTTCACTGACTGTAGGTAGAATTCTGCTCTTCTCAGTTGCTCTTCATGGCACCTTAAGATCAGCTGAATTGTGCAAAACAGCTACATGGAAAATTTGATTTCAAACATTTTCATCAGCACGGTTCTCTAAGGTATTAGTATTGTCTCTAATTGAAGCACTAAACTTCCGGCACTTTTTTTTTTTTCTCTTTTTAGCCATTATGCTAAGGACATATAATTTCTGCTGATTTAGGTATCTTATGTCAGGGCAGTAAGTATGCAATTAGGTTTAGTTTAAGTGATAGCAGCATGCTATAAATAAGATTCTTAATTGTGTTTGCAAGATTAAAATTCAGCCTCATTGTTTGTTCCCTTTATTTCTTTGGTGGCATTGTGGTATATTCACATTGCTACCTCTAAATGAATGTCAACTTGTTTTACCTCGACTGCAGCCGATCGATACTTCATTAGGCTGAATTGTCTTGTGCCCATGCAACCTTGAAGCTGTGGCTTAATTACCACCCGTATTATGCAGTGGCTCAGAAAGCTGTGCTCAGCTGTGACAGTTTTGAAAAAAAAAAAATTTAAAAGCCATGGCATTACCTATGTCTAGGAAAAATGTCCACTTGGTATTAAAAAAAAAAAAAGCAATATTTGGTAAATTAAGTATTAATGATTTTTTTAAATTCATTGAAAGGTACAAATATAAATTTTGGAACCCCCCCTTATTTTATAAAACACTTTGAATGGAAATATAATTTCCATGATCAAGCCATTGTGCAGTAAAGATAATTTAAAACTAATGGCAAAATTGCATTCATATGAAAGAGAAGAGAGGGGAAAGTGCAGTCAAACGGCAATCATGACAAATGACATCTCTTGTCCAAGAGTCATTTTTCCTCACTAGACTGATTTGTCATCCTCACTTTTGACATTTTTCATCCTGCTATGAAATCACACTGACAGAATAAGATATTTCAAGACTTAACAGCAGGCCACAGAAGATGGTTTTGTTCCTCCATTTATTTTTTGGTTGGTTGTTTCAATTTTGATTTTTAAGCTGCTAAAATATGGACAAACAAAACTTAGTTCTAACAAAATAGTATCAGTTAAATAACTCTGTGGAAGAAGATGATTTCAAAATAAAATGTGAAATGATACAAAAATATTCCCTAATTGACAATAAATCTCTCTACTGCTCATATTTAAAATGTTCCAAAATACTAAAAGTTTTGTTTGGCGTATCATTTAATGAATCATTTAACAGATTCAGCAGTTTATGGAAAAGCCCTGAAACTGAAACAGTCCCTTGGAAAAATAATCAAAACAAGGAGATTGTTCTTCACCTCTTAGAGGCATGCAGTTGAGAAGAGAATTTGGCCTTATACTTTGCATCAGTTTTCTAGGGCCGTCATAACAAAATACCACACACTGAGGGCTTAAACCAACAGAAATGCACTGTCACGGTTCTGGAGGCTAGAATTCTGAGTCCAGTTATCAGCAGGGCTTTGCTCCCTCTGAAACCTGCAGAGGAATGCTTTCTTGTCTCTTTCTGGAGTTTGGTGGGTTGCCAGCAATCATTGGCATTCCTTAGTTGGCAGCTGCATGACTCTCCACAGACTACACATAATCTCTCCACAGAACTTGAGTATGAGACATGAGACAGAATCCCTTTCTTTCTCTCTCCTTTGCTTCTTTCTTCTCCTGCCTCCCCCTCCTTTTCATTCTCCCAGAAGTATTTATGGAAGGACTATCAAATGCAGGAAATTAAGCTAATATTTAGGGATATTTGAATCAATAATAGCTTTCTGAAGCATACTTTTCAGTGTTCAGTAGACATATAAATCACTTCAAATATTGCTAAAATGAAAATTCTGAGATAGTAGAATTGTACTGGGGTCCAAGATTCTGCACTTGAATCAAACATCCTAGTGTTGCCAATGCTACTGTTTCATGGCACATACTCTAAAAGGCATGAATAGAGATGAAGGAATGAACTCCAGCTTAAGAGCCAGAAAACTCCTGGAGAATATGGTTCCTTGTGGCCCATACACTAAAGAGCTAGTAGTCAGTGGTGAATAAAGAAAGGGTTCAAGGGCGTGGCAAAAAAAGAAATTTGCAAAAAGAATGACCTGGATTGCAGTGTGGTGGAATTGAGGAGTCCAGAGCCAGTGGAAAGGGGCATTTTATTGATAGATGATTGCAGCTTTGCAGACCAGGTTAAGGAGGGTAAACTCAACCCTAGTATTAAGCAGAGTGACCTTGTGTCAAAGAAATCCAGTGGCAAGACACTTAGAATCTGTTCAGCAAATCTTTGAGTGCCTGCTGTATGCTAAGTACTATTCTATCATTCATGAAACACTAGTGAAAAAGACAAAGTCTCTACTCTGCTGGGCCTTGCATTCCAGTGGAAAGAGTTTTCAGGAAGGAATCCCTGGGAGGAGAAACATCAAGGAAGAGCATGAATTCAAAAAGCCAACAAGATCTGAAGATTTCATCTGATGAGGAATTACTATTTTATATTTTTAAATATAAGGAGCAGGCTTTGAAATCCAGGTTAAATACAGAAATATTAAACATATATTTGCCTCTATTCCTTCCCTTAACTTTCTAAAGTGATAATAGCACCATTTTTAAAAGGGGGTCAGGTGGATAATCACATCCTAGAAAACACACACACACACACAAGGAGTGGGGTGGAGAGAAAGAAAAAGTAATAGCAACATAAAAACAACAACAACAACAAAACTGCTAAGCAGATGGTGAATGGTAACCGTCTCAGCTCACCAGAATGCAGGAGTCTAGGAATATAGTTCCTTGACATGGTAAAAAGGTGCCAACAAGCAGTCAGAATTGTCCTGCACAACCCCAGGGAAACTTGGGATTAGAGGCATTGTCTGTCTGTTTTTGTATCAGGGATTGAACCCACAGCTGCTTAACCTCTATGCCACATCCCCAGCCGTTCTTATATTTTATTTTGAGCCAGTTCTCACTAAGATACTTAGGGCCTCGATAAATTGCTGAGGCTGGCTTGAACTCACAATCCTCCTGACTCAGTCTCCGGAGTTACTGGGATTACAGGCATGAGCCACCATGTCCAGCTGCATTGGATATTTTTTGAAGTTCAGGTGTTCAAATACAAGGCTTTGTAAACTATCTGAAGAAGGAACAAATTAGACAAGTAAGATCCCTTTCTATCCCATCTAGCCAGGTGATCATTCATTCCCACCATGGTAGAAGATGGAGGATGAGGAAGCAGATACCTAGAAAAGATGAATAGGACTCTAGATTCGTGGATGCCAGCAACAACTGAAATATAAAACCCCAGGACGGAAAAAAACACTTCACATTCTGAATGGCGAGAGGCCCTTTTCCTTATCTCCATTGGTCTTTTCTTACATTTAACCAAGAGAGCAGTGGCAGTCAGACAAGAAAGAACAGGTCATTCTTCCTTATGAAAATGATGAAATCAAAGAAAAAGAAGGAATCCGCAAACACCTACACAATCTACTTGATAAAGAAGGCCTCCAAAGAAGTTCTCCAAAGAAGCCTCACACGGAAATGGAAATTTTCCCCAAATTTCTAGTTTCTTTTAAATGCAAATAGTTGATGAAGGAGTGAAGAAACCTTATAAAATTAAAGTCAGCAACTGAAATGCAAACAGAGACAGAGGAAATTAGAGCAAAGGGAAACAAGATAAGGTGGAAAATAAAATAAAGCAATAAAAACAATAGCAACAAAATAGGAGAAAAAAATCCATAAAATCTCAATAAGAAGCTGTAAAATGAGATGATATTGAAGAAAAAGCTCTTTGAAACTGAATTTTTTAATGGAATGATATTTTTCATAGTTAGTAGAAAGTTTGGAAGTTAAAATTTAGCTACTTAGTTATCTTCATAGAGAGTATGAAGAAAGAGCAAGAAGACAGAAAATATCACAGGAAAGAGAGGAAATTAAAGAAAAAATGAGTAAATCAACAAATTAGAAGAAAAATTACTGAATATAACTTAACAAAGAATTTCTAGAATAGCTAGGCCTAAGTTTATAGATTTAAAAGGCCCACAATATGTTCCAACAGTGGGAGAAAAATAACCCACAAGAAAGCACAATGTTTTTTAAAAAGGTAGGGGTAAATCAAGAGCCTGAAAACTTCTAAAGAAAAATTTTAAAAATATGTATAAAATGAGCCATGAAATACCATTAGAATAGCCTAGAGAAAATGAGGAATGTTTCTAAATTTTAATATAAATTTTCTCTAACTAGAAATTTGGTTTCTAGACCAACTGTCATCCAAATATTAAAAAAAAAAAAGACCTTTTAGGAAAACAATGTATCCATACCCCTTGCCAAATTTGCCATATTTTCTAGGCCAGTCTGGAAACAAATGCACTATCAAACTGGGAAGTAATGAAAAGCTGAGAAATTCATGGAGTTTTAGAACTGGGGAATTCAACACTGCAGAGAGGCAGAGATATCCCCCAGATAAAGCTGAGACCTGTGTACAAATAGTTGAGGGATAACAGGAAAGTAGGACACAGGAGTGAGGCCTCCATGAAAAGACAAAACCAAGAACTCATCTGCACATCAAGAAGAAATAAATGTTTCTGAAGGTTGTAGATGAGGCAGCCATAGATGTATAGAATGCTCAGCAAAAGGTAAAATGAAGCAATCATCACTAAGGTCAACAAAAAGTATCAAAAAAAGTTAAGACAATCAATGTGTACTTTTTTTATTCATCTATGTATATTAGATATGTAATTACGATTATACAAACATGATGATTGTTTTCAAATGAAACTCTGAGGATAAGAATTAAGAGTTTAAGAAAGATAAGAGCTAACCATTTTAAGAGGTCAAATGATAACCTCTAAGGCAAAGAAAAAATTAATTATTGTATTAACAAACTACTTAGAAACATGAAGATGTTCACCAAAAACAATAGGTAGGAATTGGAAGTAGTTGCCATTGGAGAATACTGAGGAAACAGGGGACTATTGCTTTTCACCAAGATGATTCAAAATGTGAAATTATTTTCAAAATTTACTACTTTGAAAATAATAATGGGGAAATTGTTTTAAAATCTTACATCTGAACTACACTATAAGATAAAAGGAGATGTGCAAGAGTCTGTCCAATGGGACCTGGTGGGGGGGAGGGGATCATGTGTGCAGGCAAGGCTTTTTTTCTAAAGGAAGGGTATTTGAACTCCCTTGAAGCATGAGAGAGACCCAGATCTGTAAAAAAAAAAAAAAGAAAGAAAGAAAAGGAAAAAAAGGTAAGAAAGAAAGCAAAAGAAAAAAAGAAAGTCTTAAGTAAGTTGTACCACCACAAATGCAGAGACAAGAGACAGTGACCAGAGAGACATTGGCTATAGGAAAGAGAAAAAGGATGCTCAAGGGACAGGAGTCCTAGTGATGGGGAAGGGAGAGAGGTCTCTTGTGAGTTTACAAAAGTAGATGGGGGCAATAAGGGAAGTGGTCAAATTGAGGAATTTTATTAAAAAAAATCAAGAAGAAAACATCCAAGTCCTCATCCTCTGGGCATATGAGTGATAAATCATATTATTATTAAAGAGGATGTTTCTAGAAGCAAGAGAAGGAAAGAAGAGGGGGAAGCTGCTGCTATGTTTTGGGTAGAGATGATGGAGGGTGTTAAGAGACAACAGTGGTTGGATTACAGCCTCTATCTTGGAGGTTGGAATTTCTGATGGAAAGAAATGTAGATGAAAAAAGCAACAAGGGTAGAAACTGAGGGAACAGTAGGAATAGCAAAGATATCCAGACGTGAAAGTTTGGAAACAAAAGGTTCAAGACCTAGTGACTATTCTGATAGTAAGAATGGAGGAAAAAGTCATGGATGGTGCAGATACTTCTAGCTTTAGATACTGGTGGGGATATTGCCCCTTTTTGAAATATTAGGAACTCAGAAGGCGTGAATAAAAATCAGTTAATCCACTAGGCATATTTTGATATCAGCAAGTGCTGAAACCACACAGTACATTTTGGAATCATTCTACAGCTTTCAAATGAGATCTGTCAGCAAAGATTTTCCTTACATTCGGTATCCTTAAAACAGAATAAAGTACCCAGGTTGGTTAAAACATTATTTAGTAATAGGACTGTTACTCTCTTTGTCCCATCAGTTTTATGAAATTGAAATCTGCTCTGTTAATTGTTTTTTTTTTCTTTGCTTACGTAACTCAACTGTGTACACTTTTCTGGTAATTATTCTCTAAATTCCGAACTTTTGTACAAAGTTCATCTGTGTTTTAATTACTCACCCTGCTTGTCTCAAAATACTGCAGAATCTTCTCTTTTGATTCTTCTATTTGTTTCCTGCTTTTTCCTCTTCAAGTTCAACTATCTGTAGTAGATAACTGACATTACTATTCAATCATTGCTGGCCATAGTATGTTCATACATAATTGTTCATGGAACTCTTGATGATGAGATCCACATGTAAGTTTTTTCATGAAAAATATTGTTGTAAAATTGCCTCTGCAGCATGTGTGGTTTTTAGTTTATCTTTTTTAAAAAAAATTTCTGTTACATTATTTAGAAACTGTTCAAGGGGTGAGCAAAGTCCTATTATTTGTTTGCCTTTGTTACTTGTCAGGGCATCATTATTCTTATGCAGTATATCCTAAGGTAAAAAAAAATAATAATACTAGAAACTTTCAGCTATAAAATTCTGTTTCTTTCAGGTAAACAATTTCCTTTTCTGAAACATTTCCATTTCTTTTCCACTAAGTTGTAACACTGTCAGGGATAAGTGGATGTTAAAAGTAAAATTTAGTTCTCCTGAAAATCAAATACTTAAGCTGACTAAAGCACCAAACTGCTTATTCTATTTATTTAATGAATAATTTCTTTACACATGGGTGTATTGTATTCTTTGTGCCAGACATTGAGTAGTCACCTGACCATAGGACAGAAGATGATATGACTTCGGTTTGGGCATGCTATCTTTATTCTTAAATATCTTTTCACTTTTGAGTATTGAGGACCTAGGGTATAAAGTGATTTGTTGATTTGTCTTTTAAATTATTTTCCAAGGTTCTGCTTATGTTTCTGTGATATTGTAGGATCTAGCAATTAAATGGCTCTATTGTTATGTTAACTGGTTTCATTAATATAAACACTGGTTATATCTATCTGGTAACTGTTAGATTTTAATTATCAAAGAAAAGTCCATGCTTGTTAACCCTCCATAGTTTGTAGAATGGTCTGTGATGGTGTATTTATTATTTGTATGCTGATTTTGGTTTTTTTTCATCCTCCATACTTGATATTTTTAGCTTTCAGTTGTAGCATGAATATGATATATAATACAAGATATTTAAATGTATAAAATGTACCACTTTTTCAAAAATAAATAGTTTTTGAAAACACATTCTGTTGTCACTTATAGCAGCCTAAAATAACTCTGAGCATACATCTTGTACTGGCTTTACAATGAAACAGCTGGCTTTTTATAATTTACATGGGGTTCAATTATAAGAAAAAATAGCAGAAAATAGAACAGAAGAAATAGGTAATAATTTCTTATAAGTATGGTTTGCAACTTTAAGGAATAATTGACTATAGTATTGGTACTGATTAATTTAAACAGCTTCTGTGTTTGTTTTTTCCATTTAATATAGAAACTGTGGTTGAAATTTTCTTATATTTTATTGGTTTGCATATTGTGTTTGTAATGTTGATTATTAGGTAAAAGCTATCAGTGATTCTATAAATATAAAAGTAATTCATATATTCATTAATACTGTTTTGATTAATGTCCACTGAAGTTATTTGCTTACTTTTCCTTAAATACTAAACAATTTATATTTACATTCATTTGGGAATAAAATCGTAAAATATTTTTCTTTTATTTTCCATTTTATTTATTTATTTATTTATTTGTTTGTTTGTTTTTGTTTGCAGTACTAGAGATTGAACCTGGGGCTTCACACACACTAGTCAAGTGCTCTACAACTGAGCTACACTACTTGCCCTTATTTTTAAAATGTTCTTGTCCAGGAAAGAGTATGTAGTGATTTGGAGACGTGCTGAAACATCTCACAGTAAGTGGGGAATAATAATGATTATTGATTCTACATGGTTAAGAGATGAGTTTTTGAATTTGAGTTTTGAGTTCACAGTTTGCTACAATAATCTGGTCAGAAATATTTTGAATTATGCAAACTTAGAAGAATGATGAATGGCACCTTTTGGAATTTTATCAGATCGCACAGGTCCAGTCTTACTTCTTTCATAGCAATATATGTCTTCCTTAAGTTTCAAAATCACCAGAGCTGGATACAGGAAAGGAACTGGGTTCCTTACTTGAAACTCAGCAATTTTAAGCTTCAATAAAAATTTTGGGGAGGTTGCCAGGAATGATACCCATGTGAAGGAAAGCTGCTCTATTTATAGCTGTGGCATAGTATCTTATACATAGTAGGTGCTCAGTGAATACTATGTAAGAGAGTATGAAAGGAACTTTCAAAGGTTTCATTTATCATCAACTCCTTTTCCTAACTTCCAGGGCTAGATTAAGACTTTTGGGGGACTAAACTACATAAATACTACTATATACCACTCTAATCATAAATTTTAAATGATTGCTAACACTTAAATATGAAATGTAAGATTTATTTATACTTAAATTTTAAGAAGACCTTCTCTTTTTGCATCTCTCACTGCAAAATTCTAGATAAAATATTTTATATTTTATCTTCTATTTTAGGGACACTGGTGTGTATATAACTGGTGAACTTTTCTGTCTTGCTATCTGAATTTTCCTCCATTTTCAAGTCGTATTTTTATCCAAAATTGTGCCTTGCAATTTAAAATTAAGGAATTTGTTTTTATTTATTATAAATATTTTTATTTTTGATGAAAATCAGTTTCAATTCAGCTTTAAAAATTTCTTGAAATATTAAAAGTGTAGATGCACGATTTTTGTTTTGAAATACTTTAATGTGTTTTTAATTTTTCTTCTAAATTTTTAGAATGATCTATTCAAATCCCCAGAAAACAAGTATAGCACACAAATAGGTATGACTTTCTAGTTTGGGAAAAATGAACTGGTCAACAAAAGACAATGAGGAAAAATAATGAAATTATTATATGAGAAAGTCTTTTACATTCATTTTGACTCTCACATGTTGTCCTGCAAGAAACTTCATTTCAAAGAATTGAAAAGGTAGATGCTGGGAGCCAGGCAGCATCTCCAAGAACTCATAGGGCTTAGCTATAGTGTGTTTTGGCCTTGGTGTATTGGGCAAATAAAGAAAATATATCAGAGGGAATGAGGGGTTAAAAGAAGAGGAACAAAGCAAAGGACTCTCTGACACGATATCTTTTCTTAATTTCAGTCATAAATTTATGAGTATAAAATTAAAGTTTCAGAAAAAATAAGAATCTCTCCATCTAGATTTGAAATTAGAAATGTTCATGCTAGCCAGATCCCCAGAAACTTTTCTAAAATGAAAAAACATCTCTGATAAAATTCTCAGTTTTGCAATAGAGAGTGGCACAAGGATGGATTTATGCCTATATCACATGGTACATATCTGACATTCCCCACATACAAGAACACAAAACATAAATCAATGCAAGAGGTGGTTGAGTAGCCAGTGTGGGCTGGGATCTTGACCGAGAATTGACTAAAGGTGTTAATGGAACTTTTATTAATTCTTCCTATGCTTAACTATTCATCTTGTGCATTACTCACATGTCCACTACTGTGAAAATCCCTGAAATAAATCAATTCGAAGGGAGAAAACATTTGTTTTGGCTGGTAGGTTGGGAAGTCTCTGTCCATGACTGTTAGACCTCCTGGTTTTGGGACCTGTGGCAGCAGCACGTGGTGGAACACAGCTGTTTGATAGTAGCCAGGAATGAGAAAGAAAGAGAGAGAGGGAGTGAGAGAAGAGTGTGAGATCCCACAACGACTAGAAAACTTCCCACTCGGTCCCATATCCAGAAGGTAGAAGGTTCTACCTTCTCCTCATAATGCCATTGGCTGGGCAGGGGAGGGAGAAAGCAAACCTTTGACATATGAGCCTTTGAGGCACATTCCATATACAAACTATAGCACCCCATTTTGTCTTTGGGCAAAGTAATGCAAAGCAGTAGAATTAACTATTGAGATTACAAAATTTTATACTGTGTGTCATGATTGGTCTCAGGGATGTGATGCAGGGTTATTGAAATACAACTTGAATTTACCAGCCAGTCTCTCCTTGAATGTTACGTAATGTGAAGTTTGAGAAAGCCTGAGTGCCAGAGTGGTTTATATAATTGTCCACAGATACCCAATTATGTGAGGATTAAAACAGGAGAATATATGGATTCTTTGTAAAAGAATAAATGTAGCAATGTGTAGACAATCAAAATTCTGACAATGAAGGACACCATATTGAAGAAAATAAACAGTTTATAAAATGTAACATCTATCTCCAAGGTTGAAAATCATCACTGAGCTGATTTGTGAAAAAGCACAGAGTTAAATTCATTATTTCCAGTGTTAAGCATGCTGAGGAAAAGTGCTCAATCTTGAAAAATATAGAAAGCTTTTTTAGCATTTTAATAATATAGGGTATTGGATATAAAGAATTCTTATGGCAAAAGCAACTAGTAACTTTGTACTTGATTTAAGACAATTGTTTAGAAATAAGTGAATATTCACTTCTCACTAGCAATTTCTGAGCTGCATTGAAATACCAAAACAACATGGGTATTCAATTAATATTTAGCATGTACCCCACATATTATTCTTCTACATGTAGGAATAATAGTTATTTCAGGTAGTGTTTTTTGTTTATAAATAAGCTTTAATTCAGTAATTAGCATCTACAAATCATACTTCTAAATAAAAGTGTTTAAAATTTAGTTTTCCAATTGTATGGATTCAATGTGACCTCTTCTCCTTACTCATTTATGTTTTATACTTTACAATTTATATTCATAGTAAACTTCAATTCTTCATATATACAAATATTTTAATTTTCCATTTTAACTAGCTTTAGTAATCCAATCTTGACAAATCCATTAGATAAGCAGCTGTTGAGCTATTTTTGTCAGAAGTATATGCAAAAATTTTATTAACTAGAAATTTAACTAATTCTTTAACATTATTTTAGCCTATGTAAAAACTTGGGAGTTTTGTAATTCAGTTAGAAAGATGAAACCCTATCGATGGCATACATGAGTATACCAATTATTTTACCAGCAACACATTTATGGATATAATAAATTACATGAAGACAGTGAAATCTATTAGTAAATTTTCTCAAAGCAAAGCAGTTTTGCTGTATGTGAATAGTTTTATGATTCCAGGTATCAGAAGAATATTATATACACAGGACACCTGAGCCCAACCTCTCTAGACCCATCCCTGTCAACAAAAAGGCAATCAGGTTAAGATAAAAGTGGCTTTTTGTTTATTTCTTGGCATGAAATCATGATCTTGCTAAGCTCATCTCTTAAAATAATGGTTTCCACATTTTGTTTTTTTTTTTAATTATTTCAGCATTCAGTGCATATTTTGTGCACTTATTTTTGACAAAAAAAATAGAAATCCATTATTGGATTTACTCATACACAAACAGCACTTACGATTTTTACTTGAAAATACTTCAAATTAGTCACAAAGCCCAAATGTCATCATCTTTTAAAAACTAATGAAGACTAAATGCAAGAGTTGTTCCAATCCACAATTACAATAAAATTAGACTTTGTTTATGGATAGGAATAGGAAATAATATCAACATAAGAATAGATGGAAGTTTGGTAGGGATTTAGGTAAGGTTTGTGTTTCATTTAAATTCGAATACTTAGTTAATGAAATATCTCATCAACATCAAAACAAACCAAATTTTAGTTTCATTATCATACAACATACTGAAGTTTAAGGAAAAACTAGTACGGCATATCATTTTTTAATTTTTTTTTTAGTTGTAGATGGACACAATACCTTTATTTTATTTATTTATTTTTATGTGATGCTGAGGATCGAACCCAGAACTTCATACATACAAGGCAAGCGCTCAGCCACTGAGCCACAATTCCAGCCCCTGGCTTGTCATTTTTTAAACAATTGATTGAGGTACATTTCATATACCATAAAGTGGATCCATCTAATGACACAGTTAAGTGGCTTTTAGTATTTTCACAAAGTTGTGTAACCATCCTCATAATCTAATTTTATAAGATTTTCATCAACCCAGAAGGAAATTCCATATACATTAGGAGTCAATCTCTATTCCTACTCTTCTCTATCTTCCATAATTTTGTCTTCCCTGTCACAAGGTCTTAGTTACTTTTCCATGTTTCTATTTTGGATATTTCATATAAAGATAATCAAGCGTGTTTTGTGACCATCTTCTATTTAACATAATGCTTTCAATGTTCATGGTAGCATGGATATGTACTTCATCCTTCTTGTTATAGAATAACAGTAAATTATATCAATATAACATGTATTGTTTATCCATGCACAAGTTTAGGGATATGTTTTTGGACCATTATCAACAATGATGTTATAAACATTCATGAACAATTTCTTTGCATATAAATATGTTTCTATTTCTCTCAGATAAATGTTTAGGAGTGGAACTACTGAGTCATATAGTAAATCTATATTTACCTTTTTAAAGGATAGCCAAATCATTTTCCAAACCTGCACTATCACTCTAAATTTCTACCATTAATGTATGAATGTTACAATTTCTCTATAATCTTGTCAACGCATGTAATTGTCTGTGGGTTTTTTATATTTTCAATCAGAGTATATCTTGAGCGATATTTCATTATGTTTTTTTTTTGCATTTCATAATGACTAGTGAATTTAAATGCACTTCCATCTCTCTATTGGTGACATATACATTTGAGAGAAAAATAAGAATTTAAATCCTGTTCATTATTAACTGAGTGGTCTTTTTATTGTTGATTTCAGAGAGTTTTCTATACATTCTGGATAGAAGTTCTTTGTCAGATATATAAGTGGCAAATAGTTTCTCCTCTTACGTGCACTGAGTTTCACTTTCTTAGTGATTTCATTTGCCACTCAAATGTTTTTAATTTTGATAGAGATTAACTTGACTGAGCTCAAAAGTTAGGGCCCTTTTAGTTTACCTTGGAAAAATATTTTCTGACAAGTGAATTAAGTTGTTAAGATTTTTCCTGAAGTACTCTTTTATAGAATATTAATTTCAATTTTTAAGTCTTGGAAGATACTTCTCAAATTCTACATCATTTATAATGTTACTGTGTAATCATGAAAATTTTATTCAGAATGCAACAAAAGAAACAAAAAATGCCTAGGAATAAGTGCACCTATAATCAGTCATATAAAATTGTACATATGGTATAAGAACCCTGTTAAGACTCTAAAGACTAGAAGATGAGATTCTGGCTGCATGTAAGAGCTTCTTGCAGAACTCATCTTTTTCTTTTCCACAGACAATGAAAGAATTGACTTCTGAAAAATGTTGGAAGTACTGAATAGAATGTTATTCTGCTAAATTGTAAAGAAAGTGCTTTATGCAGTAAAAATTTAGTGGAAAAATTTTCATTATTTTTTAGTTTTAATTTTTCTTTTGACTCTCTGGAATTTCTCTACCGTATCATTGATGCTTTTATTTTATTGAGAAATAAAGGACTTACCATATCAATGGTACAAATTTGATATTCATCATCTACAGAAACTTTGGAGAAATGAGTTTGAATTCAGGAAATACAAGAAAGAATAATGTACAACTATATCATTAGGGATCAATTAAGAAGAGTGACAAAAACAAAGACCTTGGGAATCACAGTCTACCTTTGCAATAATGAAGAGGTATTGATAGAATGAGTATGATGAAATTTAACTCTCACTTACATTAAATAAAAACTTCCAATCAAATGGAAATGACTTAGCAAGTTATTTATTGAATTTCTACTATGATTTCAGTGTTCTCATAGGTGATTTTCCTTGATGAGAGTCACCTGGGGTCTTATAGCTCTCTGAAATGTGCAGACAAAGCCAAAGTCACAAACACAGTAATAATATAAATTTCTTATCATTAGGTCTTTTTATTGTAAAGATTAAGATTTGTTAGGTGGAATTTTTAATATTTAATTGATTTGATCTTACTCTGAAGGTATAGTTTAATAGTTTTAAGCAGTACACTAGCAGAAGATTATAGAATAAGTAAGAATGCAAACCTCTCTCTCGCCTCATGTGCATGTATTCATGAATCACTTAATGACAAGGATATGCTCTGAGAAATGTATATAGAGGGGACTTGTCATTATGTAAATTTCACAGAATGTAGTTAAACAAATCTAGATGGCACAGGCTACAAGTTTCCTAAGGTTTATGATATATTACTCCTAGGCCACAAACCCATACAACCCATTACTTTGCTGAATATTATAAGTAACTGTAATACTATGGTATTTGTGTGTCTAATAATATCTAAACAGAGAAAAGGTATAGTAAAAAAAATACAATATAAATTTAAAAAAATGGCACATCTTTATATGCTCTTACTTTAAATGGAGCTAGCAGGATAGGAAGTTGTTTCTGAGGAGTGATGAGTGGGCAGTGAATGAATGTAAAGTACTAGGATGCTACCATCCATTACTGTAGACTTTAGAAACACCTGACAATAAAATTTACTTTAAAAATATTTTCTAAATGTTTAATATCTCTAGCAATTAGAGAAATGCAAATTAAAACTACACTGAGATTACATCTCACTCCAGTCAGAATGGCAATTATCAAGAATACAAGTAAAAATAAATGTTAGCATGGGTGTTGGGGGAAAGGTACACTCATACATTGCCGGTGGGACTGAAAATTGGTACAATCACTATGGAAAGCAGTGTGGAGATTCCTTAGTAAACTTGAAATGAAACCACCATTTGACCCAGTTATTCCACTCCTGGGTTTATACCCAAAGGACTTAAAATCAGCATTCTACAGCTGACTCAGCCACCTCAATGTTTAAAGGAACTCAATTAAAAATAGCCAAGTTATGGAAATAAACTAGGTTCCCTTCAACAGACGAATGGATAAAAAAAATGTGGTATACACAATGGAATATTATTCAGGTATAAAGAATGAAATTATGGCATTTTCCAGTAAATGGAAGGAACTGGAGATTATCATGTTAAGTGAAATAAGCCAGTCCCCCCAAATAAACAAAAGCCAAATTTTCTCTCTGATATGTGGTACTAACCCACAACAAGGGAGGGTGGGGAGGGGAATAGAAGTCCATTGGATTAGACAAAGGGGAATGAAGGGAAGGGAGGTGGGATGGTAATAGGAAAGACCATAGAATTAATCAGGCTTACATTTCCTATATTCACATACGAATATATGACAAGTATAATTCTACATCATGTACAGCCACAAGAATAGGATCCTAACTAGAATATATAACTAGAATAATATATAACTAGAATAAGTTATACTCTCTCTATATATAATATTCCAAAATACTCTCTATTGTCATGTATATACAAAAAGAACAAAAAAGGAATAGAAAGAAAGGAAAGAATATATGTGCAAAGTTTCTGGCAGTAGTAAGTGCTCCATAAATGTTAAGTTTGGAGGTGAAATAAATTAATGGATCTGCTTTTGTTAAAAAATAAATAGTGTACATTGCATGTGTATTCCTAAATCACAAGATTGTTTTAATATTTCAATATAATTCATGCAATGTAAAAAAGTAGTTTATTTCTTCAAAAAATAAATTAACCTTAGCTTATTGTGGTCTTTTACTTTATTAATTTTTAATCTTTTCAGTTCTTTTGTAACACATCTTATCACATACATTATAGAGCTGTACAAAATATTTTTGGTTTTTTTTTGTATTTTTATATGAACTTTGTCCAAACTTTTTTTTCTTTACTTTTAAAAATTTTGTTAAAAATAAGATACAAACATGCACATTAAGCCAAGACTACACAGGGTTCAGATCATCAATATCTCTATCTTCCACGTCCACATATTGTCCCATTAGAAGGTCTTTAGGGGGCAGTAACAGACATGGGACTGTTATATTGTAAAAATAGATTCTTCTGGAATCCTCCTGAAAGGACTGCCTGAGGCTTCTCTTGTGGAAGTGTCACTCTTCAGAAACATTTGCTTAGTGTGTGTGGGATTTTTTTTTAATGATGAATTTGCTTGTAAACAAATAATACATCATGAACATTGCTCTTTACTGAAGAAAGCCTTTGGGTGAAGAGGTCCTTTGGTCTGTAAAAGCTACTACTAACCTCTCCACTGTGAATTTTCTGTGCTTCTTCAGTTTACTTTCCTATTTCATTTTCTTCAGGTATGTCACTAGGTGATAGGAATTTTTCAGCTCTATTATAATCTTATAGGACTATCAATCTATTATTAACTGCAACATTACTTTGCAGCACATAACTGTATATAAATTTAAACTCCTTTGAGAAGATTTTATTCCATATTTTACATTGCTTTTTTTTTTGGCATGTAAAACAGGGCTTATTTAAAAAGGGGTAACATAAACTTCTCCCAGGATGGAGAAGGAGGCCATAGTTGGTATCCTAGTATCCCAAGAAGTGAGAATGGTTTTGCTTTTTTATATCTCCTAGGCTTCCTTTGTTCTCCTGCTCTCTTCCCCTTATCTCTTTCCTTCCTGTTTAGATGACTAGGCCCAAGAAATGCTCAGTGGGATGGCCAAAGATGGGAAACAGGTGGGCTTAAGGGGGAAAGGCAGAATGGAGCAGCCCAGGACACATTAATTAGCAACTTTATAATTCCCTGTAGGGAGAGGCAATTCCTGGGACAGGTTACCTTAGCAACAGATTGGAGCAGGAGCAGGTTATCTTTATTGGGTGGAGAAAGGGCTCTGAAGGCATTAACATTTCAATTCCTCCATTCTCTGAATCTGACCCTTGCCTATGTGGCTTCATTCTCCCCTCTAATTTTAGAAACTTCTTACTGCTGTAAGAAGAAGGGGCAACAACTACTCTGGCTGCTTTGAGCTGACAGGGGCAGTGTGAGGTGGAGCAAGAAGTTTTGGAGTTCCTTTTTAGAAGTTGGGTCAGATAGGTAAATGTCTGCCTGGGAAAGAACTGGTTGTAAAGTCATCTGAGGATGGGCCTTTCTATGAGAGATGAACAACAAGTCATGAGTACAAAATAAATGTTGCAGCATCTGGAACATGTCAATGAATATCATGGTGATAGAAGCCAATAATCTCTCACCAGGAGGTGTGCGGGCTGAGAAGTTGTCCCCATAACAAGGCTGAAGAAAACAAGGCTTTTATTTGGGAAGGTAAACCTTTAACATTGTCAGAGTTATCAGGGACATGTAAATACAACATTTATTTTTTGATGTCATAGATGTCCATCCCCATAAGATGTAGTTAAGCTACTTAATGTCATCCGATTTTATAAAATATCTTTTTTATTGGTATAACCTCTGTGTTTACTAGAGATCCCTTTATTCTGGTACTTAGAGCTAGATGATTATATTTTAGCAAACATTAATCCTATCTATGTAGATGGTTAGGAATATCTGTAGGCCTTTAACTAAAAAACTTCTGACTTAGCAGTTTGACTTGATATTTATTAGGCATTCCTTCCTAAGAATCTCTCTTTTGTAGCCTCTAGTCTTACTTATTCTTCAGGACTAACACAAGTGTATATCTTAAGTTACATTTAACTACTATTATATATATATATATATATATATATTTTAATGCCCAGAAATGACTGTGCTTGTTTTAACTGTTTTTGCTAGGTGTTTAAGATGAAGTAGGTCAAACTGACTTTTGTTTCTATCTATTGTTAAGAGTCAGCTGAGTTCCCATGGGAGTCACTCTTGGGGGAACTTGAAAGCAGCTTCTTAATTCTGCTAGTGCCATTTGCAGTAGGATGGGTCAAGGTCTGGCTCACCATGTGACTTCCCTTGGAAGCATCAATGATGTTTCTCTTCTCCAATGACTCTCCTCTTCATAGCAAGTGCACCGATTGGTTTTCTGGTTCTCCAGTGGTCTCATTAATCTCCCTGAGCAGGAGGTTATGTGGCCCCGAGTTTCAAAGCTCTTTAGAGAAGTTCCCTGTTCCCTGGATTCAGACTGACTTGGAAGACAAGAGCCAAATATTGCTTTCCTTGGCCTTTTTAATTTAACTTTAATTTTTAAGTCTTGATTTTAAACACTCACTAGTCTTAAATCAAGAGTACCAGGCTTTAATGTTAATGCCTATAACCTTACAGTCTTTTACCCCTTTTATTAATTGGGATCTGTACTATTCTGTCCTGTAGGTAATGGTTCTTTATCTTAAACTAACCCAGGTTGTGTCTACATAAATTTTTTTGCATTTGAATTAGACAGTTTTATGTAATCAATTTTATGACCAAAACTGTTTTTAATGTTAATAAACTGAAAACGTATCCATATAAAACTGAAAAGAGAAAAAATGGAAGTCTTATTATTGTTGCTAGATTAGTCCTCTGTTTATGTTGAAGAACACCATGCTTAGCTACCTTGGCATGTCTACTTTAAGAACCAGACGATAATTATTACTCACCTGTGGCTACTACAAAAATGAGCATTGGATAAGAGCATTTAAATGCCTAGTAGATAATTGATAATGTCACTGCATAGTAAATATTATAACATGTATTTATAGTACACATACATCAGTAATTTGATATATATGTACACAAACATGCATTGCATATTATAGAATATCAAAAATAATAATGATAATTTTGTGTTTACTTTGTATTACCAAGATTCATTCAAGTTAATAATATTTTATAAAAATAGATGATACTATCTCTATTTTTATAGATAAAAAAATCTAAAGGTCAGGTAGATTGACATATTTAGTGTTATTAAGCTCATAAAGGTAAGTATGATATAAAAACTCAGGTCAACACGCTGGGGTTGTGGCTCAATGGTAGGGCTCTTACCTAGCATACACAGAGCCCTGGGTTCCATTCTCAGGACCACATGTAAATAAATAAATGTATTGTGTCCAACTACAACTAAAAAAATAAATAAATAAATAAATAAACAAAAAAACCTCAGGTCAAACTGAATCCAAGGGCAATCTCCATTTTATTATACCATATGTTCCACCTATAAGTATATACAATGTTACTTTATTGGAAAATAAGTATTGAAGAAAAGGTACTAAGTGAATTATTACAGCTGGAAAAAAATTACTACATAAAAATATTTGAACCCAAAAATAAACATTTGACATTTAGTTAAAAATTTTAATCATATATCTCTGACATGGCAAAGGTGTCCCTAGAAGAATAGAACTTTGTTCATTAATATTCTAAACTAAAGTGCCATGAAAATTAGTTTTAAAAAAACAAAAGGATAACAAAATTTTATTTTCTCCACACTCTTCATTTTTTTAAAATAATTCTCTTAGTTAATTCTAATTACATAAAATAGTAGGATTTGTTGGGTTTTATTTATATCCACATGTAGTATAATGTGTTCTATTTCATTCCCCCCATACATTCCCTTTCCTTCTGTTTCTCCTTTCCCAGAATCTCTACCCTCTGGTACATCTGTCTCCCTTCTATTTGCAGGAGATCCTTTAATCCCCCCTTTTATCCCTCTACCTTCCACATAGAAAACATATGACCTTTGACATTATGAGTGGGGTTTATTTCACTTAGAATATCTTCTTCAGTTCCGTCTATTTTTCAGCAAATGACATAATTTAACTCTTTTTAATGAGTGAGAAAAGCTCCATTGTGTATATGTAACACATATTTTTATTTTTTCACTGATTAAAAGACACCCTAGTCTGGTTTCATATCTTGTGTTATAGTTTGGATGTGAAGTGTCCCCCAAAATCTCACATGTGAGACAATGTAAGAAGTTTTGGAGGAGAAATGATTGGGCTGTAGCTTAATCTAATTAGTGATTAATTAGTGGTGGGAGGAACTCATTCACTGGGGGCGTGGCTATGGGGTATGTATTTTGTATCTCCACAGAGGAGACTCTCTCTGCTTCCTGGTCATCATGATGTGAGCTTCTTCCCTCCATGATCTTGAGCTTCACCTTGAGCCTGGAGAAATGGAGCTAGCTTTCTATGTACTATGACCTCTGAAACCGTGAGCCCTCAAATAAACTTTTCCTCCTCTATAAGTTGTTCTGGTTAGAACTTCTAGTCACAGCAATAAAATAGCTGACAAAAAAACTTGGTTATTGTGAATTTTACTACATGTTTTTTTATAGTGTGCTTTCTTTAATTCTTTATGCTAAATACTGAGGTATGGTATATCTGTATCTTATGGTTGTCCCATTTCTAGTCTTTTGAGGAAACTTCATACTAATTACTTTATTAGTTTTTACTAATTTACAATCTCAACAACAGGGGATAAGTGTTTCTTTTACCCCTGCATCCTTTCTAGTATATGTTATTACTTGTATTCTTGATGCTTGCATTTTAAATGGAGTAATATGAAATCTCAGTGTAGTTTTGATTTCCATTTCCTTCCTTGATAAGGATGTTGATTTTTTTTAATTTGTTGGCCATGTGTTTCTTATTTTCAGAAATGTCTGTTTTGTTAATCTGCCTATTTACTGATTGGATTATTCCTTTTATGTGTTTGTGTGTTGCTTTTTGAGTTCTTTATATATTCTAGATACTAATCTTCTGTCAGAGTGTAACTGGCAAAGATTTTCTTCCATTTTATAGGCTCTCTCTTTATACTCTTGTTTTCTTTGCTATACAAAAGCTTTTTAAGTCAATGCCTTATAATATATTAATTCTTAGTTTTATTTCCTAACCTCAGTGTTTTATTTTATTAGTTGATCAAGACAATACAATGATCTTGACATATCATACATTTGATTCAAATGGGGTATGAATTCTTATTCTTCCATGTGTACAGATTGCAGGATCACATTGTTTATACAGCCACGTTTATACATACAGCAATACTGGTGTCTGTTGCACCTATGTTTTCAATTGTTCATCTTGTGTTTAATGTCTAGCAGTTGCAGAATTTCTGACCTAATTCCTGGAACTTTGATCCCCTTTGACTTTTTTTGTGTGAGGTGAGGGACCTAGATTCACTCATCTACATGTGGTTATCTAGTTTTCCTAGCACCATTCATTAAATGGCTCTTTCCATCAACATGTTTTTTGCACCTTTGTCATGTATCTGTATGGGTTTATCTCTATGCCATCTGGTCTATTCCATTGTACCTGATTTTATGTCAGTACCATGCAGTTTTCAATAATGTAACTTTATAGTATAATTTTAAGTTGGGTATTGTGATGCCTCCAGCCCTGTTGTTTTGGCTTAGATTTGCCTGGGCTATTTATTTTTCAAGATTTATTTTAGGACCATTTTTTCTAGTTATGTGAAAAATGCCACTGGAATTTTGATGAGGAGGGCATCAAATCTGTCAAATGCATCAGGTAATACAGTCATTTTAATAAGATTAATTAAGTCCATCCAAGAACAGAGACAGTGTTTCCATCATCTAATGTGTTTTGTAATTCATTATTTACTATTCTTTTTTATTATATGTTGTTGCAATATAAATCATGTTTCTTTTAAATGTTGATGTTTTGGATAAATGGAAATGCATGCTCTTAGGAAGTCTGTAGTTAAAAACAGAAAGAAGCAAAATTAATCAACATATTAACAAAATTTGTTTTAAGTGATTTAGTATTTGTACATAAAATGAGCAATATGAATATACACTTTCTTAATCATTAAGTACTTTTTGGGGGGCAGGAGTTCTCAATCTACTGACATTTTGGATTTGATAAATCTTTGTTTTGTAGTGGATTAGCTCTTTACTCAGCCTTAAACCACTGGATGCAAATACCATTTGTATGTTTTGAATGAATTTTCCTCCACCAGATAACTTTTATTTTCTTGTTCTTTTTTAGTTATTCATGATAGTAGTGTATAATTTGACGTATTTATACAAACATGAAGTACATCATATTCTAATTAGAATCCCAGTCTTGAGGGTGTACATGTTGTTGAGATTCATTGTGGTATATTTATTCTTATATGAACAAAGAAAAGTTATGTCAGAATCATTTCGGTCTTTTTTTATTTCTTTCCCCCCTTCCTTCCCTTCATTTCCCATAATCTAATCTACTGAATTTCTATTCTTCCACTCTGCCATTGTTGGGTAATAGCATCCACATATCAGAGAGAACATTTGGCCTTTGGTTTTTGGGATTGGCTTATTTCACTTACCATAATAGGTGCAGATCCTTCCATTTTCTGGCAAATTGTCAAAAAGTCATTCATTTTCAAGGCTGAGTAATATTCCATTTTGTACATATGCACATTTTCTTAATCCATTCATCTGCTGTAGGCACCTGGATTGTTTCCATAGCACAGATATTGAGAATTGAGCTGCTATAAACATTGATGTGACTGTGTCACTGTAGTATGCTGTTTTTAAATCCTTTAGGTGTATACCAAGGAATTTTAAATCCTTTAAGAATATATGAAGGTGTAGAATATCTGGGTCCAATGGTAACTCCATTCCAAGTTTACTGAAAAATCTCCATAATGCTCTTGCAAGTGGTTAAACCAATTTGCAGTTCAACCAGCAATGTGTGACAGTACCTTTCTCACCCACACCTTCACCAACATTTATTTATACTTACATTCTTAATAATTGACATTATGACTGGAGTGAGATGGAATCTGAGTATAGTTTTAATTTGCATTTCTCTAATTGTTGAAGATGTTGAATATCATTTCATATTTTTTGACCATTTGCATTTCTTCTTCTGTGAAGTATCAATTCAGTTCCTTTGCCCATTTATTGGGGGTTAATTGTATTTTTTATGTTCAGTTTTTGAGTTCTTTATATATCCTGGGAATTAATCTATATCTGAGGTGCAGGTGACAAAGATTGTCTCTAATTCTGTTGGCTCTCTCTTCATGCTCTTGAATGTTTCATTTGCTGTGAAGAAGCTTTTTAGTTTGATACCATCCCATTCATTGATTCTTTTTTTTTTTTTGAGAGAGAGAGAGAGACAGAGAGAGAGAAGAGAGAGAGAGAGAGAATTTTTTAATATTTATTTTTCAGATTTTTCAGTGGACACAGCATCTTTATTTTTATGTGGTGCTGAGGATGGAACCCAGGGCTCCATGCATGCCAGGCGAGCATGTTACTGCTTGAGCCACATCCCCAGTGCCCCCATTCATTGATTCTTGATTTTACTTTTTGTGCTTTGGGAGTCTTGTTGATGAAATTGGTTCCTAAGCTAACATGATGGAGAGTTTGACCTATTTTTTCTTCTAGAAGCTATAGGGTTTCAATGCCTACGTTTTTGATACATTTTGAGTTGATTTTTGTGCATGGTGAGAGATACAGGTTAAATTTTAGTCAGCTACATATACATTTCTAGTTTTCCCAGTATCATTTTTTGAAGAGGATATCTTTTCTCCAATGTATAGTTCATAACACCTTTGTCCAGTATGAAATAATTATATTTATGTGGTTTTGTCTCTTTGCCTTCTATTCTATTCAATTGGTCTTCATGTTATTTTGGTTCTAATACCACTTTTTTGTTGTTGTTACTTTAATTCAGAAGTATAATTTAAGTTCTAGTATTGTTATGCCTCCTGCTTCACTTTTCTCACTAAGGATTGCTTTGGCTATTCTGCACTATTTATTTTTCCAAATAATTTTATGATTGCTTTTTATGTTTCTATAAAGAATATTACTGGAATTTTAATAGGAATTTCATTAAATCTGTATAGTGCTTTTGGTATATATGCCTTTTGATAACATTAATTCTGCCTATCCAAGAACATGGGAGATCTTTTCATCTTCTAAGATCTTTAATTTCTTTCTTTAGTGTTCTGTGACTTTCATTGTAGAGGGCTTTTACCTCTTTTGTTATATTGATTTCCAGGTTTTGAATTCCAGTTATTTTTTGTTTGTTTTGTTTTTTAAGGTTATTGTGAATGGGATAGTTTTCTTAAGTTCTCTTTCAGTTGATTCATTATTGGTATACTGAAACACAATTGATTTATGGTGTTAATTTTATATCCTGGTACATGGTTGAATTTGTTTATAGGTTCTACTAGTTTCCTGGTGGAATTTTTTGGGTCTTCTAAATATAGGAACAGGTCATGGGTCAAAAGCAATAGTTTGATCTCTTCTCCTATTTGCTTCTCTTTATTTTTTTTTCTTTTTCCTAATTGCTTTGGCTATTGTTTCCAGGACTATGTTGTATAGAATTGGTGAAAGAGGGCATCCCTGGCTTGTTCCAGTTTTTTTAAGGATGCTTTTGGTTTTTCTTCATTTCTCTATTGATATAATCATGTAATTTTCATCTTTAAGTCTTATTGATGTTGGTGAATTATATTTATTGATTTTTATGTGTTGAACCAAACTTGAATCCCTGCAATGAAACAAACTTGGTCATAGTGCACTATCCTTTTAATGTATTTTTGTATGTGATGTGTCAGTGTTTTATTAGAAATTTGTTTATTTGTATTTGGTTATTTGTATTCAATATTAATTTGTGCTATAAATAGAAATGGTATGGTAGGCGATTGCCAACAGTAGAAATATTATTTACAAAATGGTTTGCTATGTCAATATCAAAAATGTGTACAGGGAGAATGCAGAAGAGATGTAGAATGTAATAATTGAGAGGGAGGATGAGAGACAGTAGGAGTAAAAAGATAAAGGAAGAAGGAAAGAGGGAATAATAGAATTTGGCTGTAAGCAAAAGAGAAGAAGAGAATCAAGATAAATTGGAGAAAAACAGTATAAAGGAAACAAATGAACAATATAAAACAAAACCAACACATACTTGTAAAAAACCCTAGGTCTCAAAAGACAGAGTCAAGACAATAACAACATTAAAAAAAATGTTTGGAATAAAAAGAGTGAGACAAATATGTATATGTTCAAGTGTCCATGGACCATTCAGCACACAAAAGTTTAAAAACAGAAAAAAGGCTATTTTTTTGTTTAATAATTTATAATATGTCAAAACACACTCTACTGTCATGTATCTTTAAAAAGAACTCCCCCTTCCCCCCAAAACAAAGGTTCTTGGGGGAAGATTAGGGATTATTTTCATTGTGATGGTTCCCAATTGTCTTTCTTTCTGTTTGTTCTTATTGTACGTATTATGTGTAAGAGTAGCAGTCAGCAGCTCTCAATTTCTTCTTTTTGTTGTCTATTCTCAGTTGTAGGAAATGTGGTGGGTTGGAGGATGTTGTGAACTCCATTCACAGCAAAGGGCTTCCCAGAGGTGGAGGTCCTAGAGGTTGGGTTTGGGTCTAGTTCAACCCCTGGTGCTTTCTGAAATGATGTTTGGTGAATCTTTCAAATCAGCACTCCTCCTGATCTCAGCTGCTTCTGGTTTGCACTGGACATTTGCATCACTTGAATCTCCCCTGCATTCCATTCAAGTGGTGGACAAGCCAGTCATTCATGTCTTTTAGCCTCCCATGGCTCCCATATCTTGACCACCTGGATTCAGTCCTGAAGCCCACTTTTCCCCCACCCAATCAAGTCCCTAGTCATCTCCAGCTGGTCCTGCCAACCACAAGATGTAAAAAGTGAAATATACCCAGTATCTCTAGGGTCTGAGTGTCTTAAATTCCTCTGAATACCACACTTTCCACACCTGAATCTCACCTGTTTTTTAAATCACACTCTAGGTCACCTCACAGATCTCTTCCAGTTCAGATTTGGGGCCCAGCTGGAATTAAACAGGTGTGGGAACCTGGGTTTGGATCCACATGCACTGGCCCCATGAGCACAAGAGAAAAAGATGTTGGCTGACCCTGCAGGTCCCTGGGAGAGGCTCAGCATTTCTCTCACATGAAAACAAAGTGCAGCCACCCACAGGATTGGCTTGACAAAGTTCCAGATCACTGTTGTCTCCATTTCAAGACACACCTCGGTGCCAGCCAAAATGCAGGTTCTCTTAGTCTCTCTCCCTCAGACCAGCTCGCAGTGGATCCACATTGGCAGCAGCCAGAGCTGGCAGGGTTTTTGTTTGTTGTTATTGTTATTGTTGTTTATTTTTTGTTTATTTTATTCTATTGAACCTTCTGTGTCCCTTGATTGTTCTGAGAGTTAAATGTTTTGTTTGTTTGTTTTTACTGATCTCAAAGAGTAGCTCCTTTCCTCTTTCAGTCCCTTGCCACAGAGCATTTTGGAAAGTTACCTTCTGTACACTGCCAACTTGGCACCCCTCTTCTTTCTTCAGTAGTCTTTTTTTTTAAAAAAAAATGTTCTAATTAGTTACACATGACAGTAGAATACATTATGATACATTGCACACAAATGGTGCACAACTTCTCATTCCTATGGCTGAACATGCTGCAGAGTGATAGTCATACATGTAGATAGGGTAATAAACTCTGTCTCAGTCCATAGTCTTTTCACACCCCTCCCCACCCCCTCCATTCCCCTCACTCCCCTTTGCCCAATCCAAAGTTCCTTCATTCTTCCCTACACATTCCCCATTATGGATCAGAATCCACTTATCAGAGAAAACATTCAGCCTCTGGTTTGGGGGGGGGGATGGTTGTTTATTTTGCTTAACATGATATTTTCAAGCTCCACCCATTTCCCTGCAAATGTCATAATTTTATTCTTTTTCATGGCTGAGTAACATTTCATTGTGTGTGTATATATATGTGTGTGTGTATACATATATATGTATATGTGTGTGTATATATGTGTGTTTGTGTGTGTGTGTGTGTATATATATATTACATTTTCTTTATACATTCCTCTCTTGAAGAACATCTAGTTTTGTTCCATAGTTTAGCTTTTGTGAATTGAGCTGTTATAAACATTGACATTGACATTGCTGTGTCACTGTAATATGCTGATTTTAAGGCCTTTGAGTATGAACTGAGGAGTGAGGTAACTGGGTCAAATGGTGGTTCTATTCCAAATTTTCTAAGGAATCTCCATACTGATTTCCATAGTGATTGCACCAATTTGCAGTACCCCAGCAACTATGAGTGAGATTTTCACCCTACATCCTCACCAGCAATTATTGCTGCTTGTATTCTTGATAATTGCCATTCTGACGGGCATAAAATGAAATCTTAGAGTAGTTTTGATATGCATTTCTCTAATTGCTAGAGATGATGAACATTTTTTTCATATATTTTTTGGTGAACTGTATTGCTTCTTTGGGGAAGTGTTTGTTAAGTTCTGTGGTCCACTTATTAATTTGATTATTTTTGGTTTTGGTGTAAATTTTTTAGAATTACTTATTCTAATTTGTAATACATGTTGGCAGAATGCAATTCATTTTATATTACGCATATATAACACCATTTTTCAAGTCACTGATGTACACAAGGTATTTTTATACAATTCGTGTCTTCATACATGTACTAAGGTAATGATGTCTAACTCATTCCAACATAATTTCTACCCCCTTTCCCCTCCCTCTAACTCCCTCCCCTTTTTTCTATCTAAAAGTTCTTCCATTCCTCCCATCCTTCCGCTTGCATCAGCATTATGAGTGAATATCCTCATATCAAAGAAAACATTCAGGGATTGGCTTGCTTCACTTAGCATTATATTCTCCAACTCTATTCATTTACCTGCAAAAGCCACGCAGCTATCCCACTCCTTGGTTTATTCCCAAAGGACTTAAAAACAGCATACTACAGGGACACAGCCATATGGATGTTTATAGCAGCACAACTCACAATAGCTAAACTGTGGAACCAACCTAGATGCCCTTCAGTAGATTACTAGATAGGGAAACTTTGGTATATATACACAATGGAAAGTTACTCAGCATTAAAAGAGAATAAAATCATGGTGTTAAGTTTTTTGAGATTTTTATATATCCTGAAGATCAATTATCTATCTGAGGTGCCTGTGGTAAAGATTTTCTTCCATTCTGTAGGCTCTCTCTTCATGTTATTGATTGTTTCCTTTGTTGAGATTTTTAGTTTGATTCCATCCCATTATCAATTCTTGATTATACTTCTTGTGCTTTAGGAGCCTTGCTAAGGAAGTCAGGTCCTAAGCCCACTTAATGAAGATTTGGGCCTACTTTTTCTTCTATTAGGTGCAATTATCTCTGGTTTAATTCCTAAGTCCTTGATCCACTTTGAGTTTAGCTTTTATGCATGGTGAGAAATAGTGATTTAATTTCATTTTGCTACATATGGATTTCCAGTTTTCCCAGCACCATTTGTTGAAGAGGCTATCTTTTCTCCAGTGTATGTTTTTTGCATGTTTGTCCACTATGAGATAATCGTATTTATCTGGGTTGGTCTCTGTATCTTCTATTCTGTACCACTGGTCTACATGTCTATTTTGGTGTCAATACCATGCTATTTTTGTTACTATTGTTACTATAGCTCTGTGTTATAGTTTTAAGGTCTGATATTATGATGCCTCCTGCCTTACTCTTTATGGTAAGAATTACTTGAGTATTCTTATTTCTGAGTCTCTTATTTTTTTCCAAATGTATTTTATTATTGCTTTTTTTTTTTTTTTTGGTCTATGAAGAATGTCATTGGGATTTTAACAAGAATTACATTAAATCTGTATAATGCTTTTGGTACTATGGCCATTTGACAATATTAAATCTGCCTATCCAAGAACATGGGAGATCTTTCCATTTTCTAAAGTCTTCAATTTCTTTCTTTAGTGTTCTGTAGTTTTTATTGTATAGGTCTTTCACCTCTTTTGTTAGGTATTTATTTATTTATTTTTTGAGACTATTGTGAATGGGGTGGTTTTCCTAATTTTTCTTGCAGTGGATTCATCATTGATGTATAGAAATGCATTTGATTTATGGGTGTTGATTTGATACCCTGGTACTTTGCTGAATTCATTTATTAGTTCTAGAAGTTTATTGGTGGATTTTTTTTTATCTAAATATAGATTCATGTCATTGGCAAGTGGTGATAGTTTGTGTTCTTTTTTCCCATTTGTATCTCTTTATTTTTTTTTCTATCTGACTACTGTGGCTAGAATCTACAGAACTATGTTGAATAGAAGTGGTGAAAGAGGACATCTATGTCTTCTTGCAGTTTTTAGAGGGAATGCTTTTATTTATTTATTTAAAGAATAATTTTGGCCTTGGGCTCAGCATAGAGAGCTTTTACAATGTTGAGGTATGTTCCTAATATCTTAAGTAGTCTTTAATTTTATTTTAGAGGTAATTTACCACCTTAGTTAAACTTATTTTCATTTATTTATTTATTTATTTATTTATTTATTTATGACTACTATGTTTTCCTGATTTCTTTCTCAGAAGATTCATTATTGGTATATATAAAAGCAATTTACTTTTGTGTGATGTTTTAATATCCTGCTACTTTACTAAATTTATCAGTTCTAGAAATATTATTAGAGGTTTTTGTGTTATAAGTATAGAATCACATCATCTGCAAAGATTGATAATTTAACTTCCTTCTTTCTTATTTATATCCTTATTTTCTTCTCTTAAATAATTGTTGTGAGTAAATTTTCATGTAGTATATTTATTAAGAGTGATGAGAATATACATCACTGTTTTGTTGCTGATTTCAGTTTTTTGCCATCTAGTGTGGTGTTGAATTTGGGGTTAGCTTATGTAGCTATTATGATGTTGAGATTAGTTTTATGTGTCTAATTTCTTCAGTTTTTTTTAAACCTGAATTCATGCCATATTTTATGATAAGATTTTTCCTGCCTCTATTGAGATACTGATGTGATTTTTGTCCTTATTTTTATTGATTATACTCATACTTTTTGATACATATATGTTGAATCATTCTTGCATTATTATAATAAAACTAACTTTTTCTTGATGTATAATCTTCTTTTTTTTTTTTTTCCTTTCAGGTTATTCTGTATTAAAATGGACTGATTATAATCATGACAGAAGACTCCATTTTTATAGGTACAGTGTTCATAATGTTTTACAAAAAAATTCATGTTGACAAACTCTCACACTTAGCTTCCCACAGAACAAATTTTACATGTATTTCTTTTTTTTTTTTTTTTTAATTTTTTATTGTGGGTTGTTCAAAACATTACAAATTTCTTGACATATCATATTCCACACTTTGATTCAAGTGGGTTATGAACTCCCACCTTCACCCCATACACAGATTGCAGAATCACATCAGTTACACATCCATTGATTTACAAATTGCCATACTAGTGTCTGTTGTGCTCCGCTGCCTTTCCCATCCTCCACCCTCCCCCCTCCC
>NW_026000093.1:25925311-25963549 GCF_001458135.2 Marmota marmota marmota
TCTGCCTCTCAGCAGGCAGCTGCTCCTCTTCTGCTGGTGGGTCGCAGGCCCGCCTACCTTGCAGGAGTGATTGGAAGCTCTGTTCAGCCGTGGGCCACTGGGCCTTTTCTCGTATAATCTTCTTAATGTGCTTTTGACTGTTGATTACTATGATTTGTATTAAGAACTTTTTATTTATGTTCATCATGTATAATCTTATATAATTTCCTTTTCTTGATTTAAATATGATTTTGGTTTCAGTATTACACTTGTCTTACAGAATGAATTTGGGAGTATTTTCCTCCATTTACTTTTTATGGAATAATTTGAGGAGCATTAACATTAGTTTTCTTTAAAGGTATCATTTTATTAAGCTAAGAATCTGTCTAGTCTTGGGCTTTATTTGTTGGAAGCACTTTTATCAATAACTGCTCCAATCTTACTGCTTATTATTGCTCTCTTTAGGTTTTCTCTATCTTCTTGGTTAAATTTTGATAAGATCTGTGTGTCCATTTCTTGTAAATCTTCCAATATATTGGATTAAAACTTTTCAAAGTAATCCCTAATCTTACTCTGAATTTCAGAGTTAATGGTGGTGATATCTTCTTTTTCATCTCTAATGTCAATTTGGGTCTTTTTTCTTTCTTTTTGTTAGTTAGGCTAAGAGTTTATCAATCTTATTTTTTGTTTCAATAAACAACTCTGTTTCATTGATTCTGGAATTTTTAAATTCTCAATATTTTTTTGCTCTCATAATAATTTTCTTCCTTTTTATGGCTTTGGAATTTATTTTTCTAGGACCTTGAGATATACTATTAAGTTGTTTATTTGGAGTCTTTCTAAAGTTTTTAGGCAGACATTCATAACTATAAAGTTTCCTATTAGAACCACTTTTAGAGTGTCCCAGAGATCCTGGTATGTTGTATATCTATGCTGGTCTGATTCTAGAAATTTTTAAATTTCTTTCCTCATTCCATTGATGATATATTTATCATTTAAAGGTATATAGCTCACTCACCTTGTGTTTATATAGTTTTTATTGTTACTGATTTCTAATTTAATCAAATTATGATTTGATAAGCTAGCAGAAACAGTATCAGTTATATTGTATTTGCTATGACTTACTTTGGGACCTAAAATATGATCTGTTTTGGAAAAGGTTCCTTAAGAATCAAATAAGAAAGAGAATTTAGATGTTGTTAGGTGAAATATTATACAAATATCTGTTAGGTCCTTTTGACTCATCTATATATGTATTTTAGACCTTAAGAGTCTTTACTATTTTACAGCTAGATGACCTATGCATTGGTATTAGAGGTATGGTATAATCACCCATTATTGTTGTATTTAGATGTTACTGAGTCTTTATACTGAGTAGCCTTTGTTTTATTTAATTAGGCTCACCAATGATTGGGTCATAAATATTTACTATCATTATATCTTCTTGAAGGATTTCTCCTTTTACCAAAATAAAGGGATTTCCTTTATCTCTTCTAATTAATTTTGGTTTTTACGTCTTCTTTGTTAGATATGAGAATAGCTACTCCTCTTTGCTTTCAGGATCCATTGGATAAAATATCAGTTCTAACATTCTTCTTTCAGTTATGGATGTCTTTTCCTAAGAGATGAGTCTCTTAAAGACCACATACAGTTTACATCTCATTTTTTAATCCACTCTGCCACTCCATGTCTTTTAATTGAGTTGAGACCATTACTTCCAGTGTTATATAGAGAGATGTTTATTAGTTATTGCCATTCTTTTTTTTAATTTCTAATATTCAATGCAATCCTAACTCTTATTTGATATCAGCTCTTCTAATGAGATCTGTCCATTCACTGGCTCGAGTTTGTTTTTAACTTCTTTTGTATGTAGTAATTTTTTAAGTATTTTCTGTAGTTCTTGATTCATAGTCATAAATTTTCTAATTTTATGCTCCTGTTTGAATGTTTTTATTTCTACTTTGATTCTGCAACATAGCTTTTCTGTATAAAGCAATCTTGGTTCACAATTATTTTCTTACAAACACGTCATTCTATGTCCTCTTATATTTTTTGAGTTTCTGCTCAGAATTCAGAAATTGTTCATATTGGTTTCCTCTAAATACAACTTGATGTTTTCTCTCTTTAGGCTATTACAACTATATCCTTGTTCTATATATTTGATTAAAATTATAATGTGTCATGGAGAGTTTTGTTTTTAATATTATCTATTTGGGTTTCTGAATGCCTCCTGTATGTGGATATTTATCTTATTCCCAAATTTGGAAGTAGTTTCATTATCATTTCTATGAAAAGCTTATTTATGCCATTAGCCTATATTTCACATCCCTCATTCATGCCAATGATTCTTTAAATTTGGTCTCTTAATATTCTGTATATTCTGGTCATGGTATCTTATTTTCTTTATTATTGATTAAGTATTCAATTTCATATACCTTGTCTTCAAAACATAAAATTCTGTCTTCTACATGATCTAATATATTGTTAACTTTCAACTGAATTTTTAATTTGATTTATTAAGTCTTTCTTTTCCAGGATTTCTGACTGGCTCTTTTTCAAAATACCTCTCTCTCTTTCCATTGAAGTCCTTTTTCACTTCCTTTATTTTATCTCTTTCTTCATTCCTTAGATATTCTTTCAGTTCAATGATCATTTTTATGAAAAACTTTTTTGATTTATTTATCTGGAATAACATCCACATTAGTACCTGTGTATTTACATAGTGGGATAATTATAAATTTTTGGAGGTGATTTCTTGGACAGTTTCTTCATATATTTTGGGATACTATATTTAGACATATGTTGATATAGACTACTCTTCATCTTTTATGTGAGGTTTTTTAGTGAGTAAGTATCTTTTTATTGTAAGCCCTACATTGAGGATATTTCTTAATTTCAGCATATCTGATTGTCATAATGAAAGTGTTACTTTGAAAGCACCACAGTACCACTTTGAAAGGAAAGAGTAACTGCCAATAACAGTGGTAGAATCAGTCATTGGCCAACATATGCTATAAAATTTATTAACAATGATTTTTACAAGTTTAATGACCAAAGAGAAACAAGGGTAAAAAATAATTTAGAATAGGCTGTGAAAACAAAGTATTAAGGATATTATAATAAGATGAATTAGAAAGAAAAAAAAGGGGTGAAAAATAAAGAAAATGGAGAGAAAAAAGAAGGAAAATGGTGGGGAAGGGAAAGGAGGCAAATGTTTAAATGAGGAATATAAAAAGTATAAAGGAGTGGGGAAGGCCACGGAGATGGAAAGGAAGAAAAGAGGTATAAAGAGAAAATACAATTAATTGATGAAATATTCAAAATTGGATGGAACTTTAACACAAAATATGGGAACACACTAGGAATCAATTAATACCAAACAGTTAATGTACTATCAGTCATATAGAGATTCTGATTTATTCTTGCTGAGGTCTTTGAAATAGAGGCCTTTCTTTCCAGGGTTTTGGTTTCACAATTTTCTGTGAAGAAGACTGGGTGATACCAAAGTCATTTTATTTGTTCTCAGCTCTGACCCAAACTTGTTAGAGGAGTTTTAATGCTAAGATCCATTCTCTCCTTGTTTGTTAGCATTATCTGCTTAAAGCACATTTAGGGTGATCTAGCTTAGTTGGTTGCTAGAAATGGCTTTGGTATTGGGTGTAGGGTTGTGACAGCAAGTCTAGCAGGGACACTGGCCAATCCTCTCATCTGCTCTGCTTAGAGACAGGCCCAGGTTGCATACTGCCCCCTCATTTCAACAGCCTCAGACAGTGTGCGGGGGAGGTGGTACAGTGCTCACTGCTTTTTGTGGGACCCTAATTATTCTCAGTCTCCCCATCAGCTATAATCTTTATCACAAGAGTTCAAACCACCAAGTTCAAATGAAAACATCCTTCTCTTCTCCATATTACAGTCTGAATGAGTGGCCACACTTAGTTTTTCTCTAGTTTGAGCTGCAGTCTCATTTCTATGCTCAGCCTGATTCACAGTATGGACATTCATCAATCCAGCTTAAGTGTCTGGTTGGTCTTGAGTATTCAAAAATAAAGCAAGTGTGAAAAAGAAATAAAGGAAGAAAGCATGGAAAGAAGGAAGGGAGGGAGGGAGGGAGGAAGGGAAAGGAAAGGAAAATCACAGAAAGAAAAATTTAAAAATAAAAAAAAAATAGTAAAATAGGAAAAATAAAGGTAGCCTGTAGGAATTCCTAGTCTGCCATGTGGGAAGTTTAAACAAAGAGTCTTTTCAAGCCATCACCTCTTCCCCCTTATCTCCACTGGGGAGTGCCAAGGTTTTCTCCTGCACTGGTGCAGCTCATTCTTTCTTAGTTTATCTTCTGCTCAGATTATGAATTTACCAGTATCTGATTTTCTTAAACTAGGTGTGAGAATTTCTTTCAACTCATTGGAAAGGGGATTTCCTTCCCCTACTCAGTTACCACTTTTCAGATGCTACTAGCATCTGTTGCTTTTATTAATTCTTTTTCTATTCTAAATAATGTTTTCAGTTTTCACATGGTTGCTGGCCTTCTGGGCTTCCTATCAGTGTTCTTTCATGGTTTGCTACCTTGGTTTGCTACAGCAGATATGCTATTTTAATTCACTATCAAGGAGCTGCTATGACATTATGGGTTTCTCTATTCTTCCATTTTTTTTCCTTCTAAACTTTTTATTTAAACATAGAAAATAGCTCTAATGACATTTGTGGCAGCATATTGGTGACTTTTTTTTTTCAGAAAGAACATACTCAGAAGGAACTCTCTATTTTTTCTTGCAGTAATGACAGTAGCACTTACTGGACTAATCGTCCTATCATAAGAATTACTATCTCTGGAAAACGTTAACCAGCAAATGTTTGAATGGAGGCAGAAACTGTAGATGAGCAACTATTGACAGGAAAGAACACTAGGGGAAATTCACATTTAACTAGCTTTTTTCCCCAAATGTACCCTCATGTCTCACAGGGGTGGTAGTGAATGAACCTCAAGCCTGAGTGGCAGTCTCGCTATGCTAAAACCAGAATTTGAAGTTGGAGTAGCTAAAAACTGAGAGAAGTAAAAACTCAGAAAAGTAAAAACCATAAAGAAAGAATCCTCAAAATTTACATACAGATACTCATTTAATCTTTGAATGATTCTTTTATAGTAAAAAAATAACAGCAACAACAAAACAAGCGATAAAAGAAGCCCAGCAGAAATTTTATTAAATTATGTGTATGCTGTAAACATAGTTTGAAGTACAAATTCTTCCATGTTCATGAATTCACTAAAATCTTTGGCTTTAATAAAGTCCTCAGAAGAACATGTCAGGGGATTAAGTATTATTTTCCTGACTAAGTATTAGTTCACTGGACTAAGAACAAAGGCAGAATAGATCACCCTAACAGACAGTCAAGAAGATGCTCAATATTTAATTGACTACTAGGAAAAAAAATCTCAATACTCTTCACGAAAAAAGTAAAACACATACTATCTACCATATATCATTGTCCATAATATAGGTATGTAGTTGAAAATTTCTAGTAATAAGCCAAAGGTTGAATGTTCTTTCACATATGCAGATGTTAACACACAACATTGGGGTAGGGGGTGTTGGAGTAGAATACATGTTCAGTGGATTAGACAAAAGGAAATGACAGGAAGGGATTGGGAATGACAATAGGAAAAAAAATTAAAATAAAAAAAATTTAAATATACAAATGCTAGTTACGAGAATAGCCAATAATATATAACCCATGTATTCAAGATTATTATTTAAGAATTAATCAAGATTGCTGGGTGTGATGGTGTGATTACATATCTATAATCCCAGAGACTCAGGCTGAAGCAGGAGGATCACAAGTTCAAAGCCAGCCTCAGCAAAAGCAAGGCACTACACAACAAATTGAGACCCTATTTCTGAATCAAACACAAAATAGGGCTCAGGATGTAGCTTAGTGGTCAAGTGCCCCTGAGTTCAATGCCTGGTTCAATAATAATTATTCAAGCTGGGCATGGCGCCACACACCTGTAATCCCAGCATCTGCAGAGGCTGATGCAAAATAAATTTAAATCCAAGGGTATCCTCCTTACCTTTAAATGTAAAAATAGAAAATAAAAAGAACTATGGATGTAGCTCAGTGATAAAGCACACCTGGGTTCAATCCCCAGAACAAATAATAATAATAATAAATAAATAATAATAATAATAATTAATTAATATTATTCAAATTTTAATCATCAACAATATTTATTTAAGAAGTAATCAAGAGATAATAAAGCAGTTAATAGAATCAAACCTCAAAAATATCAAATACTGGAATTAGCAGACAAGAACTAAAAACAAAATTTATAAATATATTAATTATTTTTCACTAAAAATAAACATAATGAACCCTGGACAGTGGTGCATTTATGCAGTTTCACTGATTGGAAGCCTAAGGCAGGAGGATCACAAGTTTGAGGCCAGCCTGAGCAACTCAGTAAGACCCTGTTTTAAAATAAGAAATAAATAGAACTGAGAGTAAAGCTCAATGGTAGAGCACCATTGGGTTTAATTCTCAGTTCTACATACACACACCACACACTCAAAAATGTATATAATGGGTCAGAAGAGATATGAAAACTATACAAAGAAGAATCAAGTGGAAACACTGGCAATAGAAAATACAATATTTAAAAAAAATATTATAGGGGTTTCATGGAGATTTTTAAACATGAGAAGATTTGGTGAATTTGAAAACATGTTCATTAAAAAAAAAACATATACTATGACACACACTGAACAACAATTAAACAAACTGAACACCAATAGAACAAGGACAAGTGGGAGAGCATAATTAGAATTCCAGAAGGAGAGACAAGAAGGGATGAGGAAGGAATATTGGCCAGGTTTTTCCCAATATCAACACCAATTTCTAAGAGTTTCAAGGAATACTACCAGAATAAGCATGAAGAAAAATACATTTAAACACATCATATTCAAACTGTTGACAACTCAAAATAAAGAAAATATATCAAGAGCAGCCAAAAAGAAAACGCACATTATATTCTGGGAAAAAAAATTATTAGAATGAAGCTTGACTTCTCTTCAGAAATAACAGAGACCAGAGACAACAGAATAACATTATTAAAAATACTAAGAGAAAAAGAAATCAACCCTTAAATTTATAGCCAACAAAAATATTGAGTGAATTTATTGCAAGTAGATTTGCAATGTGAGAAATATTTTAAAAAAATGTTCTTCAGGTCGAAGGAGAATGGTACCAGATGGAAATTGGGAACTGCATGAAGGAATGCGTAGCTCTGAAAATTAAAATATGTGAGTCAATACAAAAGATTATTTCTTTTAAAATTATGTTTCTTAAAACTCCATTGACTATTACTAGCAAGAACATTCATTACCAAACACTGTGGAGGTATTAATCTTTATGGAATTAAAATATATAATAACAACTGGAAAAGCTGGAGTAAACAAACCTATTCTTCTGTAAGTTTTGCAGGATATATGTAGCAAAACAGGACATTAATTTTAAGTAGACTGGAATATATTGTTAGCATATATTCAATCATTAAGAGAACAATGTAATAAAAAAGAAATAGCTAATATTCCCAAAGAAAGGGTGAATTAAGCTACTAAAAAAGCAAAAGTCAGGAAAAGAAGGAATAATAAAACAAACAAGTAAAACAATTAGAAAGCAAAAAGATCCCCAGCTCATGCACAACTCCATTATTGGTTACATTAAACATAAACAAATGAAATGCTCTAATTAAAACCAGAGAGTCTCAGACAGAATAAACAGTACATCGGAATTAAACACTATCTAAAAAGAGACACATTTTTAAATATAAAAACAAATCTAGGCTAAATTCAGAAGATGGAAGTATACAAAATGCCAAAACTCATGTGAAAGTTAGACATATAATATTACAAGTCTCTATCATTTAATTTATATGGATTTAAAAAATATGCAAAACAAAATATGTTGATATCAGAGTAATTTTGCTTCTGATGGTAGTGGGAAACTTACTGGAAAAAAACATAGGAAACTTACTTTGGTGACACAAATCTTCTGTACCTCAACAGGAGCAGCAGCAACACATATATGCACATTCATCAAAACTCATAAAACTGCACATTTAGGTTCTGTGCATGTTATTGTAAATATACATACTTCAGTTAATACACATATGAGAAGATGGATAAAGCAATTGTATGAAACAAACACAATAAAAAGAGCAGTAATAGTCAAAGAAACAATTCACTATAAATTCACATGTTTCTGAGAGCTCATATGAAAATAGATGAGGCAATCACTAAAGGACATCAATTAAAAGAACAAGGAATGTTTCAAAAAATCAGAAGTTTCTACTGTACCTTAACACTGTAAAGCAAATTTAAGTTAAAAAAAAAAAAAAAAAAAAAAAAACAGCGGGAAATTCTTACCAGAGGAAATCTGTTGGGAAAACAAACAAAAGTGAGAAGAAGCATAAGCAAATTTTAATTAAAAGTTAGCTGAAAATAAGTTTCAATTGATTTAATGCATAAAGTACCTAAATTTTAACTACATCTAGATACTCCAGAATTTGGAAAGTAAGGCCTATAACAAAAAAGCAAAAATTCATATGAAATATCTCTCAATTTTAAAAACATAGTTATTGTTATTCGATTTAGTCATTAATTACATGTTTCTACAGTGACGAAAAATAAGATGAAATATTTCACTCAATACTAATTACTAATGAGATGTATCATTATTTTTGGTAAATAATTTCTTGTGAGTTGTTATTCATTTTTATATTCTCTTTCAATTATTTCTCCTTCGAGTTAAAAAATCTTAAAAGATCATTTTAAATAGAAGATATGCAAATACAATGAAACAAAATTTCATTTTTGTTACATCTTTCCAAAAATATCACAAATTGCTCATTTTTTCAAGTCTAAAAAAATATACATATCTTTCCAAATTGTCTTTTGATTTGTTTTGTTTTTTTCCTAATTCTCCTATAAATGAATTAATGAAGTTAACCCCTACAATTTTTAGAGGAGAGTGATTAACCCCTTCTCACTCCACATGACTCTGGTGGATAAAATACCTTCTCCTTGGACTCAAGAATCGACACGAGTAACCTAGCAAACTCAAATTTTCCCTGTGATTCCTCAGGGAGTGCTTTTAAGATTTCCTGGTATGACTACAAGGAAGGAAATTCTTGTGTTCATGTTTGCTCAGCCAACAGATATAAATTGAAGTTTCTGTGGGCATACGTGGCTATGTGGAAAAATATGGTCAGCAAACATACAAAGCAAAAGAATTGAGAAAAGGGGAAGGGAAAATATTTTAATAATGTTTAGTGAGTTCTGAGTCCACCCCCATCTTTTCTTGTTCTGTAAGTTCTTAGATATCATGTTTTTGGTTTATTGGCCATTATGTTAGTCAGTGTTCCATGGCTGTATCAAATACCTGAAATAAAGAAAGTTAATAAGATAAAAAATTGTTTTTGCTCATAGTTTTGGAAGTTTCAGTTCCTGATCATTTGGCACCACTGCTTTGGACCTGTGGCAAGGCAGCACACTGTGGCTAAAACGAGGGCCACTTAGGAAACTGAGAAAGGAAGAGGCCAGGGTCTCACTAATCTCTTGAAGGACACAAGCCCATGACCTAACTTACATCCACTAGTATCCCATCCACCAAGAACAGTGGAGCTGAGGACCAGACCTTTAACATATGGGCCTGTAAGGAAATTCCAGGTCCAAATTATAGCAAGCCTATTTGAAGTGCATTCTTATCATTTGCTCTAGGTAAGTCCTACCCGCCATAACATTATTACATTATTACTAAGAATGAGGTAACCTAGGTTTAATGTCAGTTCATAGCCCCCTCCTAACCGTAAAAAAAAAAAAAAAAAAAAAAAAAAAAAAATGGGCAATTCAGTAAAACTTGATGGTTTTTTTTTCTTTTCTTCTTCTTATGAGGATTAATGTGAGCATTAATTTAATGCTTAGCACATTGCTGCAGAAACAGCAATAAATGTTCATTTATATTACTAACCTCATCATACCATTATCTTACCATTACTTCAGGTCATAAAATAGTGTTTAAAAGTTAATTAGAGCATAATTTAATCAAGGGTTGTGCTTTATGATAAGTACACAGGGTTTTAGGTGATACACATTATTGCCTCTTATTTTAAATTAATCTTTATATTGTCTACACAAACATCCTAGGAATCCTGGAATCTGACATCCCAGATATGAAGAGACATGCTTCACCATTTCTCTGAGGTTTCTGTACATTTATGTACCCACATATCTCCACATAACTTTCAGAATATCAGGACTGATATGAGTGGAATAACTATTAACATTTTAATAAAATTAAAGACTTTATTACTGTCTGTAATTCAGAAATTTCATTTTGTAGGGTATTTTTAACTGATGTTTAAATACACAGAACAATATCTAAGATATCTCAGAAAATAAATATTGTATAAAGCAGGACCTCTACTAAAAATTAGTGTATCACTGTCAATTTACATTTTATTATGAAAGCCCAAATTCAGGGTATATAAAAGTAATTAATGATGACCTAAAAACTCAGTATTTTAGAGTTACCACTTTTGTTTAAATAACTACTAATATTATCTTAATTATTTAATGCATTAAAATTGATAGTGGGTTATTAAAAAACATCCAGACATACAAATAACCCAAAGTATAATATTTATTCAAAAATAAATATTATATTTATAAGTAAGCTCATTAATTCCAATTCTGATTTTTGCATTTTTATCTGTTATCTAAATTTATAACTTATGACTTTTTTTAAAAAAAGTGGCACAATTTAGTATATTCTCTTTAATATTAAATAACAACACTTTGGGATTTCAGAATAACTGTGAAATGCAAAATTACTTTATAAACTATGAGGCACTAACACTACTACATTATTAGTATGAGTATTCTTTTAAGCAATTTGTTAAATATAAGGCTATCCTTTGACAAGCTGAATGAAGGAAATGAGATTTACAAGTGAAAATATAAAGAAAGAGTATTTGTTAGTATAGTAGTCTGAGGCTACACTAAGACTTCTTTACATTTAGATATTAAAAATTATACTTTACTAATGTCAAGATGAAATCCCATGTATCAAAAACATTACAGGATAAGATATGCTACAAAGCAACCAGAATCAACGTAAAGATAGAATGGAAGCAAAGAATACATGATGACTATCCTCAATATGAGAACGAAAATAGAGCTATTTGCCTCATGTTTTGAGAATTCTTAGAGAAATATTTTATGAAAAAACAAGTTGAAGGATAATGCCATTGTGAACAAAATAAATGGTTGTGATACTAGTTTGCAATGGTAGAATACTACTTTCATGGCTAATTTCTAGAGTTCGTGTTTATTTTTTTTTCTCATTCATATTTCAGAAGAAGAACATTTAATGAGTAGCCACTAGGTTTGAGCTTCCCCCTGAGCATACATGAATTAGGTGTCACAGATTATGACATTCAATTCACACAGGTATGGGAATACCATCATTAATTACCCTTATTTGTAGATGGAGAAACTTTAAGAAAACAAAAAGTGTGTCCAAATTCAGACAGTGGGCAAATAGCAGAATCATGGCAAGTATGTCTTATTTCAATGTAAGTTTTAACTATATAACTGTTTTTCTAGGAGCATGTATGTATGTGTTTATAGGAAAAAATTTTCTCTTAAATAATAATAATAGTGCAAGTTGCTTTACAGGAGTTTCCAATTAAACATCATTTTCAGTCAGATGTGGATAAAAATATGAGTCTATGGTCTATATCATTAATTTTCATTATTCCTTTCAGCCTCATTTTCACACATGAACATACTATGATTTACAGTTTATATGGTCTTTTAAAAACAATAAATAGTAAATGTGTCACTTACTGTTTTAAAACAGTTCATGTACTGATATAGGTTCACTATGGTTTGATTATTAAACTCCTCAGTGCAAAATTTTAATTCTGGTAACTATGGGGATATTTTCATAATTCTAATAAAGCACGTTATTGAACTATGCTAATAATGTAAGCTTGAAAATGTTGTTTAGTACAACCAATTTTAATTGTGAAACTTTTCCTTCCTTGGAGTAATATAAATAATAAAATTAATGTACTGAATAGTATGAATTCTATGAATCAGGTTATGATACTGATATAAGAGTGATTTTCTATCTCATCTGTGAATGTACAAAAATATCTTTTCTGTAGTCTAATAAGGCAGCATATGTTAGCATAACCTACTCATTTTTCAACAAATATAATATTCCAGACTTTCTCCCCAATAATAAAATTCCTAGATTTTACAAGACTCATGAGCACATAGCCAAAGTGTCCTTCATGGTAAAGTGTGACTGTGTCACTATGCTCAATGTAAAGCTTCAGGTCCCATCATGGTAGAAACCAGAGTCTCCTTTTATTCCTACAAGAAATTCAGATCTTGAACCATAAAGTGGAGGCTCTGTACTGAGAACAAAATAAAAAAATTTGGGCCAGTGGACCCCTCTATGGAGATAGTCTATCCACAAATATGAATAAAGTCAAGTCTCTCCAACTTTTATATGCATATAAGTCACCTGAGTATCCTATGGAAATTCAAATTTTCTTTGAGAAGAGCTTGGTGGGACCTATGATATTGCATGCCCATCAAGTTTCTAAAATTATTTACACTGTTAATCCAAGGAACAAATTCTGAATATGAAGAATGCAAGACATTTACTCATGGGCTGTTAGATGAGAGAGAGAGAGAAATACCTATCTTGCCCAAATCATTGTTCAGTTGGTTTCTGGAGTGGTGGGGACCTTGAATACCAATTAACATAATGTGTGAATGTCCTAGTGCAATGGCTTTCAGGACACTTCCAATAACTTATTAGCTTTATCTGTATCAGCACTATTGAATTAGTAGTTATCAAAAAATAATGGTTTAATTTTAAAATCTTCAAGATTCTCTAACAACCTAAAAATTTTCTTCCATTTAGATAATATTTTTTCTCTCTACAGGTATGCATTTACATATATTTATACAGTTGCATAAACATATTAAGTATTATAAATGTGTATATAATGTTCATATGTATGTGCATATGTATTATGTGCATGTTTATATTAAATAATAGCATTAAAAGCTATTATTTACAAGATAGTCTGTAATCACATTCATTTCTGTCATAAGTGATGTGTGAACCACAATCAAGATTTGAGAAATTCCTCAGAGATCAGATCTGAAGCACAGCCATTATGAATTGCCCATGCATTGAAATTTAACCTCTTATCCCCATGGAATACTCAAGGAATTAGTATTTGGTATTATTGGATCAGAATTTAAATACATGATTTAGCCATGGCTTTAAAGCAATTTAGATTGTAAATTATAAGATATCATGTACCCCAATTATACTACATAAATAATGGATGGGAAGGATAAAAGCAGAGAAAATTATTGGACCAGTAGTTTAAAAAGATCTAATTTGATATAATAATAATAAAAAAGTTCTATAAGGAAATCTTGTCTACATCACCAAATGAATTAAAAATTTTTAAAAATCTGCTAAGTAAAATAACTCTCTGATGGCTCATAAATGTTCCATAATTATTCAGAGAAATTCATATTTTCTAAAAAGATAATTAAGATGCAATTATATTTCAGTGACCAATGCTACACTATTGCTAAACTATTCATGAAACAGTTTAGACATTGTCTATAAAGTAAACATGCATTGCACTATGTATTTCCAGTGATTGGGGATATTCATTTGAATTATTAAGTTTAATTTATATGAGCAGTGGACTCAGGGATAAAAAGCTGAATAACAAATATATGTAGTTGCTTAGTGAGACATAATAAGGAAATGGACTTTTTGGCATTGCTAAATGAAGGAAGAGTAAGCTTTAAAAAATTAAATGTAATTATTTTCATAAGGACAAATGACCTTAAAAGTACTCCTCTGAAACATTAAATAAGTAATGAAAATTTATGTTAAACAACATGGTTGACACTGCAATAGTTTTAGTCTAAATAAATTTAGTTCTAGTTTTCATTTTCTGTCTTTTCTCTGCCTCCCTTTTTCACATGTCAAACCACTGTAATCTGACCTTTGCCACACTACTAAAATTGTCAGAGGCCAAAAATAATATCTTAATTGCCATGTTGAACGAAAAACTTTCCACTCCATTTACTTCCCTGTAGCACACCTTCGCTAAATTCTGTTCTGCAGAAGCTTCAGAAATTCTACTTTATATAATTCCCTAACTACTTCCTTATTTCTTCTACCTACGCTCATCTTCCTCTGTCCCTTGAATATAGCTGGTTGCCTTTTCTGTCTTTCTGTCTTCTTATCCGACTTTGGTGGTTCTCAAACTTCTTTGATTCATGATACATTTGAGAGTTAAGTGAGTTATTATTCTTCTCTTCTGAGTAATAACTATTCTCCCCTGAGAAAAACACACAAACACACCAAGCATTAAGTGCAACTTCAGGAGATTCATGAAGCCCCAAACCAAAATGTACACCATCTCTGAATTAAGACACCTTGCTCTGCACATTTCACACATTCACATTGCTGTTGTGATTGTGCAAAAGCTGACAAATCCTATAGTTCCTTTTTAGCTCAGTCCAATAGTTCCCAGAATAATTCCAACTTTTAATTAGCTCCTTTGGAAGGCTGATGATACCTAAAGTTTAGCATAAGTTAATTTGCCATAGTCCCTTATGAAAATATCTATTCTGTCTTGGTTGATGGTCCCATATCTAGTTAGAAATGTGTTCATGTTTGTTATATCCTTCTGCTTCACACCATATTATAGAAGGAGTCACTCAGTCTGTTTTATTTATTTATTCTTTTGTAAAAATCTTAGTTTTGTTTGCAGCTGTCATCACTATCCCTAGGCTCTGATCAGGATTTCTGCATCTCCTAACATCTCCTAAATGATTACAACAGCATCTCTCCTCTTTTCATGACAGTCTTCTCCTCAGAGCCAGCAGATTGAATCAGTTTGACTCATTTAACAAGCTCTAATGATGCCCATGGTCTATGGGGGAAAAAATAATAAAAGAAGGGATTGAAGGATACAGAGAAAAAGGGAGGAAGGAAGAAATGGAGGGAGGGAAAAGAAGACGAGTGAATGCCAAGCATCTGTCTAATTCATGTACTAGGTTCAGCAGGACATAATTTACACATACAATTTTTTCTTCTAAAAACTAGTACAGGAAATTTTAAGTCAAATATCTCTGTTTAAAAGACTGTGTTATTTCTATTGGATCTTAAGCCTTAGCAAATTCCACTCTTACCACAGAATATTAGTCTTTGTTAGCAGAAACATCTAGACAGAAAGATGTCTGAGTTCCGATCAGTCATGTCTAACTTCTTTATATCTTGTTCTTTTTTCCTATGCAAAAAAAAAAAAAAAAAAAACTTTACATATATGATTTAGGTTTTTTTTTGTTTGTTTGTTTGTTTGTTTTTCTGGTGGAGGTACTGGGAATTGAACTCAGGGGCACTCGACCACTGAGCCACATCCCCAGCCCTATTTTGTATTTTATTTAGAGACAGGGTCTCACTGCGTTGCTTAGTACCTCACTTTTGCTGAGGCTGGCTTTGAACTCATGATCCTCCTGCCTCAGCCTCTGGAGCCACTCGGATTACAGGCATGATTTAGTTTTTTTTTTTTTTTATCTTCTGGACAAGAATTTCCTCCATGGTAATGAGTTAGAGGTATGTAACTATCCTCTTTTCTTTCTTACTTACTTTTCTGTTTTGGCCATTATAAGAACACACTGCCTGGAACCACAGCAATTGCTATTTGACCACAAGGTGATAAGCCCAAAGGTGAAAATCAACGCTTTTTTATGTTTGAGGGAAAAGTAAACACTCTTCCATATTGAAGCTTTTGAATTCTTGACAACATCCACAAATCTTCAATTTCCTTCTGGATTGCATTTTGAGCAAATAAAAATAAAAAAAATAAAAAACTTATTTTTAGTCTTTTAAACCATTGTTAATGGCTTCTTGACATGTAGCATAAACCATAACAAATGATATCCCTTTCTCATCTGTTGTAATTCTCACTGGTGTACTTACCGGCAGGTAGAATTAATATCATTTCCCAATCATAATAGGTATGTCTATACCTACATTGTTTTGTAGGACAATTTTCTGCTCATGTTCTCATCCCATATTTATGTTTCTGAATATCTTTTATCTCCTCCTTTGATAGGCAGTCAGATATCACCTCTAATCTGTCCTGTCTGTTATTCGTCCCTTGTATGTTAATAACAGTCCATTGGAGGAGGTGGGGAACACAATACAATGGACAAAGGGATTTTTAAAGTTCTATTTGCATAATTATCAATCCTCTTAGATTCTGTTTCATCCAGGTTGAGGATTTTATTCATGTTTCCCCAGTTCTAACAAGTGCCCTTATTTGGAACACTAATGGTGCTAGAGGAAAACATCAACTCAAGAACTTGAGTCATTCTTTGGGTTTTATTTCAGATTTTCTTATAAGGTATTTGTTGTTATTTTTGTTTTTAAAGTGTAAAAATTATTTCAAAGAAATTTTTAGTATATTTTCAATGATAATTCATTTCAAGTATGTTTAATATGACACTATTATATTTTAAATGAAGTATATTTAATAGAAAATTCATTTTCTCTGAAATAATAGGGGAATCTCTGGGCTTTGGCTTTGCATCAAAAGCCCCATCTGATGTATCTTTAATTTTGCTTCCCCTTACTCTACAAGACAGGACCAGGTAGGTAAGCTTCCTGTCTATTTCCATAGCAAGTACGCATAATCTCTTACAAGATACTCTTCACTACATTGGAACAGCCATTTAGTTTTTTTTCCTTCACTGGATTTTAAACTCCTTGAAGGCAAGGATTTGGTTTCATTTATTCTTGTATCACCCATACATGGCACAAAACCCTGTTTCACATTTACTAAAATTAAAGTTAATTTGCTTTAATTTTACTTATAAATGATGATATAAAAATATTTTATATCTAAAATATAAGTATTCTTAAAAATTGAAGCTCAGACATGTTCATATAGCATTCCATAGTGTTGCTCATTGAACAGCTTTTGAAGATAAATTTCTCATTTTATTCATATCCCAGAATTTTATGACTATTCAGCACTGATAACTTTTAAGATGGTTAGGGTAGGCATAGATCTGAGTGGGCAATATTATTATTCACCCAGGGAAAACTATTTAGACATGGCAGGACTTAACCTTCCCTGGAGACCACATTCTACCTCTGAAACACATCACCATCACCAATTCCTATTTTCTCTTCTCAAAAATTACAAACCTCACCTCCCGCAAGGTATACAATTCCTGACAGTCTGGAAATCAGTAGTTATAAATTCTACTTCTAATTTGTAATTATTTGGTCCACACCCTAAAAAGATAGACTAGGGATTATAAAATGGCCTTTATTTAGTCAGTAGAAATATTTCTCACTGAATACAAAATAATATAGTTTGATATGCAAGGTTGTGAAAGCCTTTAAGTTGCTTTGTAAGTCATTCAAAAAAATCTTTTTGATCATTGTTCTATGATTCACAAGCTTGAACTATATTCTACCTTAGCTTATTATCCCTAACATTAATAACACTTGATTTTATGCATATTTTTTTAAAAAATTCATTTCTGTTAGAAATACAAAGGATAGCAGGTTGTCGAGTGAAGACTGACTGAAGACTGATCTTGGATTCTTATCCCTTTTCTGCGAACAGTTCCTATTATTAATGTATATTATTACTTCAAGTATGTCAGAAAGGGAGACAAACAGTCAGAGGCAGGGATTTCTTCCTAATTCACTCTGCCTAGCCAGCAAAATGTAACGCAAAATTATTCAGGGGAAAAATACAATTTTCTGTCATCTCTGTCATACAGTGATAACAAAGCTACAGGCTAATATGTTTTGATATTTTTGTCACTCATTTATCATGTGACCTTTCATGCTATCATTAATATAGCTGAGGGACAGAGCAGATACACTAAAATAAGGGTGTGGAGAAGTCAGATTGCTTCTCTAACAACCAACGGTCAGTCACAGCAATTTATGCTTTTCTCCAGTATAGCCCTGACTGAAGAAGAGGAATTGTTATTAAAATTTGATATTACTGTCTAGGTTCTGCCACCTAGAATTTGCAACTTTTAGCAATGATGGGAATACTGGAGGGTTAATAAATTTCCCTTTGAATTATGATATTAATACAATACAACGTGCCTTTTCAGATATTCAGAGCATATATATGAAAAAATGCATCCTAGACATTTGAACATTGACTATTAGTCATATTCTGATTTGGTAAATCTAGAGAGCGCATTAAAATATTATTACAGAAATTGCTCTGCATGTGTTCAGTAGAAAAAAATTGTTGATATTTTTAAAGTATAGATAAACCAAAATAATTTGTGGTACTGGAACACCCAGAAGTTTAATTCATCTTGTGTTTTCTTTCATGATAAATGATACCTGGTTTAAATTTGCATGCAGCCTAACACCATTTCTGACAATGGTCTGGTTTTTATGTTGCCCGTAGAGGCTGGACTGTTAAAATTCCAATATAAAACTAATTTATACTTGACATTAATGAGTTAAGAAATGTTTTATATAGTACATCAGGGCAGGAAACGAACTTTACAGGGTTATACTAAAATCAAATTATGTCTGAATACTACCATTATGTACAAAAATGAAAAATCCTTCCCCATTCATAGCTAAGTGCTAATACAAAACTCAATGTTTTTAATGTTTATATTAAGGCAACCAGCTTGATTTTTATGAAGAAACGATAATACAAAGCAAAGAATTAAAAATTTTAAAATATTCATATCTTCTAAAGGTTATGAAATAACTATAGGTTTTTGTTATACAATTATTAAAATTAATTTGAACTATCTTTTATTAAACAACAACAAAAATAATGATTCTGTCATTATTACTTTGAAAAATATATTTTAAATACAAATAAATCAGAAAATGACCTTTCTATAAGGAAAAAAAAAAAACCAGGAAGAAGTAAGGGTGACAGTTTTATATAGAGAAATTGTTAAGTAGGTCCCAAAGAGACTGTGAACATGTATAGTGAATTCCTAAATCTTATTATAATATGTATTATGTAGGTTGCAGAGCAGTTTTTTAGAATTGAAATTAACCATTAATCAGATCAAACAACTAGCTTGACTTTTTTAAAAAAAATAATTTTATTTTGCTTATTTTATATTTATTATGGCAAAATAATTTAAACTTCATACTTCTAAGCAACTTTGTTTAAACAATCATGTATGCTTATTTTATTGGAAATATATTCTACCTGTACTTTGAATTCTATTAGAAATATTTTATTATATTTTTATCACATTATATGATTTAAAATGTATGCATCTGTGAAAGTATGTTTATATCATGGACAAATGTAGAGCATTTTAGTAAAATAATATATCAATATCAATGTACCCATATTAATTAATAAGGAATTTCAGAAAATGTTTAATTTTATAACTCATGAAATTTGTTTCATTGGTAGCTTCTAAAAACTTCATTAGCAAATACAAACTCTTTAAAATGATTATGTAAAAAAATTATAGCATTTGATTTTTATCAGATGACACATAAAATAAATGCCCTTTAATATAATGTTGAAGCCTCACTTTGTATCCTTTCATTATACTGTACTAAAGCAAGGATTTGCCAAGATGAACTTTCATATAAGTTCTCTATCAAGAGAAAATAACTTTCACAAAGGAAGTGAGCTCCAATTATTGGAGGGTCAGAGCAAATTCAGTATATGCCTCCTTCATCCCTTGAATCCTGTGAACAGATTATTCACCAAAGTGAATTTTACAAAATTCCACTTTTTCATTTTTATCACAGGAAGGAAAGAAGCTGGTTGTGAGAAGAAAGTAGAATAGGTTAGGGAAAAGACAATGAATTGGAAGGGTTTTATTCTCAGAAGGTAAATATCTTGCATGTAAAGCAAAGACATCCAAGGAAATTTGTAATGAATCATTCCAGAAGGGAATTCTAAATGGCTCAGTGTCTCAGGGATGCAAACTTAATACATAAATGCTTGCCTAATTGCCATTTAAGACAAATTATGGAAATAGACCACCATTAGCATAATTTAAAGGAGTTTATTATTTTTCCACATACACAAATCTCATCAAATAAAATATCATACTGATTTTGTGATAATCTTCAAAAAGCTACATGTTGCTATATATACAGATATATTTCCCCCCACCCCTCTGTTGGAGATAGAGCACTGGATGGGGAGGGAGGAAAAACTAAATAGAGAACAAGATGCTAAGTTAAGCTTCTACACATAGCTATAGAGGAAAAAGAATGTCTTCTGCTTTTATTGTAATTGTAACATTATTATAAACCTATGAAATTATTTTTTTTCAGTGCTATGATAGTATGCTTAACAGAAAACCATGATTTCAAGTCTGTTTGCATGTAAATATAGCTGGAGTCACAAACAAAGCCAGCAACCTCACATACTTGCCTTCAGTGGTAAAGGATGGAAAGCCTGCCTGCTACCAATCAGCAAGTGGTTGCTATGGTTACAAGGTCAGGAAATATGCCTTTTCCCCAGTTGTCCAAGGCTTGCACATGTCACTTTTGAAACTATGAATTTTATATACAGGTCAGGAGATGCATACCAAAGAAATAAACAGTGAACTGGACCATAATGACAACTAACGTTCAAAAGTCCTTGGATTTTTAAATATCTAGGCATACACATTCTGGTATTTTGAATGGACTGGATTTTGATTGTTATATATTTTTTGAATTTTTTTTCATCTAATGAAATTTCAGTCAGTAGCTTCAAATTATATAAAAGTATTACAAGCAAATATCAATAACTTGTTTCAAAAAAGTGTTCTCCTTTTTAATTCCAAAAATTATCTTAAATAGGAGCACTGGAATATTATGAAAATATTATGTCATGGAAATTGTAAATAGAGTGTAAAAACTGCTCTATGGAAATATAATTGTTATGTTTCTCTATAAACATGGTGTTCAAGCTATTGTTAAAGAGGAGTTTTTTCTTTTTTAAAAGATAAACGTTCCTGTGTCCATCATGTTAAGTTTGTGAGTTTTTAAAAATACATTATTTAAAGACAAATTGCATATTAGCAAATAATGAAAAAATAACCTTGTTTGTGAATCCATGAAAATGTGTTGGGTAAATTAGTCACAGACCTCACAAGGGAATTAATGCTTTGCATTATATAAAGCAAGTCAAGGGAATTTGATAATATCTGTTGGCATTATTTTTAGGAAGAAATTTCCTTCTATAATAATTTGTTTCTAACATTCTATTAGTAATAATGTGATATTTTATTAAATAAATTAAGTATAGGTTTTGTGTTTTAATTTACAGAAATGATCTTTATTCCTGTACTGTGAAATATATGCCATTTCATAAAAGCTAGGCAATTTTTTTTTTAATGTAGAAGATTTGCTTAAAGTGAAATGGTTCAATATTATTTAGAAAGTACAAAGTAGTTTCAATACAAATGTGGTTTACCTGTGTAAATATACATATTTTTATAAAAAAATCTTTATTTCTATGGAATATGAGGTGATACCTTTCCATTTGAAGTACGACCAATGTATGATTAAAATAATATATTTTGACAAGTATCTCACATATTATAAATGATTCTCAGGTGATTAAACAATATTATAAGAATTGCAACTTTATAACAGATATTTTCACAAAAGAAACCACTCATTTTGCAGATCTTTTTAATTTGAAGTAGATTCTACATTGTATTAATTGATACTAAAAGCTTTCAATAAGCCTAAAATACAGAGAAAACAATGTTGCCTTTCTTTCTCTCCTTCTTTCTTTTCTTTTTCCTGGATTGCTGCTTTTGTTCAAATGAACATTTCTCTTTCTCTCTCTCCCTCTGCCCCCCCCCCTCTTTTTCTTTTAGGTAAGGAAAGATTAGTCCTTACCTGATAACAACCCTTCCCATTTTTTTAACTGAAAGCAGCATTCAAATGAGAAACTAAGTACATTTCTTTTCAACAGGCAATTTACCCCATGATGAGATATGCTTTCACTTATTTTTCTTTGACATTCTAGCATCTAGCAGCACAGCAGGTATCTGGAGGTTAGGCTTCAAATAAAGGATAACTACATTCTTACATTAATAGATGCCATTGTATGACTATGTCATATTATTGTAGCATTTAGTTCCTTTAATTGTGCTTTTAAAATTATACATGATAAGCTGATACAGACAAAGAGAGAAAAATATCAGAATCAATTCAGTTGTCATTATTTGTACACATCTGCCTACATATACATCTAGCTGTTCCCCAGGCATATGTTTCTGAGCAATTAAGAAAATGTTTAACAGTTTGTTTGTATGTCACAGGGCTCCAAATATTTAAATTTCACTGAATTGACACATTATACATTGAATTTCTTATGGGGACAGAAAATACTCAACTATAAAGCATCATCATATTGCATTTCTCAATGTTAGGAATTTTAAATTTTGAAATTAAAATGTAAATAGATTTTCTCACCAAAATTATCATTTGAAGTGCATTTAGTTTACATAGCAATGTTAATGCTGTTTTTTTTTTTTCTTTCTTCTCTTTATAGAGTTTCTCTAAAAGACTGCTTTATGCTATCTTATGAGCCTTTTCCCCTTTTTATGGTGACCTTTCTGTATGGCCAAATGAGTCCAGGGTATATGTCTTGTGGCCTGTGTGCAACCTTGCCCATTAGCCAGTCCCCAAACCTTTGATGTGAACCATCAGCCCTACGATTTCTGTGGTTCATTCATTTTTGTGTTTCTCTAACGATCTCTGCCCTGGCTCTGAATCCTGCCTTTATTGTAGACAGAACTGACAACAGGCAGCCTTGTCTTTCATTTCCTTGATGTACTTTGTACTGTGGTATGGCTTTTGTTAGTATTGATGCAAACATTACTATAAACCACCACCTAGGGACTAGAAACAATTGACTAACTGTTTTCAAATCCAATACACTTAAGTTGATCAGACACAAAGTTTAAGTACAGTTAGCTATAACAGCACCAATTCTGTGTGGTCTCAGTCTCTCTAGACTACAAAATAAAGGTCAGTGGAATGTGGATGCTTATGTCAAGACAGTCTGCAATGAAATTTATTCAAGAGATGAATATTGGACCAAGAACTCATTCCTTCACTTCCTCAATGTAGAACTGCCAATTCTATTTCCTGGTTTATTTTAAATGATTTTCTCTTTATCTACTTAAAAGCTCATTCTTAATAAGAAAAATGGTCTGGCATATAGAAGAAGCAACTTAGGAATGAGTTCAGACTTTGATGAGATGTGCATTTCAAATTGACAAATGTTAAAATTTTTCACTTAGATTCTAAATTGCAAGCTCACCATCATTGAACTTATTATAATAACTAAATGTGCCATTGCATGCAGAAGAATTACAAAGTTAACTATATTGTAAATGCAAAACTGCCTGACCCTTATTGTGTAAGGAGCAGAGGCAGGGTCATTTTCTTTTAGAGACTTGTGAGACTCTAGATTCAGGCTTTGTAAAAAGGACTATTCAGAGTCAGTTTCTCATATGATGCTTCAAAGATGTCAGCCCAATCTTTGAAGTTTCTTCCTAAAATAATCAACTGAGAAGTTTGGAATATAAAAACAAAAAGATTAAGGAAATGAAGTCGATTTGAGGCATTTACTATTTCACAATCTATCTGTTAATCAAATTCCTGAATATATTATTAAATAGTCTAATGCTTTAAAAATTCCACAAATAAAAGGTGAATCAGGGTCTTTTAAAGAATATATATATATATATATATATATATATATATATATATATATATACATATGCATGTATGTAGCACCTATANTAAAGAATATATATATATATATATATATATATATATATATATATATAGTAATATTTCTTTGAAAATTAATTTTTGGGGGGTGAGGTATAATATTATAGCACAAGAAGTTTTCATAAGGATATAGAGTGAGTGAGTTTCTATTTTGAATACAATTCCCTTATCTAAGTCATGCAGCTGTATGATGTACAAGCTCTGTGTTTTTTTCTATTGATATGTATAGTTTAATATCTTCTATTTTATTGTTTTCTAAACCACAATATTTTCTAGGAATAGGAAGATAGTTATGCAACTAATATTAAAGGTAAGCTTTGAATAATACAATAAGATTTTATAGTGGATTATGATACCATGTCTGACATTAATATTGTTTGTAACAAAGGGTTTTATATGTTTCATATGCATCTACAATTTGTATTCTATATATTTCAGTAACAGTTTAATTGTTCTGTGCATTTGATTTTAGCAAAATCCAGAATTTGTTTGTTTCATTTTTTCCAGGGTAATTTTTTTTTTTTTACATTAGAGAATATGTGACATGGAACTACTAATTCATAGAATAGTATTTACATTATAACTAAATTTGTTGAGGCTTACTAAGTCATTCTTCAGTAGACAGATTCACCAAGTTCAATTCACATCACACAGATACAAGAGAGCCAAAATGATTTAAGCCATGAGTTCACTATGTCATACCCTTCTTGACATCATTTTATTTTTTAACCATCTTCCAATGGACCATGTAAGATGTATAGCAGTTGATGGTTTAGGTGACTGAATTTATGTAGAGAATCTCTTGGTAAATTGCTAAATAATTCTATTCTGAAATAGATTTGGTAGGTTAAGTGTGATTGTTAACCAACCGAAAATGTTTACCTAAGAGTCACATAATATACGCAAATTCTTGAAATGATTATTACTTGTGGTTAATAATCTGATAAGGCTAAGCTATAATTAAAGGCCTTAACAATAAACAGCTGTATTAAATGCTTTATAGTTAAATAAAGCATCATCATTCTAAGATTTATTGTTTTCCCTGGTGATATAGTGGCAGCGATAACATTTTAGACTAATTTCACAAATGAATTAAAGTAAAAATATTTTAGTTCAATTATGCATTTATTCTGTTTAATATGTGTTTTTCAAGTGATTACTTGAGTATGATGATTCACTTACAAAATACTCAGAAAATTAAGGGTGCTATATACTTGGTCTTTAGAATTCTTTTTGTAGTATTTGAGGCGCATGAAAGAAGCACAGTCTGCACTTTTGTTTTTTTCAGAAACATAACTTATTAAATGTCCAGACAAGTTTATGCTACAGAAAACATGACATTTTTTCTAATTTTGCTAAATCATGTGAGCCTACAGAATAGCAATAGTATAATAACTCCTGCAGATATCTTCCAAGAAAATTATGCAGTACATTTAAAATCATTTCTTTATATGGAAGAGATATTTTCTCAACACTAGCTTGCTGTATATTCAGTAATTTGTATGAGGTTTTAAACTTACCTTTAAAGTCCTAATGATTAAACTGGAGGAAGAATGAAAGCACCATTTTTTCCTGTTACTCGTGTCATCTGTTTCCACAGGATTCTTACTCATTTTTAATAATAAGTCTCTTTAAAAATGAGATGAAGTTGGTTATGGGATATTCAAAACATTTTCAGGGAGCTATGCTGATTTTTATTTCAGCAGATGCACCATAGATTGCCTCATCAGAATTCAGAGCCACAATCACTGGAGAAAATAGTAGAGAAAAGTGAAAAGAAGTAAATGGAAGGGAGAAGATGCACTTAGAGATGAAGTGGATGCATACACTTTTATTCAAACCACCTGGCATTCAGTAACTGCCATGGGTCAATTTCACAACTGTGGAGAACTGGAGAACTGGAAGGAAGATGAGCAGAAACAGGGCTGTCTTTCCTATTGAACAAACAAAATAGAAGTAAACACATAGCATCATTTTGTACAGTGAGGATGTGGTTGCTTATTCCAAAAATAAAAGGTAAAGTCTGTCTTTAGAAATATGAAACATGACTAATATTTCAAATAAGCTCATTCTTCTTCAAGCTTGATTAAATTCTTAGGGAATTTTCAACTACTGTATTCCCTACTAAGAAACCAAACTCTACCTGTTGTAAGGACATATTTAAACAATAATTTTGACCTTAATAGCAATGAATCGTTTATAAATAAAAAGTGAATGGCAAACTAGACAGATCCAGAAGACAATTTGTCACCTAGAGTTTCCAATTGAGCGTGGTAGACTATTTTCCCTCTATTATTTCCTCTGTCCTATCTATCTATCATGTAGTTATAATAAAATTGAATTTCATCTCCTTTCTCCAATGGGTATGTAGCATCAATTCTTATAGCAAATGATAATATTGGTGAAATTTTGTAGATTTTCCATTATAATTCTCCTAAATTAAAGCAGAAGTCTCCTTTTGTTGAAATCAAAGCTCAGACTGGGATAGAAAAAAAATTAACCTACAAATATTTTATTTTCCTAGTATAACAAAAAAAATAAAGAAAATGTATATGTTTTCTATTTCAGTCTATAAATCAGTTATAATTTCCATTTTATGGATGGGACAATTCAGAATATTTGCCCATGACACACAGTGGCACCAGGTACCCAACCTAAGACTTCTGTCCATGGCACAAATTTTTATGCATAAGCATATAAAATAAAGAGAATAGAGAAATAAGTTTTAGAGACACATATGGTAAATTGTTTCTAAATTATTACATTGTGCTCTTATGGAGGGTTAAACACAATACTTTATACAAAGTTGGTAGTAATTTTAAAGGCAAGAACAATCATAGCTAATATAAATGACTAAGTGATATTTCACACCATAATCAGAACATAATTCTAATCACATTTTTATGTATGAATTGTTTTTAATCTTATTTCCATGGTAATAACCTCTACCTTTTTTCATTTGTAATATTTATAGAGAAGAGGTTTTAAAATGTTTTAGATTACACTCAGTGATAACATTTCTCAGGGTAGCCTTGGAAAGGCATCTGCATTAGAGTATTCCAGAAAATATTTATATTGAATATATGACAGTATTAAAGTTCATCACAGCACTTTGGCAGCTGCTCCAGATGCTACCCAATCTAGGGTTTTAAGATTTCAAATAAGAGCTTATGGGCAGTTGTCAAGGTAATTTCTCTTCCAAGAATTTATTTGGGCAATTTCATTACTCCAGTCACTACAGCTAAGGTCTCTTTCTTAGACTGAGCATAATTTCTTTCAAATTTAGTCAGTGTGTGACACAAACCAAGTAGTGCTTTCACTGACATCTTAAAATCTATGTGATATCAAAGATGTAGCTTGAGGAGAATTTCACAAGTCAGGATTAAAAGTAAATTGTCAGATATACTCACAGTTTTACTCACACTAATTTTTCTTGTTGGGTTATATTTATTTTGTTAGACTACATCTCTAGTAATAAGTTTATCTTTTTATTTTTTCCTGGTGTGTTTTGTCCTACCAGTTTGCATAATGGCCTTCATAAAGTCTCTGTAGAAAACCCTTAAATGATGATATGTATTTGTATGCATAATCATTCTTGTGCATACGTGGCTGAATATTTCAGTGCTTTAAAAAATGTTCACTATTTCTTTTCCAATTAAACATTGTATATACGTGTCTTAATGCTTCTTGATACTTTTCCATTAGATTGCTCTATTGCATAAAAGCATTTTAGAATTTTATTTTATTTAAATTATTTATCCTCCTGTATTTATGGAGGGGGGAAAAAGTTATTGACATCAATAGCTTTTCATTGAAGTTTAAAGCCATGCTTAGACATACTAATCATAACTTTTATCAACATTATCATCTTAGAAAATGAAGGATAGGCACCAGCAGGCTTCAGCTTAGAGACAGTACCTATAAAACTGAGAAACCACAATTTGACAAAGCCATCTCAATTACTGGGTCACTGTGTCTAAAGGGCCAAACTGAAGTGGAAAGCTGTGCAATTGCTCCAGTAATTAAGTCCCCAAGAGCTGAAAACACATTTTGCCTAGATAATCCAAGTAATTCTGACTCAAGTGTCCAAGTGCCTCACTTTAAGATTACCCAGTGTACTAGAAATCCAAACTTATGGAAGAGCTAAATCAGAGAAAGATTCTCCTGTCACAAAAGGATTTAGCCAAGTGACTCTTTCATTGTCAAGGAGGAAAGAGCTCCCCAGGAATGAGAAAAATTCTTTGCTTATTAACAACCTGAATTACATGTCCAAGTTGACCCACCTTGTAGAAACAAAGAGTTAATGGAACAACAGACCTAATTTCTGATGCTCTTGTTTGTCCGTCCAGGGCAATGCCTGGGAAGCCAAATGGACATGGCTCAGTTTATAGGTTCTTAATAGCTGTCTAATCTTGGGAAATTTGTGTAATCTCTGTAAGCTTTTGTTTACTCATCTGTTAAAGAAGTTATTATAGTATTATATTTTTGTATGATTATTGAGAGGATGATGTAAGACAATTGAAGTGAAACAATTAGTCTAGAACCAGAAAAACAGCTCTCAGCATCAACTGCTGATTGCTGGACTTTGGCTGTGCCTCCCAGATGAGGCCAGCCTAAATTAGAAGTCACTTTCCAATAGATCAGTGGTCAGTGAAGACACTATGCAAGTACTAGTTTTTGTCCATTTTCACTCATTAATTTGAAAATTATTTAGTAAGTATTTGCTCTGTGCTAGCGACTAAAATATGGGCCAAACTCTTGAGTATATAGTCTTTCAGGGAAGACAGATATTTTATTTTTAAAATATTAATGAACATTAATTTTTGAAAAATATTTCTACTATCAGATAATTTCTTTCTGGAAAGTTCTTAGTAATTCTGAATGTGTATGTGTATACAAATTGTGGTATTTCTACCTGAATTTTTTGACAATAAAAATATACAAAAATGGCATAGTAAAAATGATTTAGGAGCAAACACTGTTGTCTGTAACAGAAATTACCTAATCCAATGTGAAGTCTGGGTAACTACTGACTGAAATACCACAATTGGTCATATTATTGGGGAGAATGACTCTCCTCTTACTTACTTCACTCCTGATGTGTTTACCCACTTCTGAACATAAAAATGGAAAAGGAACTGAGATTAAATCATAAGAAAACAAACCATGTATCTCATCAGAGATGCTACTGACAAACAAATCAAAACCACAAAAGAAAAAAAATGGGTTTGGCTTTTCCTTTCTGTTGCTGTGACAAAAGGGGGAAAAAAAAGAAAGAAAAGAAAAAGAAAAAGAACCATAATAATTCTGGCCTAGATTGTTCATGTTTCACACCAGGTGGTGAGAAACCACTCTTCCGGTGACTGTATTTCAGAAAACTACAAGGAATAAAGCAAACAGCTACCTCTCTAGAGGAATTAGGGGATATCTATATCTATATGTTGATAGATAAACAGATACAAGTAGACAAATAATAGATGTACACAAACATACAAAAATAACATTTTTGTATCCTAGAGTTCTTATTTGTGACAGTTGTCACCTTTGACATGAATAAACACTAATTCTATAATAGATTCATTCTTGGGGCTGGGGTTGTGGCTCAGTGGTAGAGTACTTGCCTGGCAAGTGTAAAGCACTGGGTTCGATCCTCAGTACCACATATAAAGTAAATAAATAAAATAAAGGTATTCTGTCCATCTACAACTAAAAAAAAATTAAAAAATAGATTCATTCTTTTTTCTTTAAAACCAGAATTTGGGAAACATAATTAGTCCAATATGTCATCTAGTAACTGAAATACTTATTGTATAACAGGCATATGTCCAAATACATTGCACGTGTTAATTCATTCAATGTTGTCAATGATCCTTTGAGGTAGCATATTAGTAAGGAGAAAATATCCCAAAACCCCAAATGACTCTGACTTGACTTAATATTTATTTCTAACTCATGTCATGATCTGTTATAGTCCACATGGATCGTCTCCATACAGCAACACAGGGACTCAGGCTTCTTCCACCTTTGAATATTGCTACCTTCAATATGTGGCTTTAAGTCACTGGAGAAAGGAAAAAGAACATCAAAGGGAGATGAGCTAGAGATGGAAATGATATCTACCACTTTCACCCATAGTTTGTTGCCCAGAGCTGAGTTAAGTGGCTAAAAAAAAATGAACTTGCATAGTAAAAATCATAAAAATGCAAATATGATAAGTATAGTTTCAAACTTTACATCTGACCTTCTGAGCAAGCACATATCGAGTTTCTCTGTTTTCCACTGAGGTAGACAAGGTCTCATCCAGCAACTGCTTCCAACTCAGTGTCTATTATCTTTAAGTAATATTCAACCCCTCTGTAAGATGTGGCTCTCAGTCTAGCAACTCTGACTAAAGAAGCACAACATTCTATCCATCACCTTGGTACCATCCCCAACACATACCTACCCAGTATGTGATGTAGCTGCAATGGCTAACAACAAGAAATGCCATCATGAAAAGAGAATGGAATGCACTCAGTAGATGCTAGTCTAAGGTAATTTTGAAATTTTGCTGGGGAAGACATTGTGAAGGCTTCCAAACATATTGGTGAGTAAAGTTCCTTGATTTGAAACTAGTTGTTCTCTTGGAAGTGTTCTGTCTTGTTTTGCTACATGGCTTCAGATTTTGCCTTCTAAGAGGCACTTCAAGCCCATTGTGCTTAGGTGAAAAGACCATACTTATTCTGCTCTTTGCTGCAAACTTGAGAATTAAAGAATTTTATTACTCAAAGCCTTTCTCATAACTTCCTGGTCCTATACTTCAAGATTTTCTTTCATTTTTCCTATTAAACCAGAAGGTTTTTACCTGACATCATTTTGGTTTTGGAAAAAGTGTTTCACATAGCCAAATGCAGAAAATTACATAAGAAAATTTTGACTCATTCCAATCACTTCCTGTAAGCTGTCTTCTAATTATGACAGGTAGCATTTTCTCAAAATTTTTATCACTGCATATCGTACAATACCATATTTCTAGCCTCCAATATCAATTTATCCTCTAAGTACTATACCACTGCTCTTATTTTCAGTGCTTGATAAGACAGCTCCTGTAACAAAGCATTCAGCACTAATTACAAAGTGTCAATTTCTGTTTTAGGCTGATAAATAAAGCTAGTAATTGGAATTAAAAAGAACCCAAATTTCCAATATAGAATAATCCATAAAATAGATTTCATGTTCTTATCACAGATAATCATACCGTGCTCCAAGTAGTGATTTCTTGAACTGAATCTCTTTCTCTCTTAGAGTAGTTAGATCTTCAACATGTGGCCTTTAAAGAATTTGTGGAATGGTATGAGACAACAAAGATTTAGATATGCAAGATTTCTGTGGGCCAGATTTGGGAAAAGACCATACTGTTTATTATTTCTCCTAACATTCTACTTGAGAAATCAGTCAAGGGCAATTAGCAAGTCTCTATTTTCAGAACTCATATCTCTAACATCTTGTCAATCTCTGATACATCTGCTTGAAAATGGAAGCTTTAATCTAAATAAAAAATCTAATTTGGGATATGTATTTTTTTTCTAGCACAATTCATTTATTTTTATTTAAAAAATTTAACTGATATATAATGCAATGGTTTCCATAAATGTCCATTCTGCTGGTGGCTCAGGAGACCAAAGTGCAAATAGAAATGTGGACAGTAAAGGCCATGATGACAAGGTTTCAATGAAAATAATTTCTCTTGGGCTGAGGATATAGCTTGGTTAGTAGAGTGCTTCCCTTGTATATACAAGGCCCTGGATTAATCCCCAGCACCAAAAAGAAAAAATATATATATATATACTTGGGAATTAAACCAGAATATAGTCTTGTTATATCTTGGTAAAGAATTTGAATTCATTTTTTCCCAGGTCCTGAGACTTAGTGAGAGGCTCTACTTAAAGGTAATGAACTAGTTTACTTAGCAGAGAAAATTTGAAGGTGGCAAACATTAAGACTGCAGTATTGTTAGTACTGGTTGCTTTGTTTGGTTTTTTGTTTGTTTTGATACCAGGAATTCAACCCAAGGGTGCTGAACCACTGATCTACATCCCTATATCTTTTTGTTTTTTATTATGAGACAAGATTTCACTAAGTTGCTGAGGTTCTTGCTAAGTTGCTGAGGCTGGTCTTGAACTTGCCATCTTCCTGCCTCAACCTCCCAAATTGCTGGGATTTCAGGCATGTGCCACCATGCCTAACAATGAGAACAGGAGCACAGAACAGCAGAACAGAAAGATTTTCAACATCTGCAGCTTGGACAGAAAAGAAGTTCATGTAAAGGTGCAGCTAGGGAGGACATGCTTGCTAGACTAAATAAAAGGAAGCCAAGTGTTTTTCACCAAGACAATTTGAAAGATGCCTTGAGGGCACTTCAGAAAAAGGCAAAGCCACCATTGTCACAAGCCCAGAGATATAAAAATGCAAGTTGTTGTTTGTTTTTTTTTAAGCTTTTCCAGAGTAGAATAGGCTCGGAAAAGAGCCCCAGGGTGCCCTGTGAGCCCAGAAGTGCCTTAGGATTATTTTACACCAGTGTTCAGTGAAGACACTCAGAGGCTGCTACAGCTGTGGTTCCAGCAGGCCCAGGCACAGCTTGCACTGGAAGCAAAACTTGGAATTGTTCAAGTGATGCTGGCTTTGCCATCATGTAGACTGCAAGAGTTATCAAGTTCTGCAGCTTGCGCTGAAATTTCAAAGGAAAGCCTAGAAGGCCATGCAGTGTACCTGCAAAGTCTAAGTCCCTGAAGTCAGCCCTTGAGAAGCCAAGCATAGCACTGAGGGAGTGGACCTAAAGCTGCAATGGCAACTCTGGAAAGGTAGAGCTTGTCATGCAAAGGGGCGGCGGGGGGCCTATGTGCAAAGCCAGCCTGAGAGATTGGCCATGTGAGCTGCAATCAGCAAAGGAATACTGTTGAGCATCCCAAGCCGTGGTAGCCCACGTGACCAAGTGTGTCCCAGACACTGTACATGAAAATTGGAGATTAAATGTTTTCCCAAATGGGTTTCAGTCTTGCTTTGGGATGAATTAAATCCCTCCTTCTTATTACCAGATTATTTACTAATTTTTATTTCTCCTTTTGGAAAAGAATGCTTACCTGTGTCTTTCTTACCATTGTAATCTAGAGGTATATAATTTTCTTTTTTATTTATGCCGTTTTCATTAAGTCCCAGAGGAGACTTTGGGCTAGGATTGTGTGTATGTGTGTGTGTGTGTGTGTGTGTGAGAGAGAGAGAGAGAGATGTTCCCCAAAGCTCTGTGTATTAAAGGTTTGTTCCCTAGTGTGACATAATTTGTAGGTAGTGGAAACATTAGTAGGTGGGGCTCCGTGGGAAGTCCTAGGAACAAAGGGAAGTGTGGGATACTAGTCTCTTCCTCTTCCCGTTTCTTTTCTCCCCTCTCTGCTGCTTCCTGGATCATGATGTAAGTGGTTTTGCTCTGCCATGTACTCACCATCATTGTCATATGGCACACCCACCAGAGGCTTAAAGCTGTGGGATCATGGACTGAAACATCCAAAACACTGAGCTAAGTAAACCTATTTTTTATAAGTTAGTTTACTCAGATGTTTGGTAATAGTAACAGAAAGCTGACCAATACCTATTATAACTCTGTATATATATGACCAACCATGTGATATTTCAAAAAATGTATATATCTTTTGTAATATTGAGAATCAGGACAAACATATTTCTCCTCAAATATTATCATTTGTATGGAAAACACTCAAAAATCCTTTTTCTTAGCTTTGGAAATATAATGCATATTATCATTATCTATAGTCACTATACTGTGCAAAAGCACACCTTATATCTTACTCTTATTTAATTATAACTTAGTACTGATATATGGATCTCTCACTATTTGCTCCAGCCTCTGGTAATTATCATTTCTACTTTAACTGCTATGAGACAAAATTTTTAAGTTCAATATATGAGTGAAATCATGCATACTTATCTTTCTATGCCTGGCTTATTTCACTTAACATAATGATCTCCATATCTGTTTTGTCACAAATGACAAAATTTTATTTTTTCATGACTGAATAGCATTCTATTGTGTATACAAATTACATTCTCTTTGTCTATTAGTTAATTGATGGACACTACATTTCTTTTCACATCTTGGCTGCTATGAACAGTGCTATGATGAACATGGAAGTGCAGAAGTTTCTTTGACATACCCATGTCATTTCCTTTGAATATATACCCAGTAATGCAAATGACGAATCACATAGCAGTTCTATTTTTAATTATTTGAGGAACCCCCATAATAGCATTGGTCTTGATTAATTTGTCTAGGATATTTTATGATCCCAGGCAAGTGTCAATTTTCCCACTGCTACCGCCATTTTTATCATTTTGTTTATTTTAATATACCAGATGACAAGAAGTCCAATGATCACTAAACTTTATTTGGCCAGAAAAAAGTTACTTGAATAGTTGCCTTTGATGATAAAAATACTGGTGAATATTGAATGAATAATCTCTGTACTTGTGTCTTCCTCACAAAGACTCTGTGAAATAGTATTATTTTCATTCCATTTTACAGATGAAAGCATGAAGAAGTCAGGAATTTGACCAAAGTAGTTTGTAACTGACTGAACCAGGATTCAAACTCAGCCTGTCTTGTGAACGTAGGCCACCAATGTTCATTCTATTCTCCTTGTATAGTGATGTATCTAAATAGGCCATTGAAGTTCTTCCCTAAAAAATATCTAAGGCTAGTATCCTTCCCTCGAGGGTCTTAACATGAGAATGGCCTCTGTGAACAGATGGTTGTTGCAATTTCCACCCCAAGATCTCTAATTCCAATTTAGCCCTGCACAGGGAGCACTGACTCTTGTGGGATAGTGTCACTTGAATGCACAAGTTTACTCATCACTACAGAACACACAGACAGACAATCTGCAGTCCTCTAGTCAGGAGAAGCAAAGATCTCATTATCGAAAAGAATCATATCTAGGGCTCGCTCATTTTAAGGAACTTTATAAAGAGAACCATTGGATAAAGGGGTGGCTGACAACTTCAAAATGTCTATCTACTTGTCTGTGTTCTCCACTTTTCCTATCATAAGACTAGAGACATGGAAGGTACCTAGGTCGGTAGGTAGAGACATGGAAACACACAGAGACATGATAGAGATGACAAATAGACACAAAGGATAGAAGAAGAAAAAAAGAAAAAAGTAAGGAAGGAGGAAAAGAGAGGAATAAAGGAAAAATAAAGGAAAAGGGAGAAATGAAGGCAAGAAGGGGGAAGAGATGTGGAAGAGAGAAAGAAAATGAGAGAGAGAGAATAGGTAGATATGATGAGTAGATAAATATGACAGAAAGAGAGATGGATGAATAGATGGAGAGAGAGATGTATAGATAGATATATTGATTTGCTTCTTTAGTTACAACATCTCTCCTTTTTTTCATGGAATGATGTAATTAGTAGTTTTTTCTTTCCTTTCATTTTGTTTCCCAAATTTTTTTAAAAAGTGTATGAAATTGTGTATAAATTTTTACATCAGAAGAAAGTTGTGATTTTAAGTAATTTTCTTATGTTTTAGTTCTATAAATCCTTCCTTAAGTTGCAAAATATGTTTTCAGATCATTGCTTTAAAAATCAATTGAAACTTTTTTTTTTGGCATATGCCTCCTATGACAACCTCTTCTCTACCAAATAAAACTGAGTTTTCTTTTCCTTCCACTCATATTGCTCATACCCTACTCTGCCTCCATCGTATTTTTTTAAATTTATTTTTTCTTTTTATGGCTTGGCCTTCATCTTCTCCCTTCATTCCACAACCCTACCCACAACGACTTAAGTGCATTTGATCCAGCTTTGCTCAACAATGCCTTCCTGTTTGACAAATAAAATGCCCTGGATATTTTTACATATCTTTCTTTGTTCTCTGATTTTACTTGTTTAAGCATCCTTGCCATGTGGAACACCAATCCCTTCAGGAGATTCCTCTTTGCATTTCCTCAGTGGGAAAATACATCTTCCTATTATGAACTTTTAATGATATTTGCTTGCAAAACTAATGATGCTTTAATTTTTTTCTTTCCATTCTTTTGATGGATACATGTAACCCACTTCCTTTAAAATGTAAGTTTCAAGAGTTGAAGGAACTTTGGATTGTGCAGAGGGGACTGAGAGGAGGAGTGGGGATCTGGGGATGGGAAAGACAGTAGAATGAGACAGACATTATTACCCTATATACATGTGTGATTACAGTACCAGTGTGACTCTGCACTATGTACAGCCAGAGGGATGAGAATTTGTGATCCATTTTTGTACAATGTGTCATTATGCATTTTACTGTCATGTATAGCTAATCAGAACAAATTAAAAATGAAAAGAAAATCTCTGAAGCTAAATAAATAAATAAATGTAAGTTTCATGAGGATGGAGATTTTGTGTTGATCAACTCTTTGGACCCCTTCCCCCCCCAATAAAAAGGCTGAACATGAATCAGATTCTTAATTTAATGTATTTTATGCATGGGAATTCTATCTCAAAGGGGATCCATATATATTCTGCTATGTAAAGATAAATGTCACTGACTGGGTCCATTCATTAACACTTTAAAAAGCAACATAAAAACTCAAAGGAAAAGAATATTATCATATTAAACATACTTGTTTTAAAAATATTTCAAACCTCATGTCATACTTTTCCTTAAAAAACAAATGCCAGATTCCACATAAAGTTTAGACTTGTTGGCCTTTTTAGAAGGGATGGAGAATGATACCTTTTTAACCTACTTGAATATGAAACCCATTAAAAGACAGAATGAGCAGTCAAGTCTTCTATGCCTTCCTAAATAGCACAGGGAAAGGTATTTCTAACATAAAACAAATGCATGTGTAGTTAGTGCTGGACCAACAGGGGCCTTCCAGATCCCTCTGTAAAACTTTTAGCAGGGATTAGCAGAGAAGGGCCTCTGGTTTTTGCCCAGAACCTAGCAGAAACTGTAGGAAGGAGTGTGGCAGGAAGCTTGGAGGATTTTCTTTCCCTAACTCATGGGTAACCTAACTTACTTTACCTTCACTGGGAGAGGCATAACTGGTGGAATAAGAGGACAATGAGGTTGCAGAATGAGATGGGCAGCCATAAGAAATTGGACCCCCCCACACACCCCAAAGTCAGCTTCCTGGATAACAGAAAAACCACAGATGCAGATATGGGCTTAAGAAACTGGGCCATATTGACACTTCTGTGCCCCAGAGCAGAGGCCCTCTCAAAACAAAGGAAAAACAGCAGCACCATAATCTGGTTGGACCAAAGGCTGCATGTTTGGCTCATGGACACCAAATGCCCAACCCAGTAGTGCAAAGAGGGCGCTTCCTCAAAGCTAACTGACCCATACAAACCCCTGGACAAACTCAATTTGGCAGCAGCACACTCAGTCATGGTGATGCAGCAGTAATGAAAAGGATTCTCATTAGAACATCATCATCCCACATCCCATTCCAAACAATGTTTACTGATATATAGAGTTCAGCAAAAGTGAAGGAAGAGAGAGAGAGAGAGAGAGAGAGAGAGAGAGAGAAAGAGAGAGAGAGAGAGAGACCCTGCTATTAATTATATGTCTCTTGAATGTTATAGTTGCTTTGACATTGAGAAGGAAAAGGAAATAAAACTATAAAAGTGTCAAAAAAGATAACAAAAAAGGAGACAAAATCGATAAACTCCATAAGTACCCAATGAAACTTATTCTTCCTATAAAGAAAAAGAAGTGATTATTTCCTTCCAGCTTTGTTATAACAGGGCACATATCTATGATCTTCCCTCAGTGAATACAAAAGTAATGTTAGTGTTTTTCATGGTACTTGCACATAGTAGGAAACAGAGGAATTCTTAAGAAGTTAATGAGAGCATCATGAGATTCTGGGTATGCTCCTCCAAGGCTTTGCCTCTGTAAAAATCACAACGAATGTTAAATTAACTTAAATGCAATTATGTGTGCTTAGTGGAAGAAATGGACCTCAACTTCTATTTCTATTGTTTTATTTACAAACCATGTAAAAAGTCCTTAGGTTCTAGGTTATGTATTGAAAGAGATCTCATTAGGAACAAGATATAGTGCTCTATTCCCCACAAAAAAAAGAACTTATTGGATTATAGGAATATTAAAAACTAAGGCAAGAAGGATCTACTAGTTTCACAAGAGGTCAATGGTAAAAAAAATGTGCAAACGAAGGTGTGGTTTCAAAATCTTCAAAGGGGAAAGGCATTTATTATAGTTTCTTTCATTAGTCTTTTTACATAAAAACATTCTAAAATATATATTAAATATATATATATATATATATATATATATATATATATATATGT
>NW_026000093.1:25964123-25970948 GCF_001458135.2 Marmota marmota marmota
TTTTTTTTTTTTTTTTTTTTTTTTTTTTTTTTTTTTTTAGTAAAGATTAACTTTATTAAGAGAACAATTGGAGCAAATGAATTTTTTAAAGTTCGACAATTCACTATGCCAAAACTAAAGCTGATGACCTCTACTTTATCAGACAATGTACAGAACAACATATTTGTTTACAGTTTATGAGGAATACTTGTCTCACAATTAAGAATTAGGAAATTATCCTTATAGCAAATAGATCTTAGTTAAACATATTATTAATTTATGCCTCAAGGAATTATCCAGCTCTCTAGAGGATGCCAGTCACTTTGGTAAGTGTGTATAATTTCAGTCTCTCTCTCCCAAGTATTTCATCTTTTGACTTTCCTTATAGGCCTACAGAGGAAGCCTATCTTTCAGAAGGATGTTGAAAGCATACATGAAAAGCTCGTGTAAAAAAATAAACTATAGCACCTCAGGCTTCTTAATTTTTACACTATAATACCTTGGATTTTTCTACCTTGACACATTCAGAGCGAATTCTTTGATGAAAAGAGAGAGAAATAAATTACAGATGGAATGAAGAGAATCTTTATTACCATTTTAATAGTTCATAGACACATGAAAGGAAGATGCATTCACTGGGTGGTGGGACCTAAAACTAAAAAGATTCACTGACTTAGTAATAATAAAAAATAGTATGATATGAAAAAATGAAAACCGTTTTTTGAAGCAATGTGAATATGCAAACTCTTCACAAATGCTTCAAGATAATTTAAGAAAGAGAAATAAAACTAAACCATTAAGTACCATTGCAAATAATTAGAGTTTGCTTCTCCTCTAACAATTTTTGAACCTAATGAAAAAGGGGAATACATCCAGAGATGATTAGAGATCCTGGGGAATAAAATTCCAGACATCAGAAATAATCAACTTTCAGGTACTGGTTCATAAGCAACTTCAATAAAACATGTGTTTTTCAGGAGCCATTGTATACATTTAACATTGATATAATATTCAGTTTAGGTTTTTGTCATTGGTTTGGAATAGAGATGTTATTGCTATTTATTCCTAACCTCTTCAGTACATTCCTAGATCATTTTTGTTTGGAGAGCAAGTATTTCCAGTTATGCAGAGCTAGTGGGAATGGTTTTGATGTTTTATGGGGTAGGAGAATGGTTCTTGGGACTTTCTCCCCACAGGCTCCCAATAATATACACATTATTTCTAGATTCTCTGCCACAGAGACACTCTTGTCAGAGCTATGGTCCTTCTAAAGCAGCATTTCACCAGACGTGCAAAAACGAAAATTAAAATAGGAGGGTTTTTATTATTATTATTTGAATGACATAGAATCTGCTCAATGTTTGCATTTAAATTGGACAGACTAATTCCAATCTGGCTTTTAATTTCTGAAAGGTTAATCACCCTAACAAAGGTCAATCAAACTTTAATCTTCAATAAAATTGCTACAACCCAATCACCTACAGGACACTTATTATATTCCCATTTCCATGAGAAAGAATGCATTCTATTAAATTAAACATCACTAATCTTCTAATTCTTTACATTAGCACATTTTACCAAAAATATATATATATATATATATATATATATATATATATATATATATATGTATATTTTAAAAATGGTACATTTGTGCTTATTTGTAAAAATGTCCATTAAAATGAACTAAATAAAGTAGGGCTAAAAGTTGTGATTCAGGAACAATCTAACACAGAGTTATGGCTAATAGAAGAGAACTTCATATAAAGTCTAAAAATATCTGAATAAATTATGCATCTCAAATGCATGTTGCTAAACAGAGATTCCTTTCAAAACATGATTTAGGCAAGAGTATATTATCTGTTTTATCAGTGTTCTAATACTAATGAACAATTACCACTATATCAGCTTCCTTGTAGTCATTTGACTTAAAAAAAAAAAGTCCTCAAGTTCACATAAATGTTGGAAAGCTCCACATTGATGATTCTTTTATAGTCTTGAATGTCCTCTATTATACTACAGACAAAGGATGTTTTTCAGTTCCCATGTCCCTTCATGTGTCAGCTGTATTTAACATTGTTAGCTATCTCACTGAAAAACTCTCTTTCCTTGGCATTTTGACCTCCAATTCTCCAGTATCTCTTCCTACCAGGCTGGTTTTGTGCCTCCATTGTAATCTCATCTCCTTCTGCTTTGCCTTTCTCTTATGTGTTCTTCATCTTTGGTTCTACAACTGTTCTTTTATAAAAATTGGCTCTTCCCTTAGAAAAGGTTACCTGTACTTAGGACTTCAATTATCCTCTCTGCCCTTGATCTCTCTTCAGAGTTCGCAGAGGTATAATCACCTATATAATAATAACATCATTTGTAAATTCCAAAACAGTCTCAAACCTGACATGTCCAAAATTAAACACATCATATTTCACACTAACATTGTTTTTTGCTCCAGTGGTTTTTATCTCAGTAAAAGGTTCTCCCATCTATAAGGCTGCATAAGTCAAAAACCTGGGAATCATTCTTGGTAACTCTGCCCTGTGATAAGAGATTTATTAGTAATGCCTTATAAGATCCCTCCCTCAAAGCATGAAATTAAAAATAGTTACAGTAAAAGTAAACAAATATGTGAGTAAAAACTTCAAGTATTGCTGGAGAAATGGTTACATACTAAAAGTCATTGAGAACCTTATCCAAGATCTTCCTTGATTATCACTCCATTGTATCATAACCTTTGTAAGAAAAAATGTTGGACTCAAATATGTGGCACTCTGAAAGTGAAACATTTCCCCAACTACACAGGGTTTCTATGGAACAGTGGCTCAGTATGTATTGGGAGGAGCCTTGAAAAAGAGACATTGTTTCTCTCAATGCCAATGGATAGGTCTGCTTTCAATCATCACTTATTATCAAAAATGCATTTGGACATTAGCATTCAGAATGCCCTTCCAACTTCAGCCCTGTCCCCAAACAGGGTGGGTGTACCAGCTCTGGGAACAAATTAAAAGGTTTTAGCTTGTTTGTGTTCTTTTCCAGAGAATAGGCTTCTGAAAAAGATACATTTGCCATTCTTTGCAAACTACAGGATAATGCATCTAGAGTAACTGTCCTGGTACTTTTAGAATAAGCTGGGCAAGCCTTGTTGCTGCCTTAAGAGATTTTTAATTATATAGTTTATTTCAGTAATTGCTTTATTTTATAGTGCACTTACTTCCTGTAAGTGCACTTTGTGTATGTGGCAACTGTTGTTCCTTTAATTATAAGGTTAAGTATCACATAATTACAGGGTAAATACACAGTTATTTTTGTCTTCTGTTGAGGTAACTTAGTATTTGTACAAAGGAACCAAATGGTGCTTAGGAGTGTGTCTTTTGATTTCCATATAAATAGGTTTCAACACAAAATAAGATCATGTATTGTATTATTTTTTTTTCTTTTAAATCATTTGCAAATGCCAGACCAAAGTACACCTTTATGAAATAAGTTATATTAACAATGAGGCTTTCATTTTCTTATACTGTTGGGAAAACTTTCATAGTTTTTAAGAAAAAACATTTGTTTTGGTTTGCTACTTAGCTTTATCTTTTACTCTTGTTCTCAATTCTTAGCTTAAATCTAATACATTTATTTGAAAACATAAAAAAACCCATCACAATTCAGAGTATACTTAAGTACCAATTAGTTCACAAACTAAAGGAATAAAAATGAAAAACATTAATAGTTATTTCAGTTTCTTTAACTGTTAAATTACTATTAAAGATTTGTTTTGTTAATTTTTGTACATGGAAATTCAATATTGCATCTACTTTTAAATGATTCTAGAATTTAAAAGATTTTTTAAGCAGAGTGTTTTATATGTCATTATCTACTCATTAATCTTGCATAATAACCAAATAGATGTCATTCATTAATTATTCTATTCTACAGATATATTATGTCTGTAGAATAATTCTTACTTTTTTCTAAAAATGAAATACCCTTTGTCCAATATGCTCATTATCTAGTATGACAGATAAACAGATAAACCAAAAATTCCAATTTATGCTGAAAGTTCCCCAATATTACTACATTGAAGACCCTAATATAGCAAAAAGTGATTCATCTGTTAAAATGAGGGCAGATGAAGATGGGACCAAGGAAGGAAATGAATTATATGTTAAAGATGAAAAAGTACCAGATGTTCAGGCAAGATGGATTTTCAAACATAATGGATATTTGCCTATGGTTTAAAAAATTGCAACAATGACTACTGGCTATTTAAGCTAGATACAAATATACATATTAACAGTTTGATTTTTAACAGGTCAAATATCTGCAGGATTTTATTAAAGACTCTGAGAGTTTAGAGTCTACCAATAATAAGATTGCTTAAAGGCAAAATGAACTATAGGTTTTTCCTACTGATCAAAGTTTACAACCCTGGTAGAAGTACAATAAGTCACTTATACCTGGTAACTAGAGGACATGAACAAGTGGAAATACTGATGCCACAAGGTGGGGACCCAGAAGACTGACTCTAACACATTAAACTCCTTAGAATGTATGTGAATCTATGACTGTGAAATGAAGGGGAAGGAGCCATCTCAGTGGAGTCATGAGATTTTACAGTGTGGCTTTCCTCATGTGGATTTTAGATGAAGAGTTGAACGATGTTATAAAAGAGTTAAAGCAAGTGTTCTATGGTTTAATGCATGCCTGATATCTAATGTGAATTGGGATAGAAAAATATCCTCCACCTATGATGTGTCAGTAGTTAAGTTTCCAAGATGATCATAAAAGACAACAATTAAAAACAAAATAGAATGTGCACAGTTCCCCTTGCAATGTTTCCTCCTTTTCCTTGGACTGACTCCTGACTTTACATATGGACAGTGAATTGGAGCCCCAAATGCCAAATGATGATTATGAAATTTGGTTTCTTGTCAACTCCTTTGTATTCCCTATGGGCCTTTCCTTTAAGTCAGAATAGGAGGATCCTCCAATACAAATGAGAACTGGACTAAGCTCTTGAAGCAGGATGGTCAGAAACAAAGCTTCTGTGGAGTCACATCCCAATATGTGGAAGAGATGAAGGGTTACTGGGAAACAAGTGCCCTGGAAAATCTTTCCCGATGGTAAGCGTACGTGGAGATGAGACTGCACATGAAACCCAATACACAGAAGGTCACCTCAGCTACACACTAAAGGCGCTTTGTGTTTGTCTAACTTCAAGAATATACTTTTAACTTTTCAGATAGAGCTATTTCAGGTAAAATTAAACATATAGAGTCATCTAATGTCTTAATATTATGAATTTCATTTATTTCTTTACTTTTACTTTTTATTTATTTTTTATATAGTGCTAAGGATTGATCTCAGTGCCTCACACATGCTAGGCAAATGCTCTGCTACTGAGCTATAAGCTCAGCCCTAAATGTCATTTATTTCTATAATAATAATAATAATAATAATAATAATAATAATAATAATTTGATTAAATCACAAGGAATTTTTTTTAAATATATAATCCAAAAAATCACATTTTAAAATGAACTGTGAGGTGGTTCAGAATAAAAGATAATTAACTCATAAGTAAAAGAAAAAGACATATCTGATATCTACTTATCAATATTTCAAAACTAAGGAACATGCCTCATCATCTCACACAATACCAACTGAAGATGCACTTTATGTTCAGTTTAGTGGGTAAAGGAAATATTATAAAATGAAGAGAAAGGGAGCAGAAAAGGACTAGATACATCAGTAATTTTTTACTTGACTTCCTGTGTAACAGGACTGCATACTGAAAGGTATAGTATACTGAAAGGTATAGTATACTGGACTATTTCAAGCTATTTTAAAGTTTATTTTCTATGAAATCTAAGCAACTAAACAAGATTGAGTTTATGACTTTAGTCTGACAAGTTTGACTAAAATTACTACCTAGTCTTTAAGCTTATTTTTAATGATAAAATTTTATAATTTTTAAGCTTTATAAGAAAGGACTACAAGAATGTAAAGCATAATGAGATGCTATATAAGAAAACAGGATTTTTCTTATGGGACACTTTTTAGTAACATTTGATTAATTTGATTGATAATTAATTTGATTGATTAATTATTTTAAAATCATATGTTTGGATGATATTTTGAAACCAATACACAAATAAATATACATTCACACACATACACTACTGAAAAGTACTGTCCAAAAATAATTAATCATGACTCACAAATCTTGGATGGCTCTTTCCATTTGTCGAAATGACCCATCTGAATGGCACAATCATGACAGCCTACATTTCATCATTGACCAAGAATAATGTTTGGCTCTACACTGGCCCTCAGGCAGAACTAAAATAATTTCCATTATGCTTTTCTAACTGTTAATTATATATTCCCACATTGCTGCTTTTCCAACTTGTGCTGGTTACTATGGTATTTAATTTTAAGAGCAATTGGCAACCACATGTTTTGCATGATTGAGGGAATCTAAACATCTGAAACAATGTTTCCTCAATATGTTCTGTGCATATGTATTCTGTGTCCTTCAATATGATGCTTAGTTTCTTTTTTTTTTAATATTTATTTTTTAGTTTTTTTTTATTGGTTGTTCAAAACATTATAAAGCTCTTGACATATCATATTTCATAAATTAGATTCAAGTTGGTTATGAACTCCCAATTTTACCCCAAATACAGATTTCAGAATCACATCGGTTACACATCAACATTTTTACATAGTGCCCTATTAGTAACTGTTGTATTCTGCTACCTTTCCTATCCTCTACCATCCCCCCTCCCTCCCCTCCCATCTTCTCTCTCTACCCCATCTACTGTAATTCATATCTCTCCTTGTTTATTTTCCCATTCC
>NW_026000093.1:25975337-25980695 GCF_001458135.2 Marmota marmota marmota
GCGGCGAATAGGCCACCGAGACGCTCGAGGCTGCAGTCCAGCCTTCGGAGGACAGGGCTCGGCACGCAGCCCAGCTAAAACCTCTAGGTGCGGCTGCCGGACAGTGTATACAGAGCCATCAAGACAGCAAGCAGAAAGCAAATGGCGGCTCCCGCGGAGTGGATTTTCGACACAGAAACCACAGTCCCGCCAACAATCCCAATCCACAAACTCTCCCTGTATAAAAAATATTCAAAAAAAAAAAAAAGAAAAAAAAGGCGGGGCGCACTGAGCTTTCTTTGCCTCAGGTACTTACAATCCACTGCTGATTACACATTCAGCTTCTCCGCCCGGAGCGAAGCAAAAGAGGAAGCAGATGGGAGCAAAGCGCCCGCGGCTCTGAGCAGCTAAGCGTCTCTTTTTCGATTTCTTTGTTCTTCCTGCTCCTTGGCAAAGTGGTCTGCTACAGATTAACGGTGAAAGGAGCTCTAACAGACTGTGCGAAATCTCTATTAAAGCCGCTGCTTTGAGCACCACGCTCAGCACTTCAGCAACCCCCGTACGCAGCGGCCATCTTCTTTCTCTATTTTTTTCGATGCTTAGTTTCTGACACAGAGGAATCTGAAGATCAGAGTTTTCTGTAGGCAACTGTCAGCACTGTCTGTATGTTTTTTCATGTTTGCAGTGCTTACCAACTTTAAGTCCTCCTAATGTTCAGAGTAGTCCCAAAAGATATACTTGAATCATGTTTATTTGCATGTTCACATTTTTTCACATCAAATTTCATTACAATTAATCTTTGTATTACATAAACATGTAAATATCGTTTTCTTGGTGGATAAAATTTATAGATACCTGAAATAGGGAAAACAAGAGTTGTATGGTTTTTTTTCCCTCCTAAACCAAAATAACTTACAACAATCCTAAAGTCTCATTTCGCTTCTCCCAAATGTTTTATATCTAATTATATCGGGGAGGAGATCCATATTAGGAATTGGTGTGTCTTGCACACCTTTCTTTAATTTGCGAAACTCTCAGTTTGGCAGAGCATGTGTTCCCAGCCAAGGGCCATTTAGATAACTCTGCCAGTTTAGAGAATGCAGCAAATGGGTCGAAATAAAAAAAAAAAAAGAAAGAAAAAAAAGAAAAAGAAAAACTGGAATACATATCCCAGAAAACCAGAGGTGTTCTGTATTTCATTTGGACATTGTGGATGATCCCTCCTTCTCATCTGAATTTGCTGATGTGCTTGGTAAACATAATCTTAGCCTCAGCCATTCTGTATGAAGATCACAACAGGCAACTATCCTCACTTTGTATTTATGTTCCCTTGGGGACACACATATTCCTTAGAGAATTTGGAGACCTTTCTGCTTTGATAAGTCAACTGAATACATGCATTTCTCCACATTAAGGGCAGAAAATGTAGGGATGAGAAAAGGAGATAGCTTTCTTTCAGACATAGTCCTCATCCTTGATATTCTCTCAAACAATAAGCGGAATTCTTCAAAGACAATAGGAATCCTGAGTAGTAGAAAAAGGTCAAGGTTTCTCATAAGAGAAACCTCAATACCTCCAGAATGTGTGAAGCTACACTTGCTGTGATGGAAATCCCTTGTTAAGTATTTGCTAAACTCTTATTAGACCTAGTTGGTGTAGCAAGTTGTTAAAGGTAAGATAAATAAAATAAAAGCTAATACCTCAGTCTAGTGGCTGAAAGTGAAACTAGCCAGCATCTATGACAATGACTGCCTCATTATCTCCTTTTATTATATACTGGAATGATTCAGTCACCAGTTTGACAAGATTAAGGTACAAATAAATAAAGGATGAAGGTACAGAGATATGAAAGAGCAAACCCATTTCATTGATAAAATAACTGAGACGTAGAGACACTTAATAACTTGCGCAGGCTATATTTAACCACCAAAAGCCAGAATGAGTAATAATGACTATCTCTATGACTTACTCTTTTTGCAACTTTATTATAGTATGGTGGTCTAGACAAGGGTGATGACAACTTATTTGCAGGACTTATTTCAGCTGGCACCTAGATCAATGTCACTGTGTCCACCAGGAGGCTTGTGATAATTATTTGTTTATTCCTCGAGCAGGCATGGTCCAGGCTTGTGCCACCATGTCTTCGTGTGGCATCTGGAGTATAGTGCTGGTAGCACACTTGCTTGTACTCATGGGTGCTGTGGTTTGAATGATTTTGTTCACTCCCAAACTCAAGTATTAATAAATTAATCTCCATTGCAACAGTGTTGGAAAGTGGTGCCCTTGAAGAAGTTTAGCTCATGAGGGCAGGGCCCTCACAAATAAATCAATGCCATTATAAAGAGGGCTGTGCAGGAGTAGAGTTAGCCCTCATGAACAAATTAATATCTTTATAAAATGATCTTGAAGGAGTGGGTTTGCTTCCTTTCCATACTTCTGCCACTTAAGGGCATGGTGTTTGTCCTTCCTTGAGCTACCATATTCTGCCATGTGAGAACAGCACAGAAAAAAGACCAACATCAGATTCTAACCCCTGAATCTTGGACTCCCTGTCCTCTGGAACTCCGAGAAAATAAATTCTGTTCTTTAAATTACCAAATCCACATAACTCTGTTATAACTATGCAAAAGGACTAAGATAGTTTAGACAGGAATCCTCCTACATTTCTTACATCCTGAACATCCATACCCCTGCATAAATTCCTTAGGGAAGGAGTAGGTCCAATAGGAAAGAAAGTAAGAATTCAAAGAAACATCGTTCACTCAGGAATCCTCTGCTTCCTACTTATGGTACCTGTTTCTGGAATCAGTAATCATGTGACAGTTTAGGTGGGTAGATCATTAGCTTCCATCATCATAAAAATTCAACTATGCCTCAGTGAATTGTTTTAGAAACATTCATTAAATGTATATAAGCAGATGTAACTGCAAAACGATAGTACACTTTGTATTTTGGAATACTTTTATATGTATATTAAAGTTGTAAATATAGTACAGAGTTTCCATATATCCTTCATCCAGATTCTTATACTTCAACATCTTCTATAACCACGGTACATTAATCCAAACTAAGAAACTAACTTGTGTTCAAGAATTCAAATGCTTCACTTATAGCCACAAAAAATGCTTGAGTAGGGCTGGGGCTGTAGCTCAGTGGCAGAGCTCTTGCCAAGCATGTGTGAGACACTGGGTTTGATTCTCAGCACTGCATATAAATAAATGAATATAACAAAGGTCCATCAACAACTAAAAAAAATTTAAAAATGGAAATTAAAAAGTGCATGAATAAGAATAAATTATCAATGTTTGGAAGACAATATTATAATGATGCATTTCTTCCGGAATTAATTTATATACTCTTTATAAAATAACAGTAGGATTTGCTTTACAACTTGACACAATTTTAAGTTTTATTTTAGAAAAGTTGAGGCTGAGCAAGGTGGCATACACCTGTAGTCTCAGCTACTCCAGAGACCAAGGCAGGAAACTTGCCAGGTCAACACAGACAAGGCTGGGTAACTTGGGCAACATAATCAGACTCTGTATCAAATATTAAAAGTGGAATAATAAAAGAAATGTATCCTAGGCAATACTAAAATATACAGTTTATATAAAATAATTTGGTTTTGATTTAAAAATAGAAAGTCCATCCAAAGAGAAACTTCAGAAATAGATTTATATTAACAAAAAATGTAAATGTTGCAATTCAAATCTGTAGGAAAAAAAGGATTATTTCACACATAAACATTTTCTATAAAAATTACCACAATATCATTATGATTTTGAGAACCATATGTCAAAAGAAATTCTCAACTTATTAAAATTACCAAATAGGCTAAGAGGACTAAAAATAAAAGCTCAGAACAAAAATTGAACATAAAATATGCAAAAGAAGATAGAAAATGGTCAAAAATATTTAAAAATAAACCAATTCTAAATGGCATGGAACTTTTCAGAATATACCATATTTAACTGGGCAATATTTATCTTAAAAATGACTACTCCCAGGGCTGTTTTAGAATGACAATTGTGTGAAGTCAATGGATAGAATTCATAAAACCATTCTGTGAGTTGATTGGCAACATGTATGTAAGATATTACAAACTCTGTAGTACTAATTTTAATAACTGATTCCAAGGAAAAGTTAAAACATTCAGATAAAAATAGGACAATGACTACCACAAATATAGTTACTATTGCATTGCTTAATAAATAAGATAAAAATAATCTAGAAGCCTTCAGTAGAGAGCAACTGAGAAAACTGTTTTGCTTCACATAGATGTTGAAATACTAGAGATTATTAAAAATGATTTTGAACAAATATGTTTGTTAATTCAGGAAATGTTGATGCTATCTATGTTGTAAAGTAAGAAAACAGACTATAAAGCATATGAAATATAATAAATGGAAAACATCTGGAAATATATAGATCAATATGTAATTTTAACAATAATGATTCATATTCTTAGTGTTGCTTGGTCTCATTGTCTATATATTTATTATACATTCCAGCTTAAATTAAATATAAGTCATAAAATTATCTATACTAATAAGGTAAATTAAATAGGCAAATAAATACTAAGTGAGCTTTCTTTGTACTAAAATTTTCCACCATTAGATACTGAAGAATAGTTTTCTGAAGTAATGGTATGAAAGGGTTCTAAAAATTTACAGGAAATGAGGATATATGTTCCATCATTAATATCATTGAGTTAAGTTAAAAAGTCAGATAAGGGCCTAAGGTCACATGGAGATTTTAATGGAGTGTATTCTTGATTCAATAGAAATGTCATAGACAAAACATTTGCATCAATGAACTACACATGAATTAAAGATAAGTGAATCAAAAATCTTAATGTACTGATTTGGAGTCACAAAATCTGTATAATTGTTAAATGTTTCATTAATTTACCAAACGGTTCCTACTTCACGTCTTTTTCTATTACAAATTGGTGGTAGTACAACATACATTCAGTCTGCACAAAATACAAAATGTTAAGATAATACTTAGAGATCTTTTGAAGGAAGTGAAAAATACATATCATTAGAAAGTATATTTAGCATGAGAAAAATCTGTGACTATAGATAAGTTTGGAAATAGTATTAAACTTCCAATATACGTGTTATAATAGTAATAATAGTATGTACAATATAACATTGCATAATTTAAATGCTTTAACATGTTATTTCATTTGTAATTCACATATCTCTAAAAAATAGATAAATAAAACCTTTATAACTCTTTGTGTAAAAATAAAGTGCAGAGAGATAAAGATACAATATATAATCTTCTGGTTAGACAAATGGTCAGTAATCGGTTTCAGTCTTCCCAAGGAGATAGTCAGTCATGTAAAAAAAAAAAAAAAAAAAAAAAAAAAAA
>NW_026000093.1:25989277-26020426 GCF_001458135.2 Marmota marmota marmota
TGATACTCCAGATCATCTGAAGCATGTATATCCTGAATTCTTTATCTGACATTCCATCTGCTGCAGCTGTTACCTCTTCTAAAGTTGCGTTGACCTGCATTGCTTGTGGTCCTTTCTTTCCTTGTCTTTTCATACTGCTCGCATTTTTTTCTGCTTGGTGAAACTGTTGTGTTATTGAAATTTTTCCCCTATATATTTATATTGCTCTTGTATAGTTGAAAAGTCTCCATTGCAGGGGCGGGCGGCAGCTGTGCTCCTCCTCCAATTGGGGTGATCTGTCTACCACGCTGACGGGCTGCTGGGCCTGTTCTGCAGGTAGGTCACAGGTCTGCCTACCTTGCAGGCATGGGCGGCGGCTCTGCTCTGCCCCTACTCCAATTGGGGTGACGTGTCTACCATGCCACAGGCCGCTGGGCCTGTTCCGCCGGTTGGTCACAGGTCTGCCTAACTTGCGGGCACGGGCAGCGGCTCTGCTCTGCCCCTACTCCAATTGGGGTGACATGACTTGACAAAAAGTATTTAATCATATAGATTGCAAGGACAATTAAATGGTGAGTCTTTTTTTTTAAAGAGAGAGAGAGAATTCTTTGATATTCATTTTCTAATTTTCAGCGGACACAACATCTTTGTTTGTATGTGGTGCTGAGGATCGAACCCGGGCCGCACGCATGCCAGGCGAGCACGCTATCGCTTGAGCCACATCCCCAGCCCCGAAAGGGAGTCTTTTAAAAATAATGCTGCAACAAAAGAACATCCATATGGAAAAAATATACACCTCACATTATACACAAAATTTGACTCAAAATGAACTAAAACATAAATATGTATATTTTTTGAAAAAAGAAAATCTTTGTGGCCTTACATCAAGGTAAAATATTTTTAGAATAACACTAAAACCATAAGCCATTAATGAAAAAGTAGATAAAATATATTTCATTACAAGTTCACACTCTGTAAAGGACATTGTCAAGAGAATAAAAAGATAGGCCTCAGATTGGGAGAAAATACTTTTGAATCTGATGTTATACAACAAATTTGTACCTTGAATATATTTTTTAAAGTTCTCAAACTGACATAATAAGACATTAAAAATTACTTTGCAAAAATGGCTAGAATATTGTATAGATTTTTCACAAAATATAATATGTGGATTGAAAATGAATCCAAGGAAAGAAATCCAACACCATTAGTAATCAGGGAAATGCAAATTAAACATACAAAGGGCAGAATGAAAAAATTCTTCCATATGTTGGATTGTTCTGTATACTATATATAGCATTGGTTACCAGATTTTATGTCTAAATCTCATAGAACTGTGTACCAAAAAAGGAAATTCTTTTTATTTTAAGTTTTAGTGCTTCAATTATAAAAAATATATGGTTAAATGAATAAAAAATATAATTCTGCCCAATATGTCCTGGAAAAAAACTCAACAAGTCATTTGAAAAAGCCAGAGTTCAGAATCAAAATATACTTAAAAATTTGACATGTTGTATAGATGAATTTTCAAGTGGGAAAAGATATATGAATGAACAAATGATGTTTTTAGGGCACTGGATTATAATGTGGGGTAAAATATTCCATTTCAAAATAAAAATTATTTCCATCTGAATCCTGGTTTTATTCAATTAATTAATTAATTTAATACCAGGGTTTGAGCCTGTGGCACTTTATCACTGAGCCACATCCCAGCCCCTTTTTTTTTTTTTTTTTAATTTTGAGACAGGATCTCACTAAGTTAACTAGGGCCTCACTAAATTTCTGAGGCTATCCTTAAACTTGTGATCCTCCTCACTAAGCCTTGTGAGTTGCTGGGATTACAGGCATGTGCTGTCACTCCTGACTTAAATCCTGTTTTTAAAACAAACCAACTAAAAAGAAGGTCTAGAAAAATATTTTCTTTTTTATTTTTCTTTTCTTTTGAATACTGGGGATTGAACCCAGGAGCACCTAACCACTAAGCTACATCCCCAGAAATTTTTACTTTTTGTTTTGAGATAGAGTTTTATGTTGCTTAGGGCCTCACTAAGTTGCTAAGGTTGGCTTTGAACTCATGGTCCTCCTGTCTCAGCCTCCAGAGTCACTGGGATTATTGGCATGTGCCACTGCACCTGGCTGGAAAATATTTTCATATTATTTAGGAAGGAAAGAAATTTGTAAGCATAACACCAAAGGTATGACTCATAAAGTAAAACTAGTAGGTTTGAATACAAAAAAATTCTTAAAAATATAAACTGTAAAAGACAAATGATGAATTAGGAAAAAATACATCATTATGTAAAGAGCATTTTTACTGCCAGCCTTAGTGTTTCAGGACTTGCTAATTTTATTACTGCTTCTGCCCAACTCCAAGGACAGGTAAATCTAGCAAATAGGAAATAATTCCCCCCAAATCATTCAGGAGCTATCAGGAAAACAAAACAAATGTTTTTTTTTTTGTTTGTTTGTTTTGTTTTGTTTTGTTTTTTTAGTGGATATTAACCCTTTATTTTTCCATGAGTATATCAATGATTATTAATTGCAACTAAAGTCGCAAATATATGCAATAAAAAGTGAAATGTAATTCAAAAAGCTCAAGTGAAAAAAAATCTTAGGTAAAACAAAGAATACACTGATCCATATAAGTGATAAGTCCAGAGTGATTATCTAATATGTATGTACCAGCCACCAAATGCTGTGTCCCAGACACTGCTTTTCTACATCTTGTCTCTAGCTGACACCCTCTTGCATTCTCTCCCAGGTGGTCCCAGATATTTCATGGAAACAGCAGCCTTAGGTTTACATTACAACATACTTATTGTAGTATATGGCTTTTAAAAAAAATGCCAATTTCTTCTCATGAGTGGAGAAGTCCTACATCAGACTTAAGTTTCAAATACTGAACCTGATCCCAGACTCTCTCTTTATTCCCCACTATTATCATGTACCAATCATCATTCTATTATTAACCATGTTTAGTAGTCATGTGGCTTAACCCCAGTCACAGATTTTCATTTTAATTTATTTTTGGTCCCAGAGATCTTGTTCTTGTTTTAAACATTCCCTAAGTTTTTTCTCCAAGTATTTTATTTCTAATATTTATGTACTTGAAGCAAACTAGGAGGAATCTCAGAGTGCAAACTTCTAATTTGTTTTTAACTAGAAGCATAAGCTGAACCAGAGAGAAATGAGCCCCAGTATCCATATTCTTAATATTGTATAGAAAATATATTAATTGGTATGCGAAATAGTTGAGATCCACATCTGATTTAGTGGCCAAATAAAGTATAAGAAATCAGTTAACTTTGAATTTTGGATAAACAATGGATGATCTTTTAGTATGTTTCAAATATTACATGGGGGATCTTTTAAACAAACAAACAAACAAACAAAAGACTTCTTTTTTCTTTTAACTCGCATTAAATTTTGGCTGCATTTCATGTATTTTTATTTACTAAATATAACAAGGTTAAGTTATGCACAAGAAATCGTTTCTTATAAGGAAAATGTATCCTTAGGATCATTGTTTCAGGAATCTGAAGGTTTTAATCCTAAAACGGTAGGCATTAAAAGTCTCTATCTCCTAGGATTGTGTGAAGATTAGATAAATTGTGAATGTAAAACACTGAGCATAGTGTTTGACCCAGAGTGCAGTTTCAGAAATGAAAACTAATTATTAGTGCATCAAATACTAAATTTATTGAAACTGAAAATAAATCAAGTAAAGGGACAACAGATCGATGCAAACTAATGACTTCCAGAAAAATGTATAAGATGATTGGACTTTAAAGGTGGCTGTCGAAGAAATAAGAGAAGCTACAGAAAACTTCTTATTTGATCCAGTTGCGGAATAGGAAGTCATGGTAAATTTATAGACTAATCACTGGATACAGAAGAGCCAAAGAAGAGACATTTTGACAGGTTTTCTGGGATCATACCATAAAATAAGTTTGCAAGGGGAGGGGAAAGGCAGATAATAAAGCACATTGAAAGGCAGGCAGAAGAGTGTGGATTTAATGGCATACATAGGAGGAAGCCTTTTTCAATTTTTGACCAAGGAAGTAAAATGATCAAATTGGCCCCTTACAAAATTAGTCTGTCAAAAGTATGCAAGATGGATTGGAGGGGAGAGAAACTTATCAGAGAGCTCAGTTATGAGGCTATTGTAGTAATCTAGCTCCAAAGCAGGAAGGACCTAGATTAATTGGTGGCATGGGGGGGGGGGGCAAAGGAGCTAGCAAGTCTGAAAGACATGTGAAAGGAGAAGTGACAGAAACCCAGGAGGTGCAGGAAAGTCAAAGTAATGTCAAGAATTCTTAAATGTGCAAGGGGAAAAATAATAGTGATGGTGAAAGCATAAGGACACTGATAACAAACTCGAAAATAGGACTCATTTTATAAAAACTGCAGTATTGAAATGAAAACAACTTTTCTTGGAATTACATTTTTTTTTCTTTCAACAATCAACCAGTGTTAGATATGTATCTTTTGGTTTTGGGTAACACTTCTTTCCAATTCAGATAATGAAGTACAGGTGACCATCACCTGATAGGGCTTGAAAATCAGCCCAGTTCTATCTCTGTAAGCCATATAACCTGTTACTTCTGTTCATAGAGTATAATGAAATGCTCTCAAATATAAATATATAAACATTCAGAAATCTTCTAGTATTTTAGATTTTTTTCTCAGTCTATAGTGAACAATTATGTGCATTAATCATAAGTATTTTAAATTAGCATAGAAATGTTAGATGATAGTCTAGAAGATAACTTGTCATATACACTACTTTTATACCATTTTTGGTTTTTTTGTTTTGTTTTGTTTTACACTTGGTGTTCATTTTTTTATACATTAAAAACATAATATATTCAAATAATTATGTATGAAAACAATCTTTATTTTTTAAGTATGGTAATTATTTGTAATTTCCCAGTCATTTTCCTCAACAATTTTTACCTCAACAATTTTTATTTCCATCCTGACAAAGTTACTTTATAATTTTCGTAAGCAAAAGCTTGTTTTCCCTTGGTTTATCCTCTAAAACAATGAATTTGAGAGAAGGTAGTTCAGAGAAACTGAAAAATCATGAGGAGAAATTTGAGCAGCAGAAATTTTTAAAACTTCCATTTTAAAAGGAGTGTCTGATTTGAATTAATGATGACCTCTCTTACTTTGAAGCATATTTCTTGGGCAGATTTTCTTAAACAATTCACCTGCATTATGTCACTATAATCTCAAAGAAATTAATTTATATGGATTGGAAAATATTATTGCTCCATTTTTTTCAGAAGAGGACAAAAAGTGAACATTAATAAAAGTTGTCCACATTCTTAGGACTAGCGGGTAGCTTGAATCAATCCAGATCTTCTGGCTTTTCCAACTAGTATAACCCTTAGTCAAAAAACAAAAGCAAAATATATTTAAAAAATCAATAAATGTTGTTAACTCTTGAGTAAGAATAAAAGGAGATGTTTTTAACACTCCAGTGTCACTATTAAACAGCTTTTCATAGATGCGACTCTTGGACTCTCAGAAGTCCCTGGAATGCTCCACGGCTCCTAGATGTTACATGATTCCTCTTCCCAGGGAATTCCACTGTGACATGCAAGAAATAACCATGGTTAGTATGTTTTTAACCTCTCACAGACATTTTCTGTTTTTCTTCCAGAAATTAACTATAGAATGGAAAGCAAAGAAATTAATTCTTTTCATTATGTATAAGTCATCCTTGTTTAAAGAAGCAAAGTATAAATAAAACATGCTCAGTATTTAAAAATTTGAGATTAATAGAACTGTTTAAAAATGTAAATTTCCTTAGCTATTGCTTTATGTTTTCAATTTCTAAATATGCAACCTTATAATATTTAATCTTCACAGATTATAGACAGGTGAAGAGAGCTCATCCTTGTTCTGCTGTACAGATCTCAAGGGTGCATTTCTCTTCTCCTTACTACCCTCCTCCTCCTTTTTCTCTGCCTTCTTCTCTTCTTCCTTTTCCCCATCATCCCACTTCTTTTTCTTGTGCTCCTCCTTTTTCTATCAACATTTGATGATGATACTATAATCTGTGGAGTAGTATATTATAGCTATGCAGGCTAGTTACTCATTATTTTCCAGACACAAATGCTATAAATATATATATATATATATATATATATATATATATATATATATCCGATGAAAATAGAGGGGAGATCATCGGAGTAGAGGAAATGAATTGAGGGCGAGTAAGGAGGGAGGGGAAAAGGGAGAAACTGTGGAATAAACATGATCAAATTATTCTAGGTGCTGGGTGCCTATATGAACACGCCACAGTGAATTTCACCTTTATGCATGTCTATTAAACATCAATCAAAAGTGCAATAAATAAATGAAAGGAGGACAGTCGAAAAAGGGTTAAAGGGGAAGAGAGAGGGGGAGGGAAAGAAGAGGCACTGGGGACTGAAGTGGAGCAAACTGTATTCCATGTGTGCACAATTAGGTCAAAATTTAACCCCAATATCATTTTATCTATGATGTACTAATAAAAACATCAAAAATAGAATTTTTGTTACAATCAGTAAAAAGCATGATCTATAATTGGCTTATTGATCTCAAGTGATTTTACTTTAATTTTATGCTTTCCATAATGATCAGCCATCCAATTTTGAAAGAAATACAGTGATTTAAGAACATCTAAACTAGCTACACAATTAATAGGAATTTATTTTGCTGATTTAATCATATTTAGCATCAGAGTATTATTCAAGAACATCTGAAAAAACTATATTAAATTTTTACAATGCTCACTAAAAATGTGGTGAAACAGTGTGGGATGCCTGTGCAGTGTATATTAAAATAAGGCACGGTGTGGCGCTTTTGGTAATCTCAGCGAGTCTGGAGGCTGAGACCAAGTTTAAGGCCAGCCACATCAATATAACAAGAACCTATCTCAAAATTAAAAATAAAAAGGCCTGGGAATGTAGGTCCATGGTAGAGCACCCCTGAGTTCAATTCCCAATACTGGAAAAATTAATTAATTAATTAAAAAAATACAACTTTACTGACCCTTGGCACTGCTGCCATGCTGGTCTGGAAGGCTTTGTGCTGTGGGGGACATCTGTGTACTGTAGAAAATTCAATAGCATNTATATATATATATATATATTGGTTTTGATAAATTTGTGCATATAAAAGATTTTTTTAAATATGTTTCAAATATTTGCTAATAAATATTTATTAGGAAATCGGAATATCCCATTCCGATTTGCTAATAAATATAAAAGGAAACTCTTGCATTTTATTCATGCTCCACTTTATATGTGATGTCATCTCACTGAATTTTGAAGGTTGAGGGTTTGGTGAGGAGCAGAAAAAAAATATTGTTTTGAATGGAGTATTCTGTTCCTGAATTAATGATGACCTCTCCTGCTTGTGAAGCACATTTTTCTCAGGCAGATCTTTTGATTCTCTCTCTGACAGACTGCTGTATAACATGTTTAATGAACATGACATAGTATGTAGTAAGTATCCCTGACAGTTGTGAATAAATATTCATCATACTAAAAAAGGCAATGACTCACTCCACTCCCTTCATCATTACAGGATCCTGTATACTTAACTCATTGTCCTCTGATTACAATGAGCATCCAGAATGCTCTGCATGGAATATGTGACTTGCACTTTGATTTACTTTCTCTAAAATTGTTTCTTTTTACGACCTCCAGTGATCAATTCTATTTAAGATTAGGCTTACATAAAGTCAAATAGGCAAAGTGAGAAAGCCACATAGTCAGCCACACATTTAAGATGATAGTCCAGTTTGTTCATATGATACATATCATACATCTGGATGAACAATTCTGTTTTTAAATTTTTATTTAGGGTATATAAGATGTGCAGGATCTCTCCATCTAAAATACTACATAGACATAAGCAAAGATACATTCTGTTGTAATAAACTTTTGGTTACTTTGAATTACCACTCACTCAATTTAAGAATAAAAGTAAATGAAATAATATTGCCTGTTATTCCAAACTAACCAAAATTTAAAATATAGTTAAAGGATTTATATTCATAATTTTTATACGGAAGAAAATTGTGAGTAAAATGTATAAGAAAATAGAAACGAGTCTACACAGTGACCTATTTCTAACAACCTTGGAAATGTTGACTTTTATTTCCATTTCAAATTACAGTTTGCATATTGGTTCAAGGTGAACCTATTGCATGCTTTTCAAATTATATAGTATTTTGAGGCATGATACTGCACTTTAAAATACTTTAATTTAAAAGCTATATAGTTCAAATCAAAGTTAAATGGATTTATACCAATGTAACTTTTATACATGGTATAAACAATTCAAGTGGCATTGATAGAAAAGTTCATCACCTTTATGTCTTCCTTATCAACAGGAACACAACTTTCCTGAAACTTTGTAATGAATATGTTGAAATTAATGGGGGTGGGTGGGAACCCTGAATAGAAAATTCTGCCAGAGAGAACAACAGTATTGAATTTCTCTAGGGTCAACATTACAGCAGGCTACTATTCAGAGAAGATTTATGGCTAATTGGATGAGTCAGATGTAGTTCAAGGACAGGGCCATCTGAATTCTTCAGAATGAATGAGAAATGAATATAGAATAGTAATAATAATAGTTAACATTAATTGAAAGTTTTCTGTTTTCCAAATACTGTTTTGTGTATTTTTTTTCATGACTTAACTCAAGGAAGCCTTACAATAATCCTAGGAAGAAAATAACATTAGTTCTCATATTTTACAGAGAAGAAAACTAGGACAAATAGAAGTTATATAACCTGTCCAAGACCAAACAGTTAATTTCAGAGCCAAATTGTGGTCTCAAACAATTTGGCTCCAGAACCTAAATTTAATTACTATGCTATATCAAACCAGGGTGATGATTTAGAGTGAAGTGTAAAGTTTATGATTGCAAAATTGTTGGATATCACGAAAGACCATAAATATTTGGCAGAATTTATTTATGTTCTCTTTCATCAAATTAGTGGAGTTCATCAAATCCTTAATAAGCCAATCTCCACATGAAATTAATTCCACATTGAAGAGCTAAGCACTTCCCCATCTCAAAGAGCCAACAGATTAACAAGAGGCAGTGGAAGCAGGTCTTTGTTTACCTCCTTTCAGTTTTTCTGTCTCTACTTGAAAATAAAGATTTATTAATTCATTCTTCTAAAAGCTTTCTTATGCACTTATGATATATCAAATACCTAGGAGAAAAATCTGGGACCTTGCCTCAAACAATGTACAGTGTGGTTGAGAAGACAGTTACTTAACCAAGCATTCATTATCCTGTATTACTAAGGACTGCTTCAGTGGACATAGTGGAAATCATAGGAGCAAATTGGAATGTTGTTAAGCCAGGGAGATGGGGGCTGGACTTTAAGATGAAGCTTCCGGGTTGTTTAATTCTGGACATCATTGTTTGTATCAGAGTCTATTAGAGAGTATCTGAGTCTATTAGAGCCACCATGTTCAGTTTCCCGAGCTGTTCTTGAAAGAACTGACTGAAAAACTGAGAGTAAAAGAAAAGCCTTTGTAAATGGTAACATAATATACAAATAAAAAAATAATGTTATTCTTGTTGTTATTGTCATCATTATTATTATATTACTAATGACATATGATATAACCAGACCATTGTTTGCCTGGGAGATGCTGCATTTTTGGCCCAGAGGAGGCAATTGGAATGAGCAAAGGTACAACAGACTAGTTACCCAGTGTTTACTTTTAATAAAAAAGAAAAAAATTGTTATTCCCTATAATCATACTCATTGCTTGTACTAATCTGATGTTAATTTATGATCTTAATTTTCCTATTTTGAAGAAACTCCATCTTATGCAGGTAAGGCATTGATTGCACTGATTTTGCAATCAAAATAGATTCTCATATCTACACAAGGATATTAATTATGACTTTTGTGATTTTTCCCATATGTAGAATTTCTGCAGAATTTCAGAAAATGTTTTTCAATATATCAAATTTTACAACACCGATTTTTTACATAAGTTGATATTTTTCTATTTGATTTCTAAAAAAGTAATATTATATATATATATATATATCAATTTTATTGAATTTTTAAAATTTCAACTTTTAACTGATTTCAAAATTATTTAGTTTTGGAATGTACCAATTTATGTAAAAAGGATAATAGAAAATACTGATAAAATTGTTTTCATATGTGGACATTTCCAAATTAATAAATATTAATATTAATATCAACAGCTGGAAAGGATTATAATATTTAATAAGGGTGATTTTTCAAAATACTGGTTAGAATTTGAAGTCATGCTATTTCCACTATTAGAAATCATGTTTTTAAATTCTAATGAATTGAGGATGTAAGAATTAGATTTTTAAAAGTATATTTAAATAGTGATATTGAGGCAAAGACAGATTGCATATTCTGAACACACCACTTAGGTGAAAGTCTTAGAAAATAAACAAAAAATTTAGCTATATTTAAAATTGAAGCATCAATTCATTTTTACATAAATAGTCTCTCTAGTTGGGATTCTGTACCTCCTAATCATTCCCAGGTTTTCCCTGAAATCACCAGATGGTTTTTCTAGTATTTTTAATACTTAAAACGATGACTGGTACATAGGAGATTATCAATATAATATAATTTTGAACTAATTAGTAAATAAATAATTGTGTTTTTTCCTCTATTTATCTTCAGTTAAAAATTCAAGGCATATACGGAAATATAAAAACAAATAATCAAGAAACAAAAAGTTGAACTAATTTTTGACTAATTTTGAATGTGGGATCCACACTCAAGGGTGAAATAGTCCATGTATTTGTGCCTGATTCTGAAGTGGGAAAGAAAGTGATTCCTATTCCTTTACCACAAGTCATTTACTGTCATATCAGCAAGGAATAGTCCTCATCCTTTCTGCATCCAAAACATCCAAAATGTTTTCTATCTCTCTGCTTTGTTTCAGAGTTGATATTTTGAATGCTTTTATTGCAAAAGTTCAGAAAATATTTTTTTTGTCATTTTATCCAATAACAAAATGTGATAGTATTTAATGTTGGTAATTTAACAAAATCACCTGTTTTGACCCACATAACATATGCAGAGAAAAATAATCCTGACTTAAAAATGTAGTCATAGATGAAATAGGGGAGGAGAATGCCAATTTTTGAGTGCCTACTATGTGCTACACACAATCTTGACAATTATTTCTAGATAAAGATGTTACCTTGGATTTATAGAAATGGAAAGAAAGACTACTAGATATTAACAGACTCTGAATATTTTTCATCTTTTAAGAATGTAGATCTTGTGTAAAGTTTGGAAAGCATGGTCTTTATTGCCTAATTTCTTATTTTCTGTATGAAGCTTGTCAACATCATATTCATTTATTTTTCAATGGTAACATATAAAACAAAAGTCATATCTTATAAAGAAAGAAAGTATATGATTTTAAGATGTGGAATGCACATAGACACACACATCATAAACATATATATATATATATATATATATATATATATATATATATATATAGTGTATATTGGTATCTTTTTAAGTACATACCATAAATGCATAGGAATTTAAAATGTAATAATGTGTGATTTTAGTAACTGTCTTACTCTTTCAAAAATTATATTTTAGTCTTATCAAAGTTTCTTTCTCTTCATTTTTAAAGCATCTACAGTGGTTTCTAGTAACTCATAGACTTCTCATTAATCTTATAGTGAATGGACATTGGACAAAATTTTATCATCTAAGAGACGAAATATTTGCAGATGATTAACAGTGGTGATGGGAGGTTGTGTGAGCCTGCATATTGTGTGGGCTCTCAAGTCATACAGATCCGGTGCCCACTCACCCAGCTTGTCATTATCAGCAAACTACTTGACACTAAGCCCAAGTTTCCTCATCTTTGAAATGGGCATAATGGCTTATTTACAAGCTTCTTTTGAGGTTTAGAAATAACACATGCACCACTTGAATCAAAGTGTGAAATATGATATATCAAGAACTATGTAATGTTTTGAACAGCCAACAATAAAAAATTTAAAAAAAAGAAATAACACATGCAAACGGACTTGCACAGTGCCTCAATAAATATTGCTTAAGTGAACAAATTAATCTCTTGACCACTTTCAGTGTAAACCAATGGAAGTCTCTTGTTTGCTATCTTCAGAGTTCCAGAAAGATTCCTATTTCCTCATCATTTGAGTGTGATACATTGTGTTATTTCAGACAAGATGGAATGATCCAAACTATAATAAACTAGGACAAATTATTGAAATAAAAACGTTCCCTGGCTAACTACACCTAATATATTATCCCCCAAAACTTATTAAATTCCTAAAGAGAAGAGATTTAAAGCATCTTGACAAAAATTTGATAATTAAAAGAAATTGCATGGGCAGAAACTAAGTAAAGCAATGATCTGGTAATATTTCTTCTTTGAAGACACATGCTAAATTGCTTTGAATAAGAAATAGGTATTTACATAGTTGTATGGTGTTGTGGTTTGGATATGAGATGTCCCCAAAAAGCTCCAGTGTTGATGCAGTAATGTTCAGAACTGAATTATTGGACTATGAGAGCTGTAACCTAATCCATCTCTCCTACTTTGAATGAGCTCACTGGAAGATAACCGTGGGAAGGTCTGCAAGACTGGGGGAGGTAAATCACTGGGAGTGTGCCATGGAAGGGTTAATCTTACCTTGGTCTGTGTCCTCCCCACCCCAACACACCACATGCATCCATGACTGGTGCAGTGCTTCTCCACCATGACCTTCTGCCCTGATCTTCTGCCTCACTTGGACCCAGAGCAATGGAGACAGCTCACTATGGACCAAACCTCTAAAACCATGTGCCAAATTAAACTTTTCCTCTTTTAAATTATTCATATTGGGTATTTTGATCACAGCCATGCAAAACTGACTAACACACATTATTGTTTTAATGACATTATAATTATTATCATTATTAGTAGTATATTAAGTAGCTCTTTTGCTGCTATTATTATCATTGTTGGTGTTATTTGCAGATGAGGGATTGTAGCTCTATCACTGAACTACATCCTCAGACCTTTTCATTGCTTAAAATTTTGAGAAGGGTCTTGCTAAGTTTCAAAGACTGTCCTTGACCACACTCTCAGGCTGCCTCAACTCCTGAGTAGCTATGTTTTAATTATTTCAAAAAAATTCTCTGCTTCTCAGATATATCTTTCATAAAATGAAGACACATGAATGACATGTGCTCAAAATGTTAGGCAAGAACTAGGAATTTCTGAGATATTTTGGCTCTAATATCCAGGAATAAAAATTTTGCAAATAATAAAGTTTGAGTTTCTAGGCCTCTGCTTGAAAAAAAATACAGTAAATTATTTTACTTCCTTTTAAGCTATTATTAATATTTTACTTTTTGATTTTTGCAAGGATTAGCTAATCTTTCTGAGACATAGGTGCTAAGTGCTGCTCATATGTCTTTATAATATCCTTAGTTGTTCTTCTCTTATCCCTTTTCAGTGGGTTTAGACAGACTGACCAGGGTTTTACTGTGTGACTTTGCTAAAATTTTCCTTCTGAATCCCTTTGGAAGGAAAGTCTTATTTCTTGCTAGTTTTTGTCTTCTAACTCATTTTTAGGAAATTTTTTTATACATACACTTTAGGCAATACCTCTTCAAAACAAGTTTAATGCTCATGAATTCTTCATTTGGTACTGCAAAAATTAAAATAGGTCTACATGTAATCTCTTTCTTCACACTGATGAGAAAACTCTGCTCATTGTCCCTGGTTTCTCTTTCTGGTTTGTGATCAGATAATGGCTTGTCTGTGTTATGCTCATTTCATTCATGAGGGTAATCTGATCCTCTGAAGCTTCTGAGTTAAAATCACAAAATGTGTCTTAATATAGGTTTTTTTCTTTCTTTTTTCCCTATTTTTTTATTTAAAATGAATTTATCATTCTTATTGGAGATGTCAGATATATTATTTTGGTGTTCACAAAGCTTTCTCAAGTGTTAGGGCAATATACTTCATGAAATAAAAAGCAGTGTTTTAATTTTCATTGAGGTTTGTAGATTATCATATCAAGGCTTGGGTTTTGGTTTAACAAAGGTCTTAGTTCAGTATTTCATGTTATCTCCACTGGATAGAGGAATAGTGTGTTCCTCTCTATATATAATATTTAGTCTAGAAAACATGAAACATAAATTTGCAAATATATTTAAAATTAAATGTATCAGGATTTGGAGCAAAAATGAAGGTGTTAACAGTAGTGCTGTTTTAGGAGTTAATGTCAAAGGCTAGTCTACCTTGTTTAATTAAAATCAATTCTAGGTGTCTGGGAAGTATGGAGAGAGATATATGCCAATAAGAAACAAAATGAAATTTCTGATATAATTATGAGTTATCTTTGTAATAAAGTGAGTGATGAGAGAAAAGAATCATACCACTAAGTTCATTTTAACATACACTAAGTTCTCAAATATGAGATGTATTTGACCATGGCCTTTAATTTTTTACTTGTTGAAGGTATGTTTACTTATCTTGTAAATACAGGAATACATATTTAATAAAATTTTATATATTTTAAAAAACAACTTGTGTGTTAATTTTTTTATTTTTCCTTAGTACACAAATTTTTAAATTCTGTATTTACAGCAGCAAAATAAAGTTAAGCTGTAGAATTTATTTCGAAAAGGAGTTTAGTTTTCTGTTCAAAATGTTTTCTCAGAACCTTTGAAGAAGACATCCATCCTGATCATTTAAAACATTCATAAGTAGCAACAGTATTTCCTTTTTACTTAAAAGCCCAGATATTTCAGAGATCTGAGAAGCAATTTCTAGGTGAGCAGTAATCATTGGCCTAATAAAGGTGGATTACTGTAAGCCTCTTTCCTCCCATTTCCCTTCTTTGTGACCTTTATGCATCCACACTTTGCACGCTCTTCCTACCCCCTACCATAAAATTGTCCAGCCATTTCTCACACTCATTTGTATGATTTTCCTTAATGGCCAAATGTGTCATGCTATTCCACAGGGTCTCTCCATTCAGCTGAATCTGCTTGAAATCTCACTCTTGATTTCCTTTGTCATTTTATACCATCTTTCTCCTTTTGTTTCCTGAGTTCTGGGAATTTTTTTGGTACTGAACGAATTAAACTAAATTGATATTTTACATTCTTTATGCCAAGACAACATTTTTTCTTCCCTTTATCTGAGTCAATGTAAATGTTAATAGGATGTTTCCTTACAATGGAAGAAAATAACAAACTAAATCCAGAACATTAAAACACACCACACGCACATAAACACACATGCATACATACACACAGGCACACACAGTGTCTCTTTGCACAAGTGCTTTGTATCACAGAATTTTTTTTTTAATTGCTGTTAAGTGTAATAACTAAAGATTTTGAGCTTCCTGTTGTTTTAATTTCTTACAAAAAGCCAAACGCCTTAGGATAAAACTGTGGTCATAAAACAGTTTTTTGAATTTAAAATACTAGCTTCTATTAAATCTGTAGCGTTTGAAAATATGGAACAAAGTGTAATTTGTACTATGATAACTAGGATACACACGTGTGTGCCCTTTTTCTTCATAATGCTTACTAAACACCATTTTGATTTTTAGCAAGAGATATTTAATGTTATGCTATTGCTACCTCAAGCATTGATTAAACTCTCTGCTGTTCATGAAGGCTGACAGGGATTCAAAGGAGGAAATGTAAAGCTTGAAGGTACAGCAAAATAGTGACATTTCACTCTATAAAGCTGCCAATATTTGAATCCTGCATGTAAATCATTTTTATCAGTTCAATTCCATATCTTAATTTGTATACCATGGAAAATACTCAGTTGCATTAACTTTAATAAATAACAATGTGATATTAATTATCATCTCTTTCAAGATCCTTGTGAGCCAGTAAGCATTTTTTCTCATATTGGGCCCCAATGTCTTTATCAGTCTATGAATAGATTCTTAAGGTATATTTTTCATTTTTCCTACAGTGAGCAACATACCTTTCATTATTTTCTTATCTAGAATCTTTACTTTCTCAGCTTAAGTGATGTCTTTGTCAATGATAGCATTGTATTCATTTAGAGTGATGATTGATATGGTAATAGATACAGTGTGATTGAAAGCAACCTTTGTCAATAAGAAGGCCAAATACTCAAACTGTGTATTGGTCTGAATTTGCTCATTATTGGAGACCTTTCATAGTTATATTGACTTGCTGTCCAAATGTTGTTACTTACCTGATGCTTCCATTGTTTAAGTAGTATAGACATTGGTATTGAACATAGCATTTCCCAATATTTGTCCTAAAGTACATATGGCTCAATTATGCAATGTCTAAGCATGATATGACTTCTATAACAAATGTTTTGAGTTCAAAAATAAAATAGGTACTTAAGTTTACAGAAAGAAAAAGTATCAATAAAAAGCCACATGAAATATGTCCTTATACTCTTAGCCCACTATATTCTTCATTTTGAAACATTGTTTTAGTCTACATTTATTAGACAAAAGGTTTAAAACATTTAAACAGTAAATGTTTAATTATTACTCAAGATTTTGATTTTGTTATATTAATCTTTGGGAAAGCTGTACAAAATATACATTACTACAAATTTTATTAACTTTTTAATACTTATAGGCTATTAGATTTATATAGACTTCAAATCTTAAAAATTCAGTGTGACGATCGCCCTTATAAATGACTCCTTGAGTCACTCGAAAGACTTCTTGGTGCTTATTGTTTCTATCAGTATGGGGACCATCTTTTTTTCTCTGTAGGTCTATGGACAAGTTGAAGAAATCTTTACTTGTTCTTGTTTATTTTCCAATACTTTCTCCTGTGTCTGGTGCTTCAGAGGTGATCTCTATGTGTTAGTTGGTTTGAACATGACAGGTTCAGGTACTGAGAAATAAGATGGCTGAGTTACAATTGTTTTCCTTTAACACTTAGCATAGAAAAAGATATTTCTCAATTTTCTGAGAATAAGTGTAACCCTTGAATGTTCTACTAGAGAAAGCAGTAATAAGAAATATATTAATATATTTTCCAAACTCTTATAGACCCATAGATTTAACCCTCACACTCTCAAATATAATGAATATTCTCATTTGTAAAAATCAATCTCCTTTGTTTATGGCCAAATAATCTCTTCTTATCAAATTGCATACTTCCTACTTCCAAGTTATGAATAGACCAATCATTTCATTTATCACAAATGATTTCTGAATTGTGGAAAGACTTTCTTTTCTGTCTTTTAGCTGATTTGCTTGGGTGTCCTGATCATCTAAATAATCCCTTTTGCATTGTCTTTCATGTCTATCAATACTTAATTTGCAATGCCTTTCTTACTCAATCCTTGTTTTTGACTTATATTGCTGTCTATCTAATTCAAGCCCCAATAACTAACTTAACTGGTTTACTAACTAGTCATTGGACCCAAGTATCTCTCCTCATCTTCTACTCTCATTTCATCCTTCAGCCTGCTTATGATCATATTACTCAAAGATTTCCATTTGCTTATAAGGTGAAATTCAAACTTGCTATACTAGCATTCATGTCATTCTCTATTTTGATCTCAACCCACAATTTTAACTTTATCTCTCCTGTCTATTCTACATGAACTCAGTGTACACACTGCATTCAGCACACATTGCTCTTTTCTGTCCCCTATGCTGATGCTTATTTACATGTTCCTGTCTAAAATAATTTTATTTTCCCATTTTCACTATGTTAAATCCAGCATGTCTTTTAGATTCTAATTTTTTCATAAATTCTTTTTTTTAAAAAGAGAGAGAGAATTTTTTTAATATTTATTTTTAAGTTTTCGGTGGACACAACAACTTCATTTCTATTTTTATTTTTATGTGGTGCTGAGGATAGAACCCAGCGCCCCACGCATGCCAGGCGAGTGTGCTACTGCTTGAGCCACATCCCCAGCCCTCATAAATCTTTACTGACTTCCCCAAATCAGTCATTCTAGCTAGTTTCCAGATGAGGAGCAGCATAATGCATGTCCTTATGCCCTTCTTTGTTTTGACCTGAAGTTGAAATGTCATATTCTTCCTTAGGTGCTCCATATTGCTCAGCAGATGGTGTAGGTTAATGGATGGGACTTGGGTGGTCACACAGGGATACTCTCTTGGAAGGGCCACGGGTTTGGTTTAATGCTCCGTTGTTTACATTTTGCAATTATTAAATTTTGAGGGAGACTCCTTAAAATTTCTTTTTGTACCAGGCCCCACATTTATGAAGCTGGGTCTGTGTCCAGCGACATGCTTAGTACAAAGTAATCACTGAATAAATACCTGTTAAATGGCATGTTGATCAAATTCTGAACTCACTTTCCTCCTCCTTTGAAACAAAAGCAGATGAAACTCTGAAGCATAACTCAGTTGGTGCCTTGATATTTATAACTGTGCCATGAGGCCTCATAAAACAATATTCAGATGAAGTATTTGGGAAAAATTGGTATGTCCCCTATCCCATTGTGTTACCATTAAGGAAAAAAAATTGTCAACATTTTATATAGATGAGAATAGGTCTTTATGCATGACTACAAAATAATTTCTTACTCTAATATTTAGAAACAAAGACTTGAGATTTTCACATTTGACCTTTAAATAAATAGCTAATATATTTCATTTAATCTCTTATAAAAATATTTGCAATGATTAAATTAAAAAATTAGCATTTGCATACTCTGATCCACTGTAGTGCCAGTTCAGCTAACATTACCTTACCTGTCAAGCCTCTTCAGGCTGCAAATGAGGGAAGTACACTTGAATGGCTGTTGTTTAGAAAACAGCAAGGAAATAGCATTGTATAGGATTTTATAATTAGCAGGAAGTTTGACAATCCTTAGATCCCATCCTAGTTGCTTATTGTGTGTAATATTTTAAATCTGTCTGGCAAGAATTTTCCTATTTGACTCATTCTGAGGGATGTTGATCCAAGAGTATTTGCAAACTATAAAGTCTCTTTTATTCTCTCTAGATTTTTCTCTTAAGTACACATTCAAGGCTAAATTCTCCTTGTTCAAGATTCATGATAGAAACAATTCTTCAAGGACACGATGCATTTTTTCTGTTTACCACAGGCCTCAACTCTTATAATAATATTAGTGGTCCATGCACAGAAGAGAAATTTAAACACAAATGTGCATGTAGAAATATTATTCGATTCATGTTTTAAGAGTTTATATTTTATCATCCAGTTTTCTTTATTCTATGTCTTACCATCCAATGACTATAAAAATATAATAAGTACAGAAGACTTGTATTTAACTGACATGATCATTAAATTCTAAGATTTTTAACATGTGATTTAGAGAAATATTGTTTTAAACCATGAATAATTTTTGCTTTACTAAGTATCAGTTAGATATTTATAGACTCAAAAACCATGAAGATGAATGGTGAATTTTAAATCTTTCAGGTCAAAATTCCTGTGAGTCAGAAAGTTTCATATTAATTATCATATGTTTAATTTGCCTTATATGCCTTGTATTTGGAACTTTGAAATATGCAATTAAACAATGAATCCCATTAAATAGTAATATTTCCAACCAATGTCAGTAAAAATGCTTTATTTTTGTATTTTAATAAATTATTTGTATAGGTAAGTGTATGATTTCTAAGATTAGTAACCACTTCTTTTAAATTCTCATGATGAAGCCTAGGAAATTTAGATGGAGAAGAATCATAATTTTTAGAAGAATGATAAGAATAGTTAAACTTCTTGAAACAAATAGAAAAACAGCCAAAAAAAGTCTTTTACATTATGGTGTTTCAGTGTAACTTATGCAGGTTATTCTATCAGTCCTGATAAAGCATTGTGAATAAGTATGAGACAGAGATGAACCAGAGGGACAGTACACAGTGTGACAAGTTCTGAATAACAAATGAACCTCATGGTGCACCAGCCCAGAGGACAAGCTCTCTGATTAGTTTCAATGCTTTTAATATTTAAAATATTTATAAATATTTTCTGCAAGTTGAGTGAATGAGGGAGATTAACTGGTGGAGCAAAACTCATAGTATTTTAAACTGAACATATATTTGAAATGAGTCAAGTTATATTATCTTTATAAACATGCATATTCAAAAGCTTAGCATGAAGACAGAGATATATGAATAAAACCAAATTAGGGGCAAATAACATAGATAATATAATCATGTTTTCATTTTAGATCCATACCCAAAGCCTAAAATGTAACTGGATCTGTTTGGTTTATACTTAAGATTCTCCTATTGAGTTCCTTTAATGTCTTCTTAATATTTTGAAAATAGAAGAGAACTTTGGATTTCCTAGATGAACAGGTCAGAATATTCAGAAAAGAATGGAGAGGAGATGATATTTAACAAAATTGTCATGATCGAGTCCACTACCAAAAATATTTTCCAAAAAAGTTTTAAACTCATCTTCCTCTTTAAGGGTTAAGCAATTCTCTACGTTGCTTTTTCCAAAAGCATTTAAAAATAATCTTACTGGAAACTAAGAGCTTCAACTCCACCTGTATTCTAATAATGTTTGCCAATATCTCTTTTCTCGATGGCACATGACTTGAGTAATTCTCTGAACATCTCTTGTCTATTTAGTGCTGCCCAATGTATAATGGCATGTAGATATAAATACTAATGGAGAAAGTGCACTGCCTTAGGGAACACCCATCATGACAAGTAACTAATTGCTTTATGTACATTAGTACCAAGTGAAGCGTTTTACATCTTCTGAAAGGAACCAGCACCCTCTACTTCTAATTTACCAAAATGTCATATCCCCTCCTGAAAGCCAGAATTAGAAGACTTAAAAAAAAAAAAAAGCATCTCACTAACATCCTTCAATTGACTTTTCCTTGTAAACTGGCTTAAGTATCATTCTGAGCCAAAAAATGTCTAATATGATAACCAAATCACTCTAGGTTTTGAGATTTTTTCCATTCTATTCACACACACACACACACACAAATATGTATATACACACATATATGTGTGTGTGTGTATATATATTATATAGAGGAATGTATATATGTATATGTGTATGTATATATGTGTGTGTGTTTGTGTATATATATATACACAAACACACACAACACAAACACACTCATACTATATATATATATATATATATACACACACACACACACACATATATATACACAAACACACATACACACATAAACTTTGATTTTTGATTTCTGAGTGAACTAAGATAAAAATAAACCACCTGGATTTAATTTATATGGTGTCAAATGTGTTAAACTATTACTCTCCCAGTTGACAAGAAATTGCATTACAAAGATAAATGAAGGAAATACACACACACCTTCCTTTGAAAATAAAACTGAAAGATACATTTCGGAAAAACAAATAAGCCTCAAGCATTAATGACATTTCTTTCTTGGCATGGAGTATTACACTTTGATGCATGTGTCTTTAATGTGTGTACTTAGTGATGATACACCATTATTAGAGAGTTAACATGCCTTCAAATGATGAATTGAAGTTTTCCTGTCATGAAGTCCAAATATTTCAATGAGATAGGTTGCTAATGCTGGCACCAGAGAATTTCTAATAATTATTGAAAATTAATAAATGCAATTGCAAAAGGAGAAAAGCAAGAGTTAGAATAAATATTTTCTAATCTTTCTTTCTACTGGTTTCCCCACACTCTCATCATATATTTTAACTCCTTTCAAATTTGAAAGGGGGCCTGCCTATAATCATATGCTGTATTTCACTTATAGAATAGGCCATTTCTTCTGATCTTCTAGCACTGCATTTTTTTTATTTTGTAGCAACTTTTTCTTATAAAGAAGAAAATTTAAAAGTATCCTTGCACACAACACAAACATCATCTCACATAATAAAGCAGAGACCCATGTCATGCATCAGACAAGTAAAGATGAATTAGGAGAAATAATTTCCTATGTCATTGAAGAAGCTTTATTTTATAACCTATGATGAATACATTAGTTAGATGGTGTGTCTTGCTCATGTAGTTCTGGGTGTCTGTGGCAGTGTAAGGGGGCTGAAGAAATATGTAAAAGGAACAGCATTCAGGTGACAGCAGTTTTGAATCCTGGCTCCCAACTCTTCACACAATTCAATTACATTATTTGTAACCTTGGTCATTAAAATATGTTCCTTATGTGGCTGTTGTGAGAATTGTATGAAATAAAGCACATAGTACAGGTAAAGGCTTAAGAGTAGTAGCTAATATTTTTGCATGATTGTTGACTATAGTAAAAATAGGTTTTCTTTATAACTTGCAGGTTGTTTATCTTATTTGTTTAACAGAGTAGCAGATTTATGACGACAAAAACCAACAAAAATCATCTCTGATTCATACCAGATGATTTGAATTCAAGATATTATTAGGAAAACAATAACTTTTTGAGATAAATTATATCCTTGATATGAAATAAATACATGACTTATTAAGGTTTAACATGTGTTTACATAGGTGAAATAAATCATTAATCATTAACAAAAATTGATAAATGTGTTTTTATTTGTCTGCATTAAAAATCACATAATATTATTTTTTTCTTATAAAATTTGGATGTGATATTTTCCTGTTAATTATTTAATGAAAGCTATACACTTGTTACACCCATACATATATGTGCATTATCAAAATTTGTTGGGAAATACACATAAAAGAACATTGCATTTATTGTACTTTTTATAGTTTTGCAAAATAGAAGGTATATGTGACCATAGTTCACTGAGTTTGTTGGTAAAGGAGGAAAATAATGAAATATCAATATTATTTTATATCATGAAGTCTTTTAATTTTTCACCTTTAATTATCTGATCATCATCAGAATTAAGTCAACTATAGTAGTTAACACATGATATACAAGTAAGCTTTGAAATGACTCTTTTTTCTTGCTCTGTAGGGTATAACCTTTCTCTTGAAATATTAATTTTCTTGACTATTTCTACAAACATTCATTTTTAGATAAAGCAGGGGATTTCTTATTTAAAATTAGCCTATAACATATTCTTATGCAAATGAAGATATAGGGCCCTTGGTTAATTTGGGTTGCCTTAATTTGGAGTTTACTTAAACTCTTCAAAAAGCAGGTGATTTTTATGCATGTACTTAGTCTTCTTTGATGGTTCTTTCCACGAATTATCATTACCTACTTTTTTTTTTTACTTCTCCCAGGAAGCAGTGAGTTTCTTGCTCATGCAGAGTTTCTTTTTTGCCTACAGATTTATTTTCCCAAAAGGCAGTAAGTCCTCTGACCTAGAAAATCCAATCTCTTAGGAATGTGATTTCCATGTCTTATATTATCAGTGAAGATAAGTTTAAGTCACTTTATATCTTGTCTTCTGTTCTTGAAATTACACAATTTCCTGATTATCACACTATGAAGGAATTTTTGGCAAACAGCATATGCTCAGGTACCAACAAATAAGTACAGCAAAGAGTAGAAACAAAGGTGTCTTGTCACAGAAATGTCCCAATAGAGAGTAGCTGCATTGGCCAGATTGATTCTACACAGCTTCAAAGATCTTAGGTAAAAATATTCACTTAGCTGGAGTTTAATGGGTTATAATATTTTGTGGAACAGATGAGAAACATGAAATGTGAAAGAAAAAAAAGGAAGGAAGGAAGGAAGGGAGGGAGGGAGGGAAAAACAACAATATACCAAAACCAAATGTTGCTATAGCATGTTTGTGTTGAAACAAATTCTAATTTCTATAATAAAATAGCACTATGCTTTACATTTTGGGTATATTAACTGCCAATGATGAATTCATTACTATTACTATGTAGCTGATACAAATATTTGCATTTTTCTACTTTCTATGTTTGAATATGGTTACCCAATCAAAGGTAACTGGGATTCTAGCTGAGATGTTGCCATTGTAGGAATCTGTGACCAGCAATGTTTAGTAACAGACCACTAGGAGCAATTTTGTATGAGTAGTTTTATTAAGGATGCTGAGGGAAATCGAGCTAAGATAGGCACTGCAGAGAAGAAAGGCAAAAGTCATGACAACATGGTAATTGTTTCAGTCACCATGAACTGGTGGTAGAACCTTATGGAGAGAAGGTTTAATTGCAGAAAACATAGCATTTTGATGGGCTTTTATTTTAGGGGCAGAGCAAATGCTGCAAGACTCTAACAAATTATGAGGTAGCCCTCGAAAGTGTTTCTTGTGTCACTATGTGCAGTATAATGTTCCTTAGACTTATTGAGGATTCAGAGTAATTGGTTCTCCTTTGCAATCTTGTTTTCAGTTTTTGAAACATTGTGAAACTACACCCTTGGCATAAGTGTCAACCCTTATTCCAGGGGAATTTGGAAGCAAGGAAAGGACCAATGGAGGGGCTGGGGTTGTGGCTCAGTGGCAGAGCGCTTGCCTCGGACATGTGAGGCACTGGGTTGGATCCTCAGCACCACATAAAAAATAAATAAACAACATAAAGAAAAAAAGAAAAAGAACCAGTGGTTCCTAACCGGATTCTTGGGCAGTCACCATCAGCCTAGAGTTTAATGTTATGTAGAAGAATGTATTCCCTAAGAGTTCCCAGATGGAACTACTTTGTAAGTCAAAGAAAGAACCAGTGAAAAGTTGATTATCCTGATACATTTTTAATTACCACTGATACTCTGTTTTGAAAATGGTTCAAAATTGGATTATCCTTCTATTTTATATTAATGCAAATTTATGAGTCCAGAATTGGGTGGGCTCTCTTTTGTCCATGAAGGTCCTTGGAACAGGGTAGAGGAGAGTGTGGCTGCGGAGTCGCTATTCAAGACCTCCAAAGACCAAGCAGGAAGCAGGTCTGATGTTATTGCACAGTTACCATGTTTATATACTCAGGCAGTAGCTAAGCAGATTACAGGCAGCCACCAATGCAATTCTGCTAACTATCCTTGCAGCGACCAATCGAGGAGCAGCACAGGGACTGCAACACATGGCTCACACTCAGGGCTGTGCCTTATGCGTAAGTGGCTTGCCGCTCACATGCCTAGCACAAGGGGAGTGGCCTGCCACTCAGATGCCCTTAACATATGCCATGTATGCAATACTCCATGTACTTGTCCCCACACAGAATAATTCTCCACAATTTTTTGATTATTTTTTATTCATCATGTCACTCTAATCTTCCTATATTTAGCATTAAGTCTACATTAGGAATACACCTAGAAGTGGTAAACTTGGTTCCATTATAAAAAAAATAATGCAGTCAGTCCTCTATATTTGTGGGTTCTGCAGATGTGGGCTTTATATCTGTGGATTCAACCAACTGTGTATCAAATGTATTGAGGAAAACAATTGTGGTTGTTCTGAACATATACAGAATGATCTATCTTATCATCATTCCATAAGCAATATAACAACTATTAGTATTCATCTTGTATGAGGTACTATAAGTACTCCAGAGATGATTGAAAGCATATTAGAGGATGTTCACAGGTTATGTGAACATACTGTGCCATAGGATGTAAGGGACTTGAACATCATTAGATTTTGGTATCTATGAACACTCTGGAACCAATCCCCCATGGATACCAAGGGATGACTGTATGTTCTTTTGTTATGATGAGAAATGAAACTTGATATTAACAAAATACCATATTTGCTTCTCTATAAATATGAGATCTACTTATTGTCCCTATAAATTGGATATTCTATACTTATTTTTTCAGTTATGGGAGAAATATACAATGATAATAACATTAAATGCTACATGGGAGTGATAGATGTAAATACACATTGAGTTTTCTGATGGATAAGGATGGATAAGACTTGTTAGTAATATTAATTAATGTTAATTGCTTTTTTGAGAGTGATCCAGTGACTCATATACCTATATGTATTAGTTGGTGTAACACTGCTTTGTTTTATACTCTAATACTATTAAATCCTTCATATTTTCTTCATCTTACACAGAAAAATATGTTTAGCCTCCTTTTTTGTGCATTATGTCATTTGAATAGCTCACAAGTTATCAGAAAATTATCCAGTCAGATAGTAAGTTAATCACCTCCTACCTTTTCCAATTTCAACACTAGCATTACAAGTCTTCATCCCACTCCCCCAGGGTAAATATGTTATACTTATTTTCACTCTCCTCCTCTATGTTCCTCTCTGATTCTAATCCATCAGTAAACCCTGTTTTTGTTTGTTTGCTTACTATTTTTCTACAGCCTCCCTTTTCTACTTAATAGACAACACTTTAACCAATTGAAGGTCTCACATCTGCATGAGTGTACTAGAGATCTGGTTACATCTTTGCCTCCAAGGTATCTCCATTGTACTGAATTCCTCCAATATATCATCTAAAGTGATTTTCCCCCAATTTTTTGTTTAATAATTTGCTTACTCTTATTATTCTAAATCTAGTTATTTTCTCTTCGCTTTCAGAGTTTGTCAATTTTATTTCTTAGCTTACATCTTGTTCTTTAGAATCTCTGTGATTGACATACTAAATAAATATACATTCCTTTGCTACTCTTGTTCATTTTACCCTAAGCCTTAATGCATGCCAGGATTTGTTTCCTACAGCTGTCCTGTATGTCAAACTCTGAATTCCTTAGCCTGAATGTTCCACCATAGGGAATGGTTAAGTAAAACATGGTCTATGCACAGAATAAAAGACCATGAAGTCTCTGAAAATACTTTACACATAGCTTAAAATTCTTAATGTTATGCGGAGAGTAAGTACTTTCATTTTGAGGAAAACGTTAAAACGTCATTTGAAGATTGTATAAAATAGGGTTTCCTGGGAAACAGACTGAGACTGAGATTTTCTAGCAGGGAGTTTTTTGGAGGAGTACACTTGAAATGCATATGTTTTTAGTAAGAAAAGAAGGAGGGTTGGGCAGAGGGCGATGTTGAACTATAATGCAGTTGGAACAGGAAAATGGTCAATCCCTTGGGAATGTCTTCACCTGACTGTGATTCCCAAAAGAACCACTCAGGTGAAGGCCAGCAGGTCCCACACACCCAACAGCTGGGGAATGAATACCTCAAGGCTAAAGGGCATGTCTGGGGAGCATACTACAGCCTCCACTCAGAGACTACAAGAATAATGATGAAAAATTCTGTAATTATAGAAGCAAGAGCTGGAAAGAAAGGGACATGATTAGTACTACCAGTTAGTAGAATTATAAGTGATAATTTATATTATTATTTTTATTTTCTAATATTATCAATGTTGGCTGCAAGAAAAAATGAGTATAATTTTACTCAGATAAAAGTAATACAAGTTATTTGGAAATACTCAGCTTTGGCATATTTCCTTAATTTTCATAAGTTGTTTTGGTGATTGGTTGGTTGGTTGGTTTTGGTGTGTGTATGTGTTACTGGGGATTGAATTCAAGGTTGCTTTACCACTAAGCAGTATCCCTAGCCTTTTTCAATTTTTGTTTCGAGACAGGTCTTGCTAAATTGGTAAGGCTGGCCAAAAACTTGAGATCTTTCTATCTCAGCCTCCCTAGTCACTGAGATTACAAGCATCACTTCTGGCTCATAATTTTTATTAATTAATAAGCTGACTACTCTATGCTCCTTAAGAAACTGTTTGTCAATTTTCTTCAAATTTAATTTATTTCTACAACTTCTAAGCTATTTTATATCTTTTTTTCTTCTCCAACTACATACACTTCTTGTAGATGCCATTTCTCCATATCCTTAATTGGATTCTTTTTCACTGTGATTCTAAAATATGTATTTGTATGTGTAAATGTATACTTAGATAATATTCATATATAAGTGCATGTATTTAAATATGTAAATCTAGCATGCATGGTTTTGATGTCTAAGTCCTTCAAAGGCCCATCATTAAGGGCTTCATCTTGGGTAGCAGGAAGGTGCTATGGACCTTTAGGAGGTGAAGCTTAATGCAATGTCCTTAGATCTCTAGAGTGATGTCCCTGAAGAGTATAGTGATAACTGGGTTGAGAATCAGTGCATCAGGTAGTTCCCCCAGTGTTGAAGACTGAGCACCTGAAATAAGTGCAAAAGTTTTATTTAAAGGATAGAGCAAAGAGAGAGAGAGAGAGAGAGAGAGCGAGAGAGAGAGAGAGAGAAAGTCCAACAAAGGCAGGGGATAGGGTCCAATTTGAAAGTTGGTGCCTGAGGGAGTGAGGGCTGTCCTGCCCCTTTTATAGATTTCAAATTTCTTTTGTTTTCAAGCACCCTATGCCTTTTATCTTGCCTACCTGACCAAAAGGTGGAGTAACCAAAAAATGGACTGATCCAAGGGCCAAAAGGAAGCCGCTGGGGGGGTACAGGCAGGAAGGGAATGGACCAGGGGGCACTGTCTGTTGGAAGGAACAATCTCCTGGAAGCAGGTAACCTTGGCAACAGGTGATGGGGGGGTGTCCTGAAGGTATTAACTTTTTGTTTCCTTTTGAACCAGACCTCCACTCCTCCAAATCTGACTGGAATCATTTATTAATCTACACTATCCTTTTGTCCCCTCACCCCTCCACCGGCCTCAGTACTATGGAATCCTGATCCATCCTCCCCGTTTCTGCTTCCTCACTCAGTTTGAGTACTGGCTGTCACACCCTCCTGTCCTGATATGCTGCCTTCAACAGAGGTACTAATTGATGATACCTCTCAATCTTGGACCTGATCCTCCAGAATCATGAGTCAAAATGCACCTCTCTGTAATTCATAAGTAGCGCGTACCATATGACTCATTATAGTGACACAAAGCTAACAAATACAATGCATTTAAACGTATGCGTGAATATATACATCCTGCTTACAGTTGCTAACATGGAATTATATTCATATTAATTGGCTGCACTTTGAGCAACTAAAGAAAATTCAGGCTAGATTAGAGCTAAATTAACCATCAGCTAAAAGTTATGGACAGATCCTGTCTCAGAGGCTATCATACTGTGCTTGAAGTTAAAGTTTTCATGCATAGTTTACAGGATCCCTTCTTACTATGGTGGAGATTGGGTATAAAGTAATAAATACAGGGAATTCATAAATACGCACAACTAAAAGGTAATTTTGGTTATTCTTGGAAATTACTTGTTGCTTTTACCATTGATTATTTATTTCTTATTTGGGGATTTAAGTGGGCCTTAGTCTATATTCACCCCAAACATAAAATGATAAACCCATGAAGTGGTACCAAAAAGGTTTTGAAAGTTCGAAATGGTCTCTGATGTTTTACAAGTTTCATGGACCACAGACTTTTCAGTCATTTTTAGAGTAACAGACGCTTCATCCAGTAATTTTTGTGTAAGGAATTATCATGAGAACATTTTTAAACTAAGCATGATAACCAGATGGTCTAATAGCTTTTTCTCTAGCTTGACTCTAGAAAAGACAGAAACATCTATTCTTGCTTATTTGTGAAGAGTAAACTTGAGTTAGAATGAGCTAAACACAGCTAAGGTCATTTAGCATAACACTCTTTAAGCTATGACTTAGAAATGTTTTCAAGTCCCAAAGTTTTTTTAAACCTTGAGTCCTCATATTTCAAATAGCTATAAATTCATCATCTTAATAGAAGAGAAGGAACATGATTTGAAAATATACCCAAAAAATTGAGGAATAAATTCAACATCATTATTCAAAGATAAAAATGATTTTTAAAATGTTAGAGCAATAATAAAGCTAATTTGAGTTACAATTTTATTTAGACATTGACTTAAATATAAGATTTTATAGTTAGTAAGATTCTAATTTTTTTGTACTCATTAGCAGTCAAAATAATGTTTAAAAAGAAATTTTAAATGAAAATATAAGTTTCCTGGTGGGTTTTGTATGCTACCTAATTAAAAAAATAAATGAACAGATGTCTCTCAAATTAAACTAATAGATGCTTGTCTAAAAATATAACTCAATATCTTCCTTTTTTCACTGGATGTCCAAGTCGATCACTTGCTTTTACTTCTTGTGCTGCTCTTCTCTAATTAAAATTGTTGTCTGTATTAACTCAGGAGCACATCATCCTAGATAATTTGATATTCTCTTCTTACCCATTCAGTTGACAAACCTGTAGAGCACATGTCTTCTCTGATCTCGGGAATCATTCTGAAACTTTTCTTCTTCTCATCCTGCTTTTTCTATTGCCTTATTCTAGCCTTATATGATGCATCGAGCTCCATAAAACTCTCCCCTCATTTTGTTCTCTACTTTTACACTATTTCATCTGCTCCATTTCCAGCAAGTGGATTATTTAAAACTTGTGTTGATTTCCTATTGCCTAAGGAATAGAATGCAAATTATCTCAAAAAGGCAAAAGCAGGGCTTTGTCATCTGACTCTCCCTTCTTTTATCAGACATGTTCCTCATCAGTTCTCCTCAGGTGTCCTACAACTCTCGGGGAATAAAAGGTAGTCTGGGGAAGAAAATGCACAGAGCCATGTAGAATAATGAAAGTGCCGTTTTAGCCATCCAGAAAGTAATAACCCTTTTGTTCATAAACATGATGTCAGATATGTAGCCACATCCACATCATCTTCCCGCTCCCATTAGCCTACATCCCCAATGTCCTAAAGTTCTCAGGATTTTGGGGACTACAAGTTTATGAACTTTTTATCTTTCAAGTTTTAGTTCAGATGGGACCTTCACTTTTTAAGGCAATAGAGCTCACCTTGTTCTCTGAGATCCACTTGAAATTTCAATAGTTTCAGGAAGAATTTGCTTTTTTCCTCATTTTTGGAGCAGTGAATTTATATTTCTGTGAGTTAAGTTTCAAGCATTTATAAAGCTATATTAGTCTGTATTTCTGGTTAGGTAGTAAGTTCTATACATCTATAGTTAAAGCCCAGGGATAGGAGCTCAATAAGGTTTTGCTATCTGACTAAACAAATTAATACACCAATTTTCCAGAACGCTGAGGATTCTTTGGGGGATGTAAATGGCAGAGTCCGTCTTAAGCAATGAAGAAACTTCGCCTCCAACAATCACATTAATATTAGGCATTCTGGCAACAGCCCAAGCAAAAGAGGATAAAATTTCTAATTAGATTTGTAACTATGATAGTAGAACTGAGGAGAGAAATATAAATGAAATTGTTGAGATGGATTTGATATGCATGTGACATCTGATCAGAGATAATATAACTTTAAGGTAGTTTTAAATTATATATATATATATGTATGTATATATATATATATATATATATATATATATATACATACA
>NW_026000093.1:26021521-26094844 GCF_001458135.2 Marmota marmota marmota
TATATATATATATATATATATATATATATACATATATATATATATATATATATATGTATATATATATATATATATATATATATATTAGACTTTGTACTTATTTTCATCTGTGTATTCTTTTATTTAATATGAGTTTGAAACATTATATGATACTCATAAGCATTGTGTTTGTGTGTGTATATTTCATTTTGTGTATTTTCATCTGTGTAATCTTTTGTACCTAGTTAAGAAAGCATCTAAGTTTGTTATTTTCTGTAATTTATAAGTTACCTGAAGACAATAAGGCATTTGCCAGCATCATGATAAGTTTTTTTTGTTTTTTTTTTTAGCGTGCTCAATGAATCTAAGAGGAAAAGCTGAAAGTAGTTTTTATACGAAAGCCAAATATTCAAAACAACAGTTGTAGGAGGTAAGAAGATGAGTAAATACAAAGAGAACAGGGCTGTAATTTCAGATCGAGCATTACCTTCACCTTATGACTTCTGGAAATTGGCAAATTCTCCAGTTACAGTGATTAGGTTAGTAGGATATAAGCTTCTGTGATTCTCTATGACTCTAAAATACTGTATCTAAACTTGGCTTTTTAGCTATTGATTTTCAAATAAAGGAATTGACTATCCTTTGGAATAAGATTTAAAGAAAGACATGGTGTGTCAGTGAGATTTTACAATTATAAAAATTTCTATAGTGTTTTTTAATAAGAAAAATACCTTTATCTCAGCTAGAAAAAGGAAATTCAGGTAGCTCCCCCTTGATTTCACAGAATATAGCCCCATAGTGTTTTTCAGTATAAGAACATATGATTGATTTTCAAATAATTTAATAACTATATTAAAATCTTATCTTTATTTTTATTCCCCTAATAATTCTCAAAGTGCTGTTGGAAAACCTTCCAAGTATTCAAGAGTTCCACGCTTAATGTCCAAATTTCCAAGTTTAAGTTGGTGTTTCATAATTAACACTGACTTAAGTGATAGCTCTATGCTTATGAGTGTCATAAATGCTCAAATTCATATTAAATATGAACAATTTGCTAATTTGTGCACAAATTTACACTGTACAATTCCAACTTCATAAAGATTTCTCAGTTGAATAAACTTTGCATGGATAATCATTTAAAATGCCTCTGTTAGAGTCTGTAAACAAGTCAAAATAACACCTGGCATTTTGCCAGGGGAATGTTAGAGTTCGTAAACAAGTCTGGACGGTGCCTGGCAAAATGCCAGAGGGAGTGGTTTGAGAAGTAACAAAAACAAGCCATTAAGTGTGGAAATTCTTTATTGGTTGACTGATGTATCTAGTTTATGCTAATTAGATAAGCTGTGTGGAATGTATAAATACTGCTCCTGTCCTGCAATAAACGGCTCCTACTCCTGCTGTATCAACGTACACAAGTTATTCGTCACCCCTCCGCTTATTTTGCCCAGCCAGCTGGGCTGCGGCATGCCTCAGATTTGCAAATATAAATTATATCACTAAACATGGATCATTTATTCATTCATACACTTGATTTTCTTTATACTCAATTGTTAAAGGTACTGTGGATATAGCAATAAAAAGAACAGATATTATATAGTAGGCTAATTGCCATAATCAACAACCCTAAAATCTTAGAGAAAATGCCATAAAAGCTATTTTTCACTTACATTGCAGTCCAATTGGGCATTTGGATTTAGTACTCCATATGGTGACTGAGGATCATGGCTACTGCCAGCTGGCAGCTTTTCAAATTCTGTCACTGGATTGGCAGAACAGGCTGGCTATGAGGGAAAAGAAAGAGATCCTGGAGGATCTTAGGAGGTGTTAAGGACCAAGCCTGAAAGAATTCCAGATAACTTACTTCTTTTCACATCTCATTGGCTATAACTAAGCCATACTTAGCTGCCCAGGAAGTAGAAATGCAGTCTTTATGCCTAAGAGGAAATGAGAACGGAACTCATTTCCTCTTGGGCATCTATCTATTTGTGCCAAACAGAGAAGAGCACTTGTCTAATGGAGCTTTTTTCCACTGGGAAGAGATAGAAATAACCAATTACACAAATATTTGATTTTAAAAATAGAGAATATTACTTTGTTGGATGTGTAGTAACTGGATTCTAGGAGACAAGAATGGATGTGGGTGACAAATTTGGAACTATTTCAACAGTCTGGTAAGAAACAAAATTGTGTATTAAGCTGCAATTTAAGGAGATCTAAAAAAGATGGATGAGTTTAAAATACATATTTAACTATGGTGATACATATCTGAAATGCCAGGAGGGTGAGGCAGAACAATCACAAGTTTAATGCCAGCCATGGCAACTTACTAAGACCCTGTCTCAAAATGAAATGGGCTGGGGTTATAGCTTGGTGGCAAAGTGTCCCTGAATTCGGTCTATAGTGCCCTCCAACACACACACACACACACACACACACACACACACACACACCAAATAAATAATAAAAATAAAAAATGCAGATGGATTGCTCATGGAAATGGGGGCTAGATAAAGGATGAAGAAGGTTGAAATATATCTACTATGTTGGGTCTTGATCTATTCAGTGGATGATGGTGACCTGTGATAAGATGTGAAAGACTGAGAGAGGATATAGGTTTCTTGTAAGTATAGGGAAATCAAGTTTTGAAGACTCATTCCTCACATATCCAAGAAGAAATGTCAGATTGGTTAAATAAGTGCAATAGGATGTGCTATGTTACCTCCTCTTACCCACATAGGTGACTAAAGCTACTGTTATGGGTTGATTATGAGGTATCCCCCAAAGTGTTAATGTTAGGCAATTTTTATTCAAGGAGATTTAGGGGTGAAATGATGAAAGGTGTAACCTCATCAGTGGATTAATCCATCCATCTGATGGACAATACTTTGAAAGGATTAATGATTGCAACTGTAGGCAGGTAGAATATACCTGAAGAAAGTAGGTCACTGGGGACATTCCTGTTGGGGGTTATATTTTGTCCTGTGTTTTTTCTCTTTCTCTTTCTCTCCCACACTCTGCATTCTGGTTGCCGTAGGCTGAGCTGATTTTCTTTATGATACCTTTTCAACCATGATGTTCTGCCGCACCTCAGGTCCAGATTAATTGGTGTTGGTCAACCATGGACTGAGTGTCTGAAATAAGGAGCCCAAAGTAAACTTTTCTTCCTCTTAAGTTGTTCTTGACAAGGATTTTGGTCAGAGTGACCAAAAGCTGAATAAAACAGCTCCAAGGTGGAAATATGTGTACTACACATATTCCATGTTTACTTAGAGCTGTCAGGGGCTATGTCTTCCTTCTCAAAAATTTTAGGAGTATATAGGAAACAAGTGTTAAATTGAATATGAGATTAAATCTTAAAACAGGTGAGAGATAAATTAGGATGGCAAAAGCAATATTCTTGAGAATGTAAGAGGGAACCGGGATCCAGTCATGAGGAAGAATTTGACCTTGAGATGATTGGGTGTATTTCATCTGCTGTCACTGAAGGTGTTAGCAAGTAGGTAGAGGATTTGGTATGAAAAGAATATGAAGTGTTCTCATAGCAAGAATATCAGCTGAGTTAGCTTGCCTCTCTGACTCTGGGTACATATGCTCATGTATGTATGATGGTGGTAGTTACAGGTTGTATGGGAGCCACTGAGAGGTCACGAAGCCTTTCGAAGGGTTTTGTGTAGACCAGTTAGTATGAAATAGTCATTTTAATGAATAGAGTGCTAACATCCTCAGTAAGGATCATAAGATTGTCAGTTTCTGTTTTGTGTTTATTTGAGATTTAAAGACATGAATAATGCTGCTCAGTATTTGAAGGTTTTTCCTGCACATTGTGAATAGCTTTATTATAGGTAAAGAGTAGGTGAAAGAGTTTTACTAGTATTGTAGTTTTTTCAGGAAATCACAAAGAGAGAAAGAGTAAGGCAGGAAAACTGGTTTAGTCTGCAATCAACAATTTGGATTATTTCATAACACTGCATTTCAAAATGCTGGTATAAATTTAGCCAAAAACTGAAACAAATTAAAAAAATAGTTTATGTAGTTTTCTTATTTTTTTCTTTTTACCAATTTAACTGTTTAAATATCATTCAACTTACATTGCTCAGTTGGTCTCCAAATGATAATGAGGGGTAATTAAAAAACAAGAAGTCAAAATAAATAATATGTCTTTACTTGGGAACCAAGAAAACTTAATACTAAGGAAGAAACTTCCCCTTTCCCAGCTATGGTTAAAATAACTTCTCTTATAAGATTTCTTTGAATAATTTGACAGTTCTGAGTCTTGTAAACATGATAAGCCAAGAACATATTTACAGTCCTTTCGGCAGCTTGGCTGCTGTTCTTATTGTCAGCCTTGTAGCGTTTTCTCACTAAGTACTGCCACATTGGATCAAATAAATTATTTGGACATCAGGCATTGTTTTTGAACTGAGATACTTTTGAGGCATTTCCTAATTAACTGATTTCTGCTTTTTAATGCGATCGATTTAAATGCACACACATGAAAGTAGTAGAGGAAAAGGGCTAGAGATTTCTGTATACTAGATACTTTAAAATCTGATTTAATCACCTAAACAATTTTATGAAGTAAATGTCATCGTCTCCATTTTAGACAATAAGAAATCAAAGTTAAGAAAATGTATATCATTTGCTCAAAGGCACATATTTAGTAAGTGCCCGAACCTGGGTTTGAGCCCAGATCTGTCAGTCTACCAAATCTATGTGCTTTTTAGGTCAGAAAATTGCCTCCAGGTTTCTAACTGAATGTCTGTATCACTTTAATTTGTGCAACCATGTAATATTTAAACTAATGGAAGTGATGAAAATAGGCACATAAACAAATAATATAGCCATTCGACATCATTTAAAGTATATATAAAGCAATTCAAAATCCTTCCTAAAACAACATAAGCTTTCAGAATTCTTAGTACATGATGTACCATTTACTTATTGCTTGAAATAGTTTTTGATAATATAAATTGTTTTTAATTATCTGTATTTATTAAATATTAAATTAAAGATTTTGTGCTGCTGACTATAGAAACCAAACCCACATCAGCCCTTTCTGTTTTCTCAGCTGATTCAAATGAAACCAGATAATTCCATCTGTTTAATTCTCTTTGACCCAATTCACAGTCACCACTAAATGGATTCCAGAAATACCAGTCTGTCGCTTATAGAGTTTTTTTAAAGCAAGTCTAATGGATCAAAGTGTGTCGTTCTATCTCCCATCAGTTTATTCATGATACAATAAATTCACATTTTGCACAAATTTAATTCAGTGCTTGGGAAAGATGTAAGGTCTTCACCTCAAAGAAATATGTGTGTATACCTCTCTCTCTTATGTACTATATAGATATAGATGTGGACATGCACATATTTATAACAAGTATACATATGAACATATGTGGGTAGATAAATATTTATTTATGTAATTTCTTTAATAACAATAATGTAGAATATCAAACTATAACCATAGGACTTCTATATATTTACCCTATAAAATTTCAGATAAAGGAAAGATGTGTGGTGCCCATAAATGCTAGCAATATAGTTAGCAGTTAAAATTATTTGGTACTTGTTAAGCTTTTTTATATGAATTATCTAAACTGTCTATTAATATTTATTGTTATATAAAATTATGGCTAAATTAGTAGTATAAAACAATAAGCATTCATTATCCCAAAGTTCAATGATCAACACTCTAGAAGTGGTCCACCCAGGAACCACTCATTCCAGATGTCTCAAAAGGTTGCTGTCAAACCACTAGTTATTCCAACTGCAGTTGCTAAACTGGAGCTGAAGAGCACATTTCCAAGCCCATTTGGTTGTTGCAAAAATATTCAAGTTAATTTTATAAGGGCATCTCCTCTGAACTGCCTCATAACATGGCAGGCTGGCTCCTTACAGAGTGAATAATCCAAGGGAAAACTAGAAAGTATGCTCATAGTGGAAGAACCTGTTGTGCTTGACTTAATCTCACAATGACACCCATCACTTCTGCCATACTACATGTAAGAGCAAGTTTAAAGGCTCATCCTGCTATCTAGAAGATGATGTTATGATTTGGATATAGTTGTTGTTGTTTTTTTTTTTCAAAGGGCTCTTGTGTTGGAAACTTGGTCCCAAAAGTGTGATGTTAGAAAGTGGTGGGACCTTTAAGAACTAGGGCCTTGCAGGAGGTACTTAGGCTACTGGAGGGATGCTGCTCTTAAAAGTGATTAATTTGGTAGGTTTTGTGGGACTCAAATTAGTTCCTGATAGAGGAGTTGCTATAAAATAGTAAGCCTGGCTCTTCCCCTTGCTCTGACTTTCTGTCTTGTTGTGTGATCTCTCCCTCCTGCACACATTCCTACCATTATGATGCTATCCTCCATGAAGTCCTCGGCACAGCTGAGCCAATGCCAGCACCATTCCCCTGAATCTTCACAACTTTAAGCTAGATACAGACTACATAATAAAGTATGCAGTCTCAGGTATTAAAATTTATTAATGGAACGCTGACTAATAACAGATGATATTATAGAAGAACATGAATACTAGGAAACTGAGGATTACTGGAGCTCATCTCAGAGACTGCCTATCATAACCATAAAATTCATTTTATACTGTAGGCGCTATTTTATGTAGATAAGAAAATAGTGGTACAGGTTGGTTATAACTTTCCCCATGTTATATAGATGAAAATGCAAGCAGGCCAGGATTCAAGTTCAGAAAGTTTTTATAGAGACTAGAGAAATTCCTAGACACAGAAGCAGCACATTCCAGGAAAGAAAATAGAGTAGAAGCACAAAACAGCTGTGCAAGTTTGAAGTGATATGTAACATTAATAGTACAGAAGCATTGATTTAGAAGTTGAAGGTTAGGGAGTTTGGATTTGGATAAATAAGAAGTTATCCATTTTTTAAACGGGAAACAAAATGATTAAAGTCTGGCTTTATGAAGACTTCTCTGGAAGTTTGTAGATAGTCTGAAGTGGTATGATACAAAAGATAGGGAGACCTGTTACAATAGGTAGATAGGCTGCAGTGAGGATCTGGCCAAGAGGAGAGAGCATGGAAAGAACAGGGAATATCTATAAATAAGAATTCCTGGGAATGTTTGACTTACCTAGTATCAAAATTAACTCCAAACTTTTGATAAAGAGGCATTGTGATAGAGGAAATTCAATGATAATCTCTACAGGCAAGTTTTTTGTTTTTTTTTTTAATCAGATTTCTTCAGTTTTGCTCCCTGAAGTTTGGGACAGGCCATTATAGTTCTTGTTGAATAAATAAATGACTTTCAGATATTGGATAAAGACTCCATATAGCTCAAAAAAGGCAAAAAATGTAAAGAAAGATTAAGCTTATAAGGTTTCATGCAGTCAAAACAACCAGATTTCATGAGAACTGGAGAACACCAGAAACTAGCATACTATTCACTTGAGTTTGTGTAGTAAATCGTTTTCTGTCTCTTCTCTCTCTGTATCTCCTCATCATTCCCAGCCTTAACTATCTCACCCTATTGTTATAAGCACATGAGCACCCTTCTCTGCTGTGTCGTGACAGGCTTCCCAGATTTTCAGTTTGCCTTAGCTTTGTTTTGCATTGGTGAGAACTCCAATTTATACGTACGGCCTAGAAGATTCACTACCAAGTGCTCATAAACTCTTCTCATGTGAGTTCACATGAAAAAGAGATTGAAATCAAACATTTCTATCTGAATCAGGATATCTCCCTTGGCATAATTGACACTGACAGTGGACAGGTTGGTAACAGACACACTACCTGGGAAGATGGCATCAATGAAGTAGTCAATTTTATGGTCAAGTGCAGTGCCATATACATTATTTCTAATCATTGACAATAGATTGCCCTTGATGGGACTGAAATATTAGGCAAGGAAACTTAAAGAATTTAGGTAATTGAATTAATGTAGCACATATCATAAGTGGTTTTAAACAAGACTCCAAATCTACTGCTTAATCACTCTAAAATGTATACCTTGTCCTTTCTATTTCTCACTGCAAGGTACTACTAAGAAAATTAAGGAAGTTAAAATCAGGATGTCTGTTTTTTTCTGATTGGGAATCATCTAGGCCAAGCTATAATGGGCCAGGTGCTAGTTAGTGTAGTCAGCTAATTTCCCTGACCCTACATCAGCCTCACCTTACATCCAACACACAATGACTCCAGGATGGATAAAATCTGTCTTCATGCTTTTCTTATAATTAAACATTGTAGAACTTAAACCTTATATTTCTAGCCTTTATGAACAGAGCTGTTCTTTAAGATGTTATATAATCTTACTATGATAACTGTAGTTATTGAAATGTATTGGCAGAATTCTAGCAGAAAATTTCAAGAAATTGTAGAGTTACTATGCTAGTCCGCTTGTCCTCAATGTGACGAAAATACCTGAAAAGAGCAACTTAGAGAAGGAAAAAGTTATTTTTTGGCTCATGGTTTCAGACAGTCAGTCCATAGTTGGCCAACTCCATTTCTCTAGGCACAGGTGAGGTGGAACATCATGGTACAAGGATATGGAAGAGGACCACTGCTCTCCTGGTGACTGGGAAAAGGATAAATCAAGGTGAAGGACCCTCAGGGAAGATGAACCCTTCCAGGACATGTCCCAGCAAACCACCTTCCAGCCACACTCCTATTTAGTTATTACCCAGTCAGTTGATTCAAACTAAGATGGACTAGTGAGGTTATGGATCTTATAATCTAATCATCCCAACTCTGAATGTTCCTGCACTAACACAGAGGCTTTGGGAAGACACCTCATAGCCAAACCCAAACAGTTATGTAACTTCCACATCAGATGTACGTTAGAAGAGTTAATTATTTTTTAGCTATTTAGCTCTAGGTAGTGGGTAGTTCCACTTATGTGACAAAGAAAAGAAATAGTCAGTGGAAAGACAGAAAGTATAAACAGGAGAGAGAAAATTAATTCAGTGAGGCAACTGAGAAGGAAGGAGGGGGTGGAAATAAAATAATTGCTGAGAAAAATAGGTAAAGACATGTATCTTTTCGTAAGTGACAAGAAGGAGAAGATATGGTCAAATAAGAGAAATCTAACTGGACACCACATTCTAAATAAAGAAGTAAATGATGTGTTTTTCTAGGTGAAAGGAGTGAAGCAAGAATTTGTACTTGAGAAATAGAGAAAAGGTCTGGAAAATAATTTATCCATAAGATTCACTCATGCAAATTTATATGGGATTATATTGACATCAATACACCAATAATATTAATTTAATGTTCATAGTATTTACAAGTATGTTCTAAAGCAGGAAATAATATCTAGTTATCCTTCATATGATTCAGACACTACTACAATACCATTCATGTAGTAGTTGCTTAATAAATTTTGTTCATAAATAAATGAGGAAATAAATAATATTGTATTCTATCTTTCATTTAGAACATAATTATATTGTGTTCTAACTTCAAAGACCTATTTGGAAATATTTGAGCAATTATTTAATAGTTTTTAAAATCTGCTTATGCATTTGTAGTTTAGCTATTAATGTTAAGCATTTATAACAAAAAATCTATATAATCAAAACGGCTTAAGTTCTGTGATATAAAGATAGGAAGAATGTTTTTACTAGGTAATATTATTGTTGAGAAAAATTCTTAAATTCATTTTCATAAAAAGTAGAAAATTATTGACAAACACATCTAAATTTGCAGATTGGTTATTTTTCAGAGGTTATTTGGGGTCATAATTGTAAATCTCATTACCTTGCTTGAAGGAGGTCTCTTTCATTATTATGGTGCTGAGGTCCATATCCCTGAAGCTAATTGCAAGGTAGAGCTGCAGAGTTCTAATTGTTTGCCATCAAAATAGCTGTGTAAGCTTGATTAACAGTGTTCAGCAACATTCATAATAGTCCAAGCCTGGCCCTGCATAAAATAGAAACTGGGAAAAAAATCAATAAGATTTAATAAGATCAGGAACAATCACTTACAATAGTACATCAATCACACAAAGTAATAGGTGCAGGATTTGATAGGGTCCTGAACTGCCTGAGAGATTCATAACCAGTACTCCTTAATGATTTGTTCATTTGCATTTTATCAATCCAGCTACAGCTGACAAGCAGAAGGAGCAGGAAAGAAATATGTTGACTTAAACTCATCAGCTTTGCAATTAAAAAAATAACATATAATAGCAAATGTCTTGTCACATGGAAATCTGATGTTATTACAAAGATTTGTGCAATCATTGGCTCTTCATACTGAGCTGCTGTTAGACTTACAGAAGAGCTGGGATAACAGTGTCCCTGTGGTCACTAGGAAGTCTCAAAAGGTTAGAAAGAATGTCCAAGTGAATATAAATTTCCTTTCCACCTCTCATAGACCCCAAATGCATAATAATATTTAATGGAAAATGTGCATATTTCCTTGTTTTTATCTCTTTGAAATAAATGAGGCTCCTGGCTTTGCCTGAGGCAAAGCCTCTATCAAATGCTAAAACAATCATAATGAGATGGCTTTCTGGTGATTATTGCTTATCATTATATCTTCTTTCAGTTGATGTTATGACTTTATAAAGTAATCATGCTATATTTACAATCTTTATTAAAACACATTTTGGGAAGTAAGGTAAATGGATAAAATGAAATTGTGTAAACAAATTTCTGATTCTAAATAAATGATAGTCAGTAATATGAAAAAATAATCCCCCTATAAACATCATAGGCATAATGAAAAGTCTGAGCTATTTCCAAGAAATTCATGTGGATTCCTGCTTTGAAAATTTCATACAGGTTTTCTATGGAGAGAATTATGAGTGGTGGGATGCAGAGCACATTGTCAGAAGCCAGCATTGGTACCATCCAAAATGTGGATTAATTAGTCTCTGTCCAAAACTACAGTACATAATGTGCTACTTCAGAGAAAAACATTATGATTCAGGTCTTTGTAGATGATGTTTAAATAGCTGATTTCTGTATAGGATGCTTTAATTCAATCAAAGTACAGGTAAAATCCCATTATGATAGACTCCATGGGGCCTCTAAATTGTTTTGTTGTGGTAGAATTTGGTTAAAATGAATAAATACATTTATCACATTCTCAGTGTGCAGTGCATACTAGAGAGTCAGACTGGATGCCCAGCCCTTTTCTATTGAATTAACACATGAAAAGAAATGCTTTGAATGGAAGAGGGAACCAGGAGCAAAATATAAAGCTCCCTACTTTTCAGGCTTTCCTGTATCTTAAATCACTTTAAAGTGATCTCGCCGTTAAGATAACATATTTTTTTTCTTTCCTAAAGGTAAAATTGATTAGGGTGACCAGAATATTGAAATCTCAAGTAGTGAAGAAAATAAAAGTAATTATTATTTGCTTTGACAAAATAATTGTAAAAAACTCAATTATATGATGCTTTTTATCTACTTTCCCTGTAAAGTAAACCACCCAGAATCAAATGCTTCAATTGAGTTGACTTTTCTACAACCATTAATTAGAGAGGATTAGTAAATTTACCAAGAATCAATTCATAGGGTGCCTATTTGCCTAAAAGCAAATTGATAAATGTCCAATTTATTGAAAGATCAATTCACATTAATTTTTGGCATTCAATGATTTGTTTTTGGATAATTGATTCAAATATCAATTGTTTAAGAGTCCTTATAATATGAAAATGGTTTTATTATTCTGAACATTCTTTTCTTTCATTCTGAAAAAAAAAAATTAGCACTGATATCATAGACCTAGGAGACACAGAAAGTAATGAAATATGCAAAGACTTTACAACATAAACAACATATATCTTACAAATATTCTAATAATATAAACATTAGTTATCTGCTCTCAGGGTTCAGAAGAAGGAGGTTGGTAGAGTGTCCATTTGATTTATCATCTCCAAGCCCCGGCCCTTTTGACAGTAGAAAGTGGGCTGTTAATAGTCACATTGGAATAGGAGGAGTAAACAATGACTGTTTCAAGAAAACTAGAATATATGCTCACTTTAGCTATAAGAGAATAAGGTAAGGTAAATGTTGTTGAGAAATAGTATGAGAGAAATTGTGATTTGAAATGTTGAAAGGAAGTAGAATTTCCTCATTCCGTGTGAACCAAATCTATTTCATGGATAAATGAATGTGGGCAATAAGACACAGTCAAGGAAGTGTCTTGAGTTCTCACTAAAGGGAGGAAGACCTTGGAAAGATCAGCTGTGGCTGAATATGGAGGACCTTAGATGTAGATTTTGTTCACAAGAATAGCAGATTCATTTTTTCAAGTGTTTTTTTTTTAATAGTGAAATAGAATTAAAACCTATGGTATTAAGGGGTTAGTGGTTTCTATTCCAAAAACAGAGACCCAGATTTGCTTCCCAGCTCCACATTGACAACTTTGTGAAATTGTTTCATCTCCATAAATTTTGTTTTCCTATATGATGCATAGAAATCACCTACAGTATGCTTAGCACATGGCAAGCACTCAATGCTTATTAGTTGTTATTATTTAAAAAATACACTAATTGTGAGGGCATAATTAAGAACTTATCTCAAATTTTATGCATATAACTATGAGAAAATGTTAAATTATAAACTGATAAATAATATCATTAATAATGATGAATAAATAATAAGGCTTCAATGAAATTTCTATAGTATAATGAAAAAAAATATACCTGATGGCATTCTTGAGAATGGAAGAAGACAAGACTAAACAAAGGAATATTATTTGAGAAATGTATTGCAAATACTTTGGTAGCTCCCCAATAACTAAGCCTCCTAGAAGTCACCCCTTTGTGAGTTCTTTAGCTTTCTCAATCGAACATGTGATACAGGTTGAATATGGTAAGCATTTTCACATTAATGTTTGCCTGTTTCCTTTTGGAGTGGAAATATTCTTGTGACTTTTCTGTTTCTCATTCCCCAATGTATTGTAGGTGCCAAAAGGGTATATAATTTATCTATAGTTTAAATTTTTGAAATTAAGAGAACCAATAACCAAGCATCCTTATTCATACCTAGACCTGATTTGGATGACAAGATCCTGTTCTTTGAGATAGTATCTGGTGTCAAAATTAGATGAGATTTTGCATTTTGGGAAGATAGCAGAAGTCTGTAGTTTGTATGTGGAAGGGAAGTAAGCCATTTGGGGCTATAGGGATAATTTTACTTTGGTGCACCCGCTTCTACAATGAAGTATGTCCCCTACTGGTCATGCATTTATATATTCCTCTCTTCCATTGACTCTGAGCTTGACATGTGACTATGACCTTTAGCTAAAGGGACGAAAATAAGTATAATATAAATGGTATTCTGATAAGTCCATCCCTTTGAAGTTGGTCTTTGTAGAATGCTCCTTCTCTGTACCCTGAAGCTGCAAGAAAGTCCAGGTAGAATGACCAAGATAACAAGGAAGTAAAAAGATGTCCTCCCAAGTTTTAACTGTTTTACTCACCCAAGCTAAAGTGCTGAGCAACTAAAGAGGCCACCAGTGCATTTCACCCTAAGAGATGCCAGGGGAACAGAAATACAATATTTTCAACCAAGCCCACCCTTAAGTATATGATGTGGAAAATACATGCTTACTGTTTTACAATATTGAGTTTGGGGTTAATGTTTTATAGAGCAAACAGATAACTGAAACAAATCCATTTATTTATTTACTTATAATTTTGAAATGATTAAAGAGGCATGTTGCAACAATAAGTCATAGGATTTGATGGATTATTTATTTATTTATTCATTCATTCATTTATTTTGGGTACTGGAGAATGAATTCAGAGGCACACAACCCCTAAGTCACATCCCTGGCCCTATTTTGTTCAGGTCCTTGGCCCATTTGTTGATTGGGTTATTTGTTTTTTGTGTTTAGCTTTTTGAGTTCTTTATATACCCTAGAGATTAGTGCTCTATCTTATGTGTGAGGGGTAAAAATTTGCTTCCAGGATGTAGGCTCTCTGTTCACCTCACAGATTTTTCTTTTGCTGAGAAGAAACTTTTTAATTTGATTCCATCCCATTTATTGATTATTAGTTTTAATTCTTGTGCTATTCAACATAGGAAGTTAGGGCCTACTCCCACATGATGAAGATTAGGACCTACTTTTTCTTCTATTAGACTCAGAGTCTCTGGTTTAATTCCTAGGTCCTTGATCCATTTTGAGTTGAGTTTTGTGCATGGTGAGAGATAGGGGTTTAATTTCATTTTGTTGCATATGGATTTCCAGCTTTTCCAGCACCATTTGTTGAAGAGGCTATCTTTTCTCCAGTGCATGTTTTTGGCACCTTTGTCTAATATAAGATAATTGTAATTTTGTGGGCTAGTCTTTGTGTCCTGTATTCTGTACCATTGGTCTACCAGCCTGTTTCGGTGCCAATACCATGCTGTTTTTGTTACTATTGCTCTGTACTATAGTTTAAGTTCTGGTATAGCAATATCACCTGCTTCACTCTTCCTACTTAGAATTGCTTTAGCTATTCTGGGTCTCTTATTTTTTCAGATGAATTTCATGATTGCTTTTTCTATTTCTATGAGGAATGCCATTGGGATTTTGATCGGAACTGCATTAAACCTGAATAGTGCTTTTGGTAGTATCGTCATTTTGATAAAATTAATTCTGCCTATCCATGCACAGGGTAGATCTTTTCATCTTTTAAGGTCTTCTTTGACTTTTCTCTTTAGGGTTCTGTAGTTTTCATTATATACATTTTTCACCTCATTTTTAAGTTGATTCCCAAGTATCTTGTTTTTTGTTTGTTTGTTTGTTTTTTGAGGATATTGTGAATGGGGTAGTTTTCCTCATTTCCTTCTCAGAGGATTTGTCACTGATATACAGAAATGCCTTTGATTTATGAGTATTGATTTTATATCCTGCTACTTTGCTGAATTTATTTACTAGTTTTAGAAGTTTTCTGGTGGAGGTTTTTGGGTCTTCTAAGTGTAAAAAAAGCATAGCGTCAGCAAATAGTGCTAGTTTAAATTCTTTTTGTCCTATACTTATCCCTTTAATTTCTTTCATCTGTCTAATCACTCTGGCCAGTGTTTCAAGAACTTTGTTGAATAGAAGTGGTGAAGGAGGGCATCCCTGTCTTGTTCCAGATTTTAGAGGGAACAAACATGCTACTGAATGAATGATGGGCTACAGAAGACATCAAGGAGGAGATTAAAAAATTCTTAGAGGTAAATGAGAACACAAACACAACATATCAAAATCTCTGGGACACTATGAAAGCAATACTAAGAGGAAAATTCTTTGCATGGAGTTCATTCCTTAAAAGAAGAAAAAGTCAACAAACAAATGACCTCATGCTGAGGCTGACTTTGGAGTTTGTGAACCTCCTACCTCAGCCTCCTGAGCTGCTGGGATTACAGGCGTGTGCCACCATGCCTGGCGATTTGTTGAATTATTATGTGTAAGGATGTATGATGCTACAATGATTGACTATAAAGTGTTTAATTTGAAATCGGTAGATTTTTATATCTAAAGAGGACAGAAAACCAAAGGAAAAAATTTATAAAGTTGGGATGGAAAGAATGACTTTAATTTTAAAAACAAATTTTAAATGTCATTTTATCTATTCTGGAAACTTTAAAAGAAGATACTACTTTCACATCCATGCTTTCACAAGCACAGGAAAGCCAGTAATAAAGGAATGCTCATTTATATACATACTTCTCATTTTGTTCTACTTCTGCTTGTGTTCAGTGGTTTCTCTCCAAGGCTCTGCACAGTAGGCAGAATAATTCCTCCCATAAATACAACCATGTGTTTATACTTGGAAACTGTGTGTATGTTAGTTTTCATGGAAAAATGACTTGGCATATGTAGTTAAGGTTACTAACCTTAAAGCAGGGAGATCATCCTGGATTGTGTGCTTGGGACCAATCTAATTGTATGAATACTTAAAAGCCAACAACTTTTTTCCAGATGGAGACAGAGAGATGTGCAGGAAGAGAAAGGAAAACATATTCAGAAGGAAAGGGGGGTAAGAGATTCCAAATATGAGAAGTTTGGGGTGCATCTTTGTTGGTTTGAGATATAGAGAGTATGTGCACAAGCTCAAGGTAGATATTTCAGGGGATAAAGACATCCCTTAGCTGACAGCCATCAAGAAAACATTGACCACAGTCCTCTAACTGCAAAGAATTAAAGTTGACAACAACTTGCATATACTGAGAAGCAGATTCTTCTTCAGAAGCTCCAGAAAGGAAGATAAAGTTTAATTTTTTGGCTTATAAGAGCAAGAACAGAGGAACTAGCTAAATCACAGTGTCCCTAGTCTTCTAACCTATGGCAATTATAAAGTAATAAATGGAAGTTGTTTTAAGTCACTACATTTTCTTGTAATTTTTTATGGCAGCAATAGAAAACCTGCATGCTCTATTCTCCAGGTTCTCTTATTTATGCCTGGCTTATCTTGCACACCATTTATGCATCACCTCAGAACCTGTTGGCCTTATCTGTCTTTTATTTCATCCACTAATGTAGTGACCAGTTCTGAAAAGGCCCCAATAAACAGAATTATCTTGACATTCTGCAGATGTCATGCTGTCATTCTGGTTCACAATAATGATAAAATTATTTCAATTGGGTCAGGTGCACAAGGACTGGGAAAAATGCTCAGTGTCCTAAGATATGGTATTTGTACAAGAAGAGAGAAAAATTAAATCTCAAGAAAAAAGCAAGTGAACCATTTAAGAGTTTAAAGGTATGTGGGCATCCTAAGACTTCCCCTTTTCTCTCTTCTGTGATTCACAACTGCCATGGAGAGGCAGGATCTGGTGGGAGCTATTTTCATTTTGAAGGAAATTTATACTTCACTTGGAACTCCTGATCTAGTTCATTTATTAGAAGACTGAAATTCTTAAACAGGGCTCAGGTTGAAGTGCAGAAGTCTTCCCTGCCACCTGGGCTGTATGATCAAACCAACCTAATGATTCTAGTGGTATCTCTGTTGGGTAAGGACAGTAAGTGACAAGCCCTATAGCAGAACTGAAATGTGGGCTCAGCTTCAGAACAAGAACAAGACCTTCTCCAATAATGACTATTTTCAAAATATCTACAATGTCTCTGACAACTGAAGCTTTTCCACTAATCCATCCACATTGTCTGCTTATAGAATTGTATTTGACCATTGTTATGGCTTGGGTACGAGGTGTATGTGGTATCTCTCCAAAGTTCCTGTATTCATGCTGGAGTTGAAATGATGAGATTAAGAGAGCCATGACCTAAGCAGTGGATTAATCCATTTGACTGATTGATAATTTAAATGGATTGCTGAGTGGTAACTGTAGGTAGGTGGGGCATAGCTGAAGGGAGTTAAGTCACTGGAGGCATGTCTTGGGAGTTCATTTTTGTCCCTGGTGCCTTGCTCTATCTCTCTATGCCACCCAATATGATAAGTTGAACAGCTTCCTTTGCCCTGCCCTTTTACCATGATGGTCCACCGCACCTTGGGCCAAGAGTGGCTATGGACTGAGACCTTTAGAACCAGGAGCCCAAAATAAACTTTCCCTCGATCTAAGCTGTTCTTGTCAGGTATTTGCTTACAGTGACAAAAAGCTATCTGACACAGCCATCATCTGAACTTACCCTATGATGGAATGGACTCTACATCTTCTTACCTACAAAAACTGAGGCTCTGAATAATAGATATAACAAATGACAGGAGAAATTCAAATGATGCCATTGTTGGACTGCATTGATCCCCTCTTATGCCATTTCTGATAGAACAGGTTTTATCTGTCTCCCTCCAGCCACTCTATGGAACTAGTTCAGCACAGCTTTATGTAACATATAGTCAATGCCAATTTTCCTCAAGTTTATGTGACACACCTTCAAACTTCTTTCTTCATAGTTCTTTGTTTGATTCTATGGTGTGGAATGAGAAAGAATCCACTCAACACTTATGCATATGCAACTTGGAACTATGAAAGAGTTAACACACATTATTCAGCCCTTGCAACAATAAAGAATGGTAGTAGCAAATAAACATTTTTCTTATTCTCATCAAAACATAATCCTAAACCCATTTTACACAGCTTAGGGATTCCATAAATTCATGCCATCATCAACACAAGTGGCTGCCTTGAGAGTACATATATTTTTGTAAGATGAGTAAAATTAAGTTTTTCTTCTGAACCAATTAAGAGCAAGTTATTGACATGACATTTTGTTAACTTCAAATATTTAAGTGGGGGAATTCCTAAAAAGAAATTTTCCCTTATTATCACCATATAATAACTGACAATGAGAAATAAGCATTAATATATTATTATATCAATATAGAGACAGGATTAATTTTTGCCAATTAGCTAAATTTCTATAGAAGAGGAATCCAATATACATGTTGTTTTTAGTTATCATGTCTTTTCATCTTGGTCTATTTAGTATAGGTAGTCAGCCTTCACTATTATAACCTTGACATGTTTAAATATTATAAGCCAGTTATTTTGAAAAATGCCCCTTAGTTTGAGTTTTCAGCTCTATTCTCATGATTAATTTGAAATGATTCACTTTTGTCATGAATATCAGATCATCCTATCAGGTGGTACATGATTTTGCTTTGTCCCTTAATTGTTGTATTAATTTTGATTACTTGTTTAAAGTGGTGTCTATCTAGCTTTTATTTACAAAGTTACTTATATTATCCTTTTGTAACTAATGAATGCTTTGTGGAAAAGTTCCCATTCATATACAAACTTTGCCCACTAGTTTTAGCACCTATTATTCCTTACCAACTTATAACAGTTGTCAAATAATTGTTTCCTAATTCTCATTTCATACTTCCTTCCTCGTGTGTTAATTAACATAGCTCAAAAAGAAAAAAAAAAACTTTCAAACTTTGATACATGCATTTTTAATTATATCAGCTTAGCCTCATTAATTCCTATTTTAGTCAATGAGTTATAATGTATTAATATTTTTATGTATTTTAATGTTCAATTTATCTAATTTTGTAAATGGTATCATCTTTTGGTTGACTCTTGTGTCTTTTTGGCATGTCTCATAATTCTTTCAGCACATTAAAAAAAAAAAAAACTTCTTGAAGAATGTTCCAGGCTTATGTTGTATTTTCCCTGATGAAGACCATATGCCCTATAAACTTGCCATTTCTCATTTCTCCAAAGATAACCCACTTCTTTTGGTAAATAATGGCATCTAGAAACTAAGATCTGAGTGTTATATGAACTCTCTGCTGTTGAGATCTCACTATTCCAAAGCCTGGGTCTCTCAGTCCACACCCCTACGCGCACACACACACACACACACACACACACATTTGTTACTGACATAAAACAATTCCTGAGGATGTGAAGTTGAGAAGAAGGAAAAGCCTGTCAGGAACCTGGTATTTCCTGATCCAGTAAGTATGTCTTGGTTATAAAGTATAAACCTAGTAGTGTGTTTATTTGCTAATGATTTTAAGGTCTTTATGCTCAAATCTAGCTTAATTTTCACACACAATTTTTAAAAATTACTTAGTAGATTGTTTCACTATTTTGTTATGTGTAATATTCCAGAAGAGTTCAGTGTCTGCAAAGATCACATAAATCAGTTTAGCATTGTCCATTCTTAGAAGTTTGGACCATTGTTAATTTTGTACATAATTTACATAATGTGTAAATGATATACCTTCTTCTTTTTGATTTCAACATTAACATGATTAGAATTGATTAAAATGCTATACTTGTCTTGTAAATTGTGGTTTTCATTGACACCATTTTTTTTATAAGAAGAGTCATTTCTTAATCAGCAATCCAAAAATCAGTTTCTGAAAAATTTCTTCCAGAGAACAAAATATATAAAATATGATGTCAAATGTATTTTTTAATTATTTAAAAAGATCTAGCCAAATAAAATATGGCAAATGGATGCTTTTGCTCTTACATTTAATAGGGGATGCTGACCCCCAATGATAGGAGACTCCCTCTTCTGATGAATTATGCAATTACATTGATGGATGGTTAATTGAGTTAGTGTGGCAGACCATATGTTTACCCATGACCTGAATGTCATTGATCAGGTTTTGGTTTCACATCTCTGGCCTATGAATGTATACTATTTTGGAAAATACCTGTTTTTAAACTTCTGGTTTGCAATGTGCTCTGATATTAATAAAGCCCTCATGTGAACTTTCATAGATGATAGATAGGGAGATAGATAGACAGATAATACTTAGTTCTAGTCTATTGAGAGAGAATGTAAAAGAATATGCACAGCTGGCTCTTACCAGAATTGTATAGTAGGAAAAGGATGGGTGTGCAGCCATGTATTTATGAATTAAGTATAGGCAATTGAAATGAATGGAATCTTGTGGCTTCAAGAGAAGTGTATAAAAAGTATAAGTGTATAGAGAAGTGTATAGGAGAGGACTGACTGAAGACATAGACATTTTGGGATCTTCACTATTCTGATTTTGGAGACCGAACATGCCTTATAATAGCCTTACCTAGTTTCCTTAATGACACAATGTAAACAATATCTATGTCATAAAGTGTTGTGAAGTTTAATTAAAATCCTCTATGTATTGTACCAAGTGCAGTTCATAGCAGGAATTCAATTAATATCAATGATTTTCATTATCCTTATAAATCTCACAAAAATATGTGGCAGTTAGAATAGCAATGACAATAACAATAGCAATAATATAACTCTCATTCCAGTGAACACATAAAGGAATTGTACTGAAGATATCATTCTAATGATCTTTATGACAATTGTTTGACAATTGTATTATTGTTAGAATTGATTATTAAAATTTTATTAGTAGTATTATTATTTCCATTTTACAGATAACAAAACTGAAGATTCTAAGAGTCAATAAATAATAAATCTTGTTCAATCACAAGTTGAATAAGTAGTAGAGAACAAAATCATATTCATGCTATATAACTCCAAAGCTGATGCATAAACACATATAACACTATTTCTGAACTTAGCAATGGAAAAAAAAATAGCTATCATACTCAGCTCTCTTATTTTCATATGCCCACTTTTAAAAGTCTATTCAAATGTCCACCAGTAAAGCAAAAATAATAGGAAAACTAAGGCAAGTCAGAATTCTTGATGACAGAGCTTCTACAAACTAATGAAATCACCATGTAGTGATATGTGATTCTGGGTTACCATTATGATCTTCTTGAGTGGCAACTTTGAAAAGGAAAAGAGGATTCTGGTTATCTATTATTCTTCATATAAATATTCTATAAATACTAATAATTCCCCTCCATCATTGCACTCATCTTTTAGCTTAGAAAAAAAATATGAACTGATTTTTAAAACCAGTTTCATAGCACTTAATGATGTGTGATTTATCTTGAGTCTACATGAGAAAAAAAAATTCTATCTAGTGGGAAAATACATTTGTATCACATAGCAATATTGGAAAAATTCTAAGTTGCACACCCAAATATTCACCCTTGATCTACACACCCTGTATAATCCTTAGGTCTGTGAATGTGATGAATGTCTCTCCCATGATTTGTTTAATTATATGCCTCAGTTGACTTTAAGGAAAGCCTGTTATGTGGCATGAGTCTGACTTAATCAGCAGAGCTGCTGATTTTAGACATTGAGAGTATGAAAGGGATTTCACAGGAGAATTTCTCTATTGCCAGCTTTGAAAGTTTAGGTGACCATGAGACAGGGAAAGCAGGAAGCCATTCAAAGTTAAGCAGTTCCTCACTTAATAGCCAGTGAAGAAACCAGTACATCAGTATTGCAATCTCAAGGAATAGGATTCTGCAAATAACCTGAATGAACTTGAAGTTGCATATTCTCCAGATCCTGTAGATGAGAACCCTGCTTGGCTGACACTTTGTTTTCAGCCTGAGAATCAATAAATTCTTACCAGGACTAGATGTCCTGAGATTGTCATACTGAGCCTAAACCTTAGTAAATAAGTGTTGTTTTAGATTACTCAATTTGTGCTTATCTGTTACATAGCAAGAGAAAGCTAATAGATACCATTTAGAATATAACTCATTTATAAGCAAGAAAGTTACTCTTAGGAGAAATTTTTTAAAAAATGATTATGTGGGCTTATAATATAAAATGCCCACAGGTCTATTAGCACACAAGTGCCATGCATCTGTATAATATAATTATGAAATATAATATAACATAAATTGGAAGCATGATACATATTTTGGTAAAACATGTCCCTGAACTTTGATTATTTTTAAGTAACCATTTTGATCTTGAGAGTCAAAACAAACATATGTATGTTTGTTTTTCAAAATGACATAAAGTACTATGTATACTTGTGGAAATCATTTTAAATATTTTCCCTCTAAATCAACAATTTTTAAAGCTATTTAAAAAATGTTAAATGTTTTAAGGTAAGTACTCTGATTTTATGTGAATGCAGCAGAACGTGCATCTAAGTAGCACTTCTTTATCTATGAGGTATCTTTGATGATTCCTCCAGTTTGACAAGTAACTGTCTGCTTTTGAGCTCTTTAGCTTGCATCAACATGGAGATGAAATGAGACTTGAACAACATGTACTGCTGAAACAAAATAGCATACAATCATTGTATTGTCAAAAATTAAAGCTTTGTAATGGACAAAAATAGCTAATGGAGCAGGATCTTTTCATTCAATCATTGATTTTCTCACAAAAAGTCCAGAATTAACTTAAATATCTTTTGTTCAATGACTTTAGCCTATAATAATAGTAAGGAAAAAAAGAGAGCTCATGTCTGCTGTATATTTTTTTAGGGCTACATTGAAAGAGATTATGATAATATACATATAATAAAATCATCAACAATGGTCGAGTCCTGTAATTGTGAACTAAATTCAAGAAGGCTGCCTTGAAGAGGAGAACTAACAGTGTCTTCATTTTGATTAGCTTACCTTTTCAAGTGTTCTGCTCAGAACCTCTATCACACAAATAGAAGCAAGAACTTTATTATCATCACTAAAGCAACTGCAGGGAAATTTATTTCAAAACAGTTGGCTACCTGAAAATTTTTTCTGGATGGAAAGAGGAGCAGATGATATAAAATATTTTAATTCACTTTAAAAAATCATTCTATGGTTTAAACTAATGCACTTTCTTTAACATTAGCAAGACAGTTCAATTGCTTAATATATTTTTTCATTTAAGCAATAAGAGATCATACATATATATCTGTGTATTGTATAAGCTAATTTCTATCTTCTTTATGACATGGTGTTCAGCATTATTTTTCCTTTTTTGAAAGCAACTTATAAAACTTTATAAGGAATAGTGTGTATTGATAATTCAAAATTTGAGTATGTCACTTCACAATGTTGTTTCTGTGAAATACATTTAAATGAAGAGCATTGCACCAAATATTAATATATATGAACAAATGAAAATAAATGAATACTGATTTCTTTGTCTTGTACAAGAATGACTACAGTTTTAAAACAAGTTTATTTATTTTTTGCTCTCTTAAATTTCTGTGAAAGTAAATGCTTTGTTCTTCCTATATCTTTTCATGTCTCTCAACTTTATCATGAACATACATGGTTCAAAGTTGCTGACAATCTGCATTTAAAATAAGATGATCATGTGGTTGGGCTGCCTAGGCAATTTTTAACCTTTATATCATTGCTGGAGCCAGAGTTCTGAGAACTTCGTTTATAATGGCCTTTTAAAAATGCCTTTCTGGACTGATAAGACTTACTTTTTAAGTACTCTTTGCCTTCTTTAACTGAAAAAGGCATGACGAGATTTCAAGATCTCCTGGAATGTATTTGTATGCATGAATTATGCACATTCGTAAGATAGCATGGCTACCTTTAGCCTTCCCCTATAAAAAGTGTTCCACTGATGACTAAGGAGTTGAATTCTCTGAAAAATTTAGGGGATCAGGTATTTTCTGAGACAAATGATAGAAAATAATTTTCAAGGCTTTCATAATCTTTCTGTGAATTCTACTATTGGTAAGACTAGAGAATTAAATCTTACAAATGTGTGAAATTATGCATGAAAATAATAATAAATGGATAAAGATATGCTTGTGGTAAAACTTTAAATGATGCATGGATTATTTTTGAAAAAAACTTATTGAGTACTTTAAAATCTAAAGTTGAGTTTTTCCCCTTCATTATTTTATTTTAGTATTCAGTCAGGTCAATGATCCTTGTGAAGCATATATATTTATATTAGGTATCTAAGTTCAATTGTTTAAAATTAATAATTAGTTGTTAACCATACTTTTAAAAATTATTTCTCACAAAGTTTGATTAAATCAATTAATTCTATTATTGGATATGGGAGAATTTCATTGTGATTTTTCTGCTTCTACTCAGCAAAAAATGAGTTTTTATTAATTTTTTTCATATCTATGCTTGTATTATTTCCAACAATATTTTTGGATCTAAATGTAAGTTAAGGAGTAAATTGGTAACCAAATGAGATATAGAACCATTCAAAAATATTTTTCAACCCTGAAATATATTTTTAAGGGAGTTTTACCTCTTCAAATTAGCATGGACATTGGGGTAATATTGGCCATTTGATATTTATATTATTAATATTACCAAGTGAAAGTGGTTTCCTATGATAGTAATAAAATGTAGTGTAAATGTAGAAAATAACTGGACTTTTAAGATTGCACACATGCTAATGTGCGTATTAACCTCAAAAATCCATAAATTTCTTTATTACAAATACAGTCTTTAGATTTTAAATTGTTTTAACATAAATTATTTTTGGTTTAAAAGTTTACAAAATTTTGGAGGCTGCCAGTAGATGGCATTCTGGTTTCTGTAAGAGTTGTTTATTTGGGGATGGACTCTTTTCTTTGAGAAAAGGAAAAAGAAACTGACAATAGGAATTTGATTCAAAAGGTTATTAGACCTTCTTGAGAAAACTGCAGCCATTCCAGAAACAGTTAAGTCTCTAACTATGTTTGCTGTATTTTTCTTGGTTATATTTGGTGTGCCAAACTCAGTTAATTTGTTAATGCTCAAAGTTGTGATTCTAAAACTTTAATATAACTTTATTGAATAAAAATATAATGCTGTTACTGATTTTCAAAGAAACTATTGAAAATAGTGTCTCAATTTAATTCAAAACATTATGATTGATAATCAACTTATGTTAAAAATATTTTATTTCCTACCAGCATAAATTCATATGCATCAGCATCATTCAATCATGAATGAACAGATGAGCCAATTTTCCTTTTGAAAAATTATTATTCTCAAATTAGCTATTTCCAAATAATATACATGATCTAAAATGGCTTCCTGCCTATAATTCATAGGTATTTTTCAAATGAATAAATGAATAAAAAGTATAATTATAACATTAATATACAATTTCTAAATTTATTTCTACAATTATATAAAGTCCTTAAAACATTTTTTATAACATAAATTTCCCAATGTGGAAAATAGGCCTCTACTATTTTTGAGAAAACCTTTCCTTAAATCTTAGTTATAAGTTAATTTATACTAACTAGATAACTTGTATAACATCATCCTTTGTAGTTGCATTATTTATTTTAGAATGAGTATGGAGGAATTAAGCCCCGACGTCCCTAAAAAATACATTTTTATAGAGCAAAGAATTAGAAATATTGTTAAACAAATTGAAAGTGCAAATAAGACCAAGGTTGATGATCATTTAAGATAGCAACCGATTTCTAAATACTATTTTCTTCCATGTTGTTAATTTGTGGAAAAATAATAAAATAATTGCACAATTATCTCTTGTTAAAATAGTCCTCTTTAGTACTGTACTTGATAGGTTATATATACAAAACAATTGAAAAGGAATTAAAGCACTTTTTCAAAAGTTCAGACTTTTTACCAACTCAATCTTTCCTTTAGTAGTTTAATGAAATGACTTTTTACTGTAATGAATCCCAGATAATATTCCAAGTTAGAAGGAGAAATCAATTAATCCCAAATGATACCTTAGAATTCCTGGTCTGACTATAGTTTCCAAAGGTATCGATTTTTCCAAGTTACTTAAAGATTCTTCCACCACAGAAGGTTTAGAAACATGGAGATTTCTTGTTGTCTGCATAATTCAAAATGGCAGGTACTTTGTTATTATAAGTAAGCATCTACTTAGAACAGTGTTATTTTAATGCACAAAGCTTCAGCAAGTTTATCCATTCTTGTTGGCTTTGCTCTAAAGCTATTGCCTCTAAAAATCTTATATCTCTAATAAGATTTATATTTCTCAGTTCTCAATTCTCAAAGCATTTTCAATATAGTTATATTTCTTAAAAATTCTTGCATTGTCTTCATATATGTGTCTTATATATTCCATGTAATAAGTTCTATAAAGGAATGTTAATTATTGCATTTCTCACAAGGGCTACTGTATTTTTATGGACTGAGTATTAACAATTATTTTTAAGTTTATTACAATGAATACTGCAATAAGCACGATAAGTTTTTTGAGTATGAAGTCAATAAAAGAATAAAATGAATAAAAGAATGTATAAATAAGTAATTATAATAGCTCACAAGGGCAAAACAAAGATTAAGCATACTCCTTGGGGAATGACAGATTAAAAAGGAAAAATTCAGGCTAATGTTTTCTTTTTTGGAGATTCATTAGTGAGATATTCCCAGTACACTTTGTTTTATTCTATAGCAGAATTTCAACTGTTAATGCCAATTTAAAATCACTAGGAGCTATATAAAGCAACACTGCTTCAATTTTCATAAAAAATGTTTAATTGCACATAATTACATTGTTACTTCTGGGCTCTATGTGGTACAAGATATTTCGACTTATTTATCTTGTACAAGTGAAACTTTTCCTCATTGAATAATGACTCCCCCTCATGTTAAATACTATAATCACAGACACGCACACACAAAAAACCATACACAAGAACACACACTATACTCACAAAAAGACACAAGAAAACATTGGAGATGGTAGTTATGTTTACTAGCTTAATTATGGTGATAATATCATGGGTGTATGCAATATGTACACATTCATCAAATTGTAGATATTTGCAGATTTTTACCCCCCAAATTATATCAATTATAGCCAAAAAAAGGGATAAAAAATGATGTTTAGTATATATAATTTGACATGTTTGGACCTATGCATAATCCATGAATTTGTCTACATTGACCATAATGATGATTTCATGTAACTTTTTTTCACATTTTTTATTCCAGTGAAATACATATACCAAAATTTACCATCTTAACTATTTTAAAGTGTATAGTTCACTTGTATTAAATTCATTTATACTATGTGCAACCTTTGTCATTATCCATTTTCAAATTCTTTCATCTTATAAAACTGAATCTCTACTGAAACTCTGAAACAATTAAGTCCCTACTCTCTTATTTCTCCCAGACCCTAACAATCACCATTCTCCTTCCTTGTATCCAAAATTTTACTTTTCTAAATAATCTTATCATGGAAATGAAATTATACAATATTTGCCATTGTTTTACTGGCTTATTTCACTTAGCACAACCTATTCAATACATGCTGCAGTGTATTGTGGAATTACCTTCCTTTTTAAGATTCCATTAGATATGTCATACTTTACTTGCCCCTTCATCTGTTCATGAAAATTTAAGTGATTTTCAATTTTTGTGAGTAATGCTGACATGAATATAAATATCTCTTTGAAAACCTGACTTCAAGTCTATTGAGTACAGACAATCCTCACTTAGTGTTGGTGAACTCATGAGTTTTTAACTTATTGGTGCCAAAGTAATATATATTCAGTAGAAACCATACGTCAAATTTTGAATTTCAAACCTTCCCTGGAGTAGTGATATTTAGTGCAAAATTCTTTCACAATGCAGGGCAGCTGCAATGAGTATCCTCTCCGGGTCAGTCATATGAACACAAGGATAAACAATGGACAGTCTATAATGTACTGTTTCTAAGCTCTGATGTTTGACAAATTAGGTGTGTTAAATGCACCTTTGATTTATAATATCTTCAACTTCAGATGGATTTACCAGGACATGACCTTGTTGTAAGTCAGGGAGCATCTGTACACACCTGAAAGTGGGAATACTGGATGATATCATTGTTATATCGTTAATTTTTTGAGGACCTGCCATATTGTTTTCCAAACTGGCTGTGCCATTTTACATTCCCACCACAGTGCACAAGGGTTCTAATTCTCCATACCAGCACAGGTTGTTTTCTGTTTTTCTGATACTAGTTATGCTAATTGATGTGAGGTTGTTATCTCATTGCAATTCCATTTGATTTTTCTTAATATTTATAGGTATTAAACATCTTTTTCATTTGCTTATTAGTCATATCTTCTTGGGAAAAATATTTATTCAAGTCTTTTGCTCATTTTTTAATTGTGTGGTTAGTTTTGTTGATGAATTTTAGGAGTTCTTAATACGGTTTACCTAAAAGATTTAGCAAATATATAGTTTACATTTTTTTCCCATTTTATGGATTGCTTTTTTACCTGGTTGATAGGATCTTTTATGCACAGTTTAAAATTTTTTTTCTGATATTGAATGCCATAAAGCATTTGCCTTATGTTTTCTTCAAAGACTGCTATTATTTTAGATCTCACATTTACATTTTTGATCCATTTGACTAAATTTTTTATATATGGTTTTGGTTCAGTATCTAACTTCATTATTTTTCATGGAGATATTTTGTTTTCTCAGCACCAGCACCATTTGTTGAAAGTGCAGTCTTTTCCTGCATTGAATAGTCTTAATATCTTTGTCAAAAATAATTTTATTATATATATGAGCTTACTTATGGATTGTCTTAGTCTGTTTGTGTTACCATAACAAAATACCTGAACTTGGATAATTTGTAAATGGGAAAATTTTATCACTCACAGTTTGGAGTCTAGAAGCCCAGTATTGAGTCACTGGTAAATCTGGTGTCTTTTAAGGGTACAGTCTTTCTCCTTCCATTATAGCACCTTGTTTCCACATTCTCACATGGTGGGAGGTGGAAGGGCAAGAGAGAAAACTTTCTATGAAGTTTCTTTTTTAAGGGCACTCATGCAATCATGTAGATAAGAGACTTTGTGACTTGATCATTTCCAAAAGGCCTTACTTCTTAATGTCACCATAATGTAGATTATTTCAATATGATTTTTTTTGATGGGGTACCAGGGATTGAACTCAGGGGCACTCAATCACTGAGCCATATCTACAGCCCTATTTTGTTTAGAGACAGGGTCTCACTGAGTTGCTTAACATCTTGCTTTTGCTGAGGCTGGCTTTGACCTTGCAATGCTCCTTCCTTAACCTCCCTAGCCGCTGGAATTACAGGAGTTCGCCACTGCACCCAGCACAGTATGAATTTCATAGGGGATAGATATTCAAACCATACCAGCACTCTTTATTCTATTCTATTGGTCTCTATATCTGTCATTATACTGGCACCATGTTGTTATTATCATAGATTTGTAGTAAGTTTTAAAATGAGGAAGTACTGAGTCCTCCATCTTTGTTCTTTTTCAAGATTTTTTTTTTTTTTAGCTATTTATGGTCCCTCAAAATTCCATATGAATTTTAGGATTGGTCTTACTATTTCTACAAAACAAATTATCATTGGTATTTTGATAGGGGTAGCATTGAATTTGTAGATAACTTTGGGTGATATGGACACTTTAACAGTAGTGTTTTCCAATTCATGAATGTGGGATATGCTTCCTTTCATGTGTGTTTTTTTTTTAATTAATATTTGACTTTTTATATTGTCCAAGTCTTTCACTTCCTTTCTGAAGTATTTTATTCTTTTCAATGCTATTGTAAATAAAATTATTTTATTTTTTCAGTTTGTTAAACAGTAATGTATATAAGTGCAATTATTCTGTTGATTAAGTGTATCATTCTATTTTCCTGAACTTAATTATTATCAACAATGTGTTTTGCTGCATAGTTTTCAGTATTTTCTGCATAGAAGATCATGATTCTGTGAACAGATCTAATTTTAATTCTTTCCCAATTTGGATGACTTTTATTTATTTTTCTTGTTTAACGTCTTTGGTTGAAATTTCTAATACTTTGTTGAGTGGAAGCGATAAAAGAAGGCATCCTTGCTTTGTTTCTGATCACAGAGGAAAAGCTTTCAGTCTTTTACCTTTTAGCATGTTGTTTACTATGAATTTTTCATCCAGCTTCAGTTTTGATTTGCCAAGTTGAAGTAGTTTCTTTATTCTTAATTTGTTAGAGTTTTGATAATAAAATAATATTAATTTTTTCAAATATTTTTACTGCATCAAATGAGATAACTGTGTGTTTTCCTTTTCATTCTTATAATGTGATAGATTATATTGGTTTTTAAGTGTTGAATCATCCTTGAATTCCTGTAATAAATCCCATTTGATCATGATGCATAATATGTTTAATATGCTACTAAGTTCAGTTTTCTAGTATTTTATTGAGGATTATTACTTCAATAATGGTGTATACTTTTATTTTGGTATCAAAGTAATTCTGATCCTATACAATAAGTTTGGAATCATTCTATCTTCTTCAAATTTTTTGAAAAGTTTACAAGAGTTTGTATCAATTTTTCTTTACATGTTTGATGAAATTCAGATAGAAAAGTTATCAGATCCAATTCTTTTCCTTGTCTGGAGATGTTTGATTATTGATTCCATCTCTAGCAATTAAAGTTGTATTTACATTCCTATTTCTACATGATTTAATGTTGGTAAGTTTTGTGTTTCTATAAATTTGTCCATTGTATCTAGTTTATCCAATTTGTTAGTAGTCTATTAATTATAATCTCCACTTAAAATCTTGTTTTATTTTTGTACAATCTGTATTATCACCCCCACTTTCAGTTATGATTTTGGTAATCGAGTCTTCTCTTTTTAACTTAGTGCATCTAGCTAAATATTAATCAGTTTTATTGATATTTTCAAAGAATTAACTTTTGATTTCACTGCTTTTCTCTGTTTTTATTTTGTATTTAATTTTTCTCTGATCTAATCTTCATAATTTCCTTCTTTGAGCTACACTTAGCTTTAGTTTGTTCTTATTTTTCTAGTCCTTAAGTCATAAAGTCAGGCCACTGATTTGATATCTTTCTTGTTTATTATGCTAAGTTTTTATAGCTGTGAAATTTTCTCTTAGCACTGCTTTCACTTTGTCCCCTTAGTTTTGGTACATAGTATTTTCTCTCTCATTCATCTCTAAGTACCTTCTGATTTCCCTGAAGATTTCTTCTTTGTTCTATTTGTTCTTTTAGAGTGTATTGTTTCTGTGCCCATAAAGCTCTTACAAACATGGTGAATGTTCCTAAAACCTGTCATATGTTCCGTGAGAAGGGTGGCAAGCACCAACCCCATCAAGTGACACAGGACAAGAAGGGCAAGTGTTCTCTGTATGCACAGGGAAAGCAGCATTTTGACAGGAAACAGAGTAGTCAGAGTGGACAGACTACAATGATTTAAAGGAGATTGTGCTGAGACTTGAGTGTGTTGAGCCCAAATGCAGAATTAAGAGAATCCTGACTATTTAGAGATACAAGCATTTTGAACTGGGCAGAGAAAAGAAGAGAAAGGGGTCAAGTGATTCAGTTCTAAGCTTCACTCTTTTTGTTATCGTTTTATTATGAATAGAATAAAATCTTGAGGTTATATTCACTTATTTTGTGGCAGTTGGTCTTTTGTGAAGGAATAAATTAGAGCAACAAGGAAAGAGTATATTGTTTATTTCTGCAGATGTTGATAATTTTCCAGATTTATTTCTGTTGTTGATTTCTAAACTCACCCCATTATTGTCAGAGAAGATAATTTTCACTATATCTAAAAAAAAAAAAAAAAAAAAAAAAACAACCCTGATGTGAGGTAATTTATGATCTAGCATGGAAAATGTCCCACACACATTCAGGAAGACTGTATATACTTACAGCAGATAATCCAAAGTGCTTTGAATATCTATTAGAAATATTTGGTCTATTGTGTTAAGTCCTTCATCTATGTACTTAGCTTGTGTATGGTGGTTCTATCCATTATTGAAAAAGAATATGGGAGTTTCCACCTACTTATAAAACTCCCTCTCTTCAATTCTGTTAGTTTTCATTTCATGTATTTTGATATTGTATCATTTGGGGCATAAATGTTTGTAATAGTTTACTTCTACTGTATTAAACTTTTTTTGAAATATAATATTTTTCTTTGTCATTCTTTGCCTCTCATACCTTTTTAAACTCTATTTTGTCCGATGTTAACATTGCCACCCCAGCTTCATTTTGGTTACTATTTACAAGGAATAACTTTTCCCCTTCTGTGATTATTTTATAGGTAGTATATAGTCATACTATGTGGTTTTATACATTTTGCCAATTTCGGTCTTTTGGTTGCAAACTCTAGTCGTTCTGGTTTGGATGTGAGGTGTCCTCCAAAAGCTCATATGTGAGACAATGAAAGAAGGTTTAGAGGAGAAACGATTTGGTTATGAGAACCTTAACTTCATCAGTGAATTAATCCCTTGATGGGATTAACTGAGGGTATCTGAGGGTGAGTAGAGTGTGTCAGGAGGAAGGGGGTCATTGGTGATATTCCTTTGGGGGATATATTTTGTATCTGGCAAGTGGAGTCTTTCTGCTCCCTGATCATCATGTCAGCTGCTTCCCTCCACCACACTCTTCCAACCAGATGTTGTGCCTCACCTTGAGCCCTAGAGGAATGGAGCTAGCCATCTATGGACTGAGACCTCTGAGAACCTGAGCCCCTAAATCAACTTTTCCTCCTCTAAGATTATCCTTATCAGGTATTTTGGTCAAAACAATGATATAGCTGACTAAAACATTAGTCCATTTACATTTAAAGTAATTACTGATAAAGAGGGATTAACTTCCAACTTTTTGCTATTTGTTTTCTATATACCTTTTGCTTGTCTCTTGTTTCCTGTTACTATTTTCTTTCAGTTTATCTGATTTTTTTTCACAGTGAAATGTTAGAATAATTCCTTATTTTTTGTGCATATTCTATAGATTCTTTTATCATGTTTACCTTGGGGATTACATTTAACATCCTAAAATTTAGCATTCTAATTCCAATTCATACCATCTTAATTTTAGTACCACATAAAACCTCCACTTCTTTATAACTCTGCCGTTACTTCTTTTTCTGTTTTGATTTAACAAAATTTCATCTTTCACATTGTAAACATAGACTAATAATTATTTTAAATGCCTAAACCTTTTAAATTATGTAGAAAACAAAACATTGAGTCACAAATCAAAATTAGAATAATACCAGCTTTTATTAGTATAATTGTTTTTTTCAAATTGAATTAGTCTCTTAAATAATGTGAAAAACAAAAACCGAGGTAACAAGTCATTGTTTCAATAATGCCAGCTTTTATTTGCCCATGTATTTACTTTTATTGAGATCTTTATTTTTTCATATGGCTTCTAGTTACTATCTTCTTGAGTCTTTTCATTCCCAATGATTTTGCTTTTTATTCAAAAGGACCATGTGTTCTTATTTATTCTTATGCTTGTGTTTTTGTTGAAAACTGGACATTTTGCTCTAATAATGCAGTAACTCTGGAAATCCGATTCTCCTCCTTCCCCAGGGTTTGCTTTTTGTTATTGCTTTTATTTATCGTTTTAATTGTTGTAGCCTGTCTCCATGTCAAGGACAAGCCTGAAGTGTAAATTAAGGTCTTCCCAGCTCTTTTCTGAGACTTTACCTTCCCCTGGGCATGCATAGTCACTTTCTAATCTTCCTCATATATACAGTTGTTTGGGCATATTCTAGTCATTAGTGTCTGGCTCCAAAAAGGCAAAATGGAAAAATGAAAGGTAGAGAAGGGTGTAGCCCTTTAAATTCCCTGGAATTCACTTCAGCCTGGGGGTGACAGGGAGGAGCCCACAACAATGAGGGATATCAATTATAGCAACTAATTTGATCTGCACCTCCATAATCAGAAGCAACAGTTTCAGAACATGAACTCTCAATATTTTGAAGAGAGGGCCCTTTTGACTTACTTTCACTCCCCAAAACCACATGAAATTTGGTTCAGAAGCATGTGCACCCATGTCTACCATAGGGCTGTGATCAGGAAATGGGTAGCTATCTGCTAAGAGTTCAAATATACTAAAAATAATCTGAATTTACTGTCTAAATTTTTCTGTGAAAAGTTGTAATCCTTCAGTTGATGCCAGAGTTCCAAAATAGTTACATCAGGCAGATTCTGTCAGAGTATCTGTCATCTAGGTAGAGAGACAGATTCTTAGTATTTCAACTCCATCATCTTCCCAGGGTCATTTTTCAGTTTCTGTAATTTTATTTTATTTTTTGAGGGGAAGGTTGTCTTTGTTTTGTGGGGATTTTTGTTTATTTTATTTTTAGAAATAAGACAACAAAACAACAATGATGCTCAAGGTCCAGCCTTATATTTTCTGATTAATTTTGTTTCCCCATCATTATTTGTTTCCCATATGATTATTGAGAACTGTTCCTGCTGTGACTAAAATGTTCAGTCAGTAAGAAGAACAAGATAGAAATATGTACCAGACCAAGTAGAGCTTTTGGGTATGACCCTATGGATTCTTCCTTCCAGAGGTGATTAGTTAAGAAAAAAATTTCAATCTAGTCATTCATTCAAAATTCACTCACATATTTAGTAAGACATATTTAACTGTGATATAACCTATAGAAAAATATTCTTTAAATATTCCCTAATGTAGGAAGATTTATGAAGTTCATTAACTGAGTAATTTTGGGGGGTTCTTACTTGAACTTTGTAGTTCGGTTTCAATATTCTGCCTTAAAATGCCTTGAATTATTGTAAATTAGAACCACTAACCCTGATTTTCTGTCATCACATCATTTGCAGGATGCTTGTGGTACATTGCTTACAAACACGATCCATTTCTCCACCCTTGACAGTATCTACTCACTGTGGAATGGAAATCTTTTCAGTCAGAGAATCAAGCAAACTTCTTCATTACCACTACCTTAAATATTTCTTGAAAATTGAGCCAGTCCGGTGCTTTACAAATAGGTGAGCCAGTTTCCAGACTAAGATTCTAGAAGCTTAAGACCTTTTGTTAACTCTCTGGAAATCTCTCTCCTCTGTGAGAGAGAACCTGTACACATGGGCAGTGAAGACCCCAAAAAACCCAACATAAAATCAACATGGGGAAAATTTCCAAACTCCCTGAATTTTGAATGTACTCTTCAACTTGATAAAACAAATTAGAGAAGAAGGTCCAAAAAGTCAATAGAAAAATGAGCCAAAGATATGAATATATAATTCATGAATTCCTTGAAGCTTATGAAAAGTTGTTTAACCCCACTTATAATTAGAAAAATGCAAATTAAAGCTATATTCAGATACCATTCTCATTTATACTGATGAAAATTTAAGAGTACAACACATTCTCTTTGTCAGACCATACAGGTAGGTGATCATATTTATAGCTAGGATGAATGCCAACATACAAGTCATTCTAGAGGAAAATTGAAAATAACTAACAAAACTATTGAAGCAGTCAAGGTTGGTAAAGGAATACTGTATTTGCTAGTATGATTTACTACAACAAGGTCTATAGTTTTAAAAAATAATGAAAGCAAGCAAAATGTTCAAATAAACAACAATAATTTTATTGAACTATGGTATGCCATTGTAATAGAACATTACTAAACTGAAAAAAATAAGGAAGGTCTTATGATTAGATAGGGAGTGATTTCTAGTATTTGTTGTTAAGTGAAGAAAGTAAAGTAGAAAATATTATCCATAATATGCAAGCTTTGCTTTCCATAAAAATTAAATAGAGACTGAGCATAATCACACATTAAATTTATATTAAAACCTCTGTTAGTGAAACACATAGAACTGGTATGTAACTAGACAGTCATATAGTAGAATAGAATAGAAGGTCAAGAAATACATCAACTACATGTGGAAATGTGTAAGTGATGAAACTGTTATTTCCAAGATAGAAAATTTAATAACTTATGCTGAGATACAGATACACTCATTTGTATAATAAGAAACAGGCAAGATATATAAAAATTATTGAGAGTGATTTCCTCCAGGAAATGCTAGGAAGAAAGTAAAAGAGATGAAGTAATGGGAATGAAGTAAAAGTGATGGGAGAAATGACACACTTTTGAGTATACATTATTATAATAAAGTTCTGACTTTAGAAACATGTCAGTGTTTCATATCGTTAAAAAACAAAAATCTGAAAAGATCTGAAAAATGAGGAAGAAAAAAATCAAATATGAATGTAAAACAAAATAAATCAATCTAAATGTTTTTCTAGTGAATAAGAGCCACACTGTGTGTCACATCCGGTGGGTGTGGTGCTCGGGAAAAACTCGCCTAAGATTCAGTGGGACTGTATGATTGATTGCATAAATGAAGACAAAATTGAAGACTATCATAATAAGTAATTGTTGTGCTGTAGTTAGTAGTGGTTTATCACAATAATATAAGTTAGCAGTTCTGAAATAACATATGATTTCTAGGATTGAGCAACCAAATAAATATATTATGGGTAGTAAGAATGGGTATTTCTCTTATAAAATGGAGTAACATGAAAGGACAGGGTGAAAAATGTACCCTATGTCATTGGAGGTGTATTTATGAATTCATGGTTTAAAACCAGTGAACAAATTCAAAAATAAATATTGAAGTATACTTTAAACTTTTATTCAAGTTTGGATGGTACCAGTGATGACTCTATAGTCTAGTTACACACTGATGGGACTTGCCATAATGCTGTCTTAGAATCTCATCATGCAGGAAAATGAACTCATTTTATAAAAGATGAGTAATTACTTATTCTTGATTAAAAACAAACTGGATTCAGAGTGTCACATGAAGCCAGGGTTTCTCAGATGCATTCTCTACTACTTTGTCTACCCCAAGTGTGATACATGGATTTGGAGCATCATTTTCACCTTGAGTGAGTTAGTGACACAGAATCATGGGCTCTATCCAAGGTCTCCTAAATCACAATCTACATCCTAATAAGATGCCAGGAAGTCCCTGTACACGTTAAAGATCACAGGGCATTGCTCTAGAAGCAATGCAGATCCAAATCTGTAGAAATATTCCTTTGTAGATATTATTGATCTTCTTTTTACTATTAAAGAAAAATAATCATGTGGAAGTCTATCAATCAATCTATCTATCAAGAAAAATATCATGTATATTTAATGGTAGGTAGCCATCTTAGAAGCATCCTGAAACAATCAAATTAATAAGTTAACAGCATTTAATAATAACCATATTGTTTTTTAAAAAATATTAACACAACTAATGAACAAAACCTGACTTTGCTTCTTAACTATCAGCAAACACAAAAGGTGTCTTCTATTCTCTCATCTGTGTAAAGAGCTAAGTTGGAAACTATGACAAAATGTTTATAACATATATCCTAAGTCTTTTTTTATAACGTGACTTGATTTTTATTCATATCATCATTTTGTTTTATTTTTTTTCTAAGAAGAAGCACATATACTTGGGCAAACTATACAAATAAGTTAAAGATTTTGACAGAAAACAGTGTGCTCCTGAAGTCTATTGATATCTGTGGTAAAGGTTAGATTGGGGTGTAGCTGTTGATTCCCAAACTAGAACAGCATTCTTCTCATTATTCCTCTGAAGACATGGCCTCATATTGACCAACTGGTGCTGAGCTGAGCCTGAGCAGGCTTAAATTAGTTATTTTATATAATAACCTAAGTTGAATGCCCTGCTTCCAACTGTTTTCCTTGTCGTTATCTCCTTAGAGCAATAAACCAATTAGTGGAGCCCGTAGTGAGGGCTAGAGCTTACTCTTCTTAATATGAATTAGTGACACAAAGCTCTTCACTTACTTTGAGTCAGCATTTCAGATGATTATTAAAGAAATGAATTTCCCCGCAAGAAAATTGTTATTATAAAAGTGTTGCTGCTTTTGATTTCACACATATATTTTTGATGATTTGTTACGGTTTAGATCTGGGCTGCAATTTTTAAAGAAATAGAAGATATTTGCTTCCTATTCTCATCTTTTATTATTATCATTAAAATAATTAACTGTCATTGAGCAGTTTTGTTACTGCCATTTTAAATATCTTCATTTCTACTTCAAATACATGTGCTAGACTTTTTATGTCTAGAAACGTCATTTTATTTTATTGTTTAGAGTCTCCAGGCAAAATGCTTCTTAACCCATTATGGGTAAAAGAAAAAAATGAATAGATATCAGTTTTGTCATTTGACACTCAGATTTATACAGGCATATCAATCTGTGAGAGAGGTTATCAACTTCTACCAGTTGCTGTTTGTGGTTAACCTATGCAAATTTTTATTTGCACTTAGAAAGTAGAAAATAAAACTCAAAAGGGAAGTAGAAAAATAAAACTCAAAAAATTTAAAAATATATGCTAGTACTTAAGGAATAGGAAGTTAACATAAGTATAGTTTTGGTAGTTTGGGGTTTTTTTTACACCATACTTTAAATGATAAATTTTTCAAGTTAGTGGGAATTGTGCTGAGGTTCCTAATGAATTAAAAATTTTGTTAGGACTTGATTATGCATCAAATTTCAGTAATTTCAAAAATATTCAGTGTTTTGTTGGTTCAGGTATGTGTTTCCTGGGTTCACTTAAGGTAGGAGAAAGTATTATAAGACAAATACAGGCATCCTGGTATATAAAGCACTCCTTGCACTCAAGCTTTGGGGCACTTCAGTGTCACCAATTATCATGTGTTTAGCCTGTCTCCTAGGACTTCTTCCCAAAGAGAATATGGGGTCATGAAACATAGACATAGATGTAGATACAGAAATTAGAAGAGCAAAGCCAATCAACAATCTTAATTTCAGATTAAAAATAAGTTTTATTTGCTTGGAACAAAAGGGGCAAATAACCTAGAGGACAGAGAGGGGTCTTCTGATTCAATGAGTTCTGCATTAAATCTTCACATAAAAATTTGTATGATATGCACTTTCGAATAGTTTTTCTTCTTTTCAGATCCTTATAACCATTGTCAATATAATGTAGATAGATATTACCAGATTTAATAGTCATAATTTTAGCTCCAAGTTTTGAACAATTTGAACCCATGAGTCCAGTTAACCTTAACCCTTCAAGTGACTCCTTGTCTCTGGGCTAGAACAAACATGAATCCTTTATCACTATGTCATAAAGAGCTACAGCTATGGGTATCCTGGAGAGGGATTACAGTTTCAGGGGCAATGGGTAATAATTTGGGGAGAAAAGCTGGGGAACAACTGCTATTTATTAACCAGGAAGTAATTTAAAAAATATCTAAATTAGTGCATAAGAGGTTAATGCCACCTCTGTTTGTTGTGATTACAAAGGGAAAGCTTATAAAATAATTTTTGAGAAGGACTGTAATTACTTACTAAGAAAAATGTTTAATACAACCCCAAACAGGAGGAAAATGAGGAAATCGCATGTTTAATTAGTAATTCCAGAATAAATCATTAAAGACAAATCCCCAAGAAATATAGTTTCTTTAACTTACCAGTAAGTGAAAACAAACCGATGTTAATATTTAAACATAAAGACTGTCAAGAATTGTAAAAATTTGAGATTGTTTACCCCACTTAAAAATTAAATAAATAACCAGTCACAGTTTGAGGAAGACATGAAGTCCAGGGTTAAAAAAAAAGAAAGAAAGAAGGAAAAGTAAACATGACCCCTTCAGATCCAGCAAGAAATATGATCATTGGTGTGTTTGCGTCAATTCCTCTTGTCCTCAAGTCACTTGGAGCCGTATTGATGGGACCAAAATGAAGTCTGTGTGCATAGCAGTCTATATGACAAAAAAACTGAAACCCTGAGTTTAGGTCAAATAAATCTTTTAAAATGAGCAGTAGGCTTAAATGCACTTTCTTTGGGAAAAACACTATTTCTAGTTTCAAAAATTGTTCACTGAACAAACATTCTTGAAATGATAATCAGGAATAACGACCAATCAAGATTCCTATTTACAAGATGTACAGACACAGAAAGAAAATGATAAACACACTAATATCATGTATTTAACATTAAACTGTCATGAAAAAAAATGTTTCACTACCCTTGATGACCACTCAGGCATCACATACTTAGCCCTTTTTCCTCCCACTTTCATGTTAGCAGGCACTGCTATTTTACCATCTATATGGTTTTGCCTTTTGCAGATGTAGGATATATAGACTTTATACTGGCTAATTTGACTTCAGAGTGTGCGCTGAAATTTTACCCATGTCTTCTATGGCCATTTCTCTTTATTACTGGTAAAATGCCAAACTGTCTTCATTTTTTTTTTCCACCAGCAATGACTGAGTTTCTTACAAGCAAATGGTTGTCAATTTTGGAGAATTTTAACATTTCTAATAAGACATTTAACCTGGAATTATTTATTATTCTTTTAATGTTTATGAGATCAATAGTGATGAATCATCTTTCTTTTATGAAAACAGTGATTTGTCTTCAATACTTTTCTGAGGCTGGCTTCTGGCTTACCAATTCTACCAATAGCTAAACTGTCAGATCTTGCTTTTGTTTTCTCTATTTTTTTTTCCTATTTTAAATCTTGTTAGTCTCTGTTTTATTATTTATTTCTGTCCTGCTTGTTTTAGATTTAACTTATTCTACTTTTTGAGATTCTCAATGAGAAATTTTAGGTTGCTGATTTTGGGAAGTTTCTTCCCTTCTGATATACTCATACAGCAGAATAAATTCTCATCAAAAAGAGATTAGATATACCACTTCTGCTACATCCAAATGTTGTGGCATTTTGAACTTGCATTTTAATTTAGGCTGAAATATTTCAAAATTAATTTTAAAACATGTTTCTTGATTCATGTGCCTCTTACAAGTGTGTTATTTAATCTCCAAATACTTAGAGACTATCTTGCTATGTTTCTTTTATTGATTTTTAATTCAAATTAATTTTGATCTGAGAACATAATTTGTATAATTTGTGTTCTTTTCATTGTTTTCTATGAGCCAGAATATGGTGTACTTTGGTGAATGTTTGCTGTGAGTTAAGTAGTATGTTCTTCTGTTGTTTAATGACATATTCTGCAAGTCTCACTTCCTCTGCTTACGTAGACCTGAGTAGCAAAACTACTTTTTCAGGAGCAACCTGAAAAAAATTAACATTTTTGTGAAGACAGTCTGGTAGTCATGAATTCTCTCAGTGTTTGATTGGCATAACATATCTTTATTTTCCCTTAATTTTGTAGAATGATTTTGCTAGATATAGAATTTTAGGTGGCTGGGTACATTTTTTAATATTTATTTTGTGTTGTAGTTAGACATAATACCTTTATTTTATTTATTCATTTTATGTGATGCTGAGGATCGAACCCAGCGTCTCGCACATGCAAGGTGAGTGCTCTACCGCTGAGCCACAACTGCAACCCAATTTTTTTTCTTTTAACAGCTTAAATATTTCCGTCCATTGTGTTGCTTGCATGGTTAATGGACAGAAGTTCTCGGTAATTCTTATCCTTTTTCCTTTATAGATTTGGTGTTTTTCTTTCCCTCTAGCATCTTTCAAAGATTTTATGTTTGTCTTTGATTTTTATACAGTTTGAATATGATATTCTAGTAGAATAACTTTGATATTCTCTGAGTTTTCTGACTTTGTGCTTGTGTGTCTTCCATTAATATTCTTTAAGATTTCAGCTATCAACCTCAAATATTTCTTCTATTTCACTTATATTTATTCTTCTGATTACACATATGTTGCTCCGTTTGAACTTGTTCTGAATTTCTTGGATATTCTGTTCAATTTTATTCATTCTTTCTTCTATTACATTTCAGTTTCTAAGTCTCTGACCTATATGCACAACCTCTGATTTTTCTGTTTTTGTTTTAAACATTTCCTTTTGATCTGTTTTTGAATTTCCTCTCTGTTTTCATTTCTTTTCTGTTATTTTCAGTTCTCTATCATTTCTGTTGAAAATTTTTACAATATGAACCACTCACTTCAAACCTTCTCTTTGACAGTTCCATACTCTATGTCATTGTAAGGTTCTTTAGTGTCTTTAGATTTATCCTTGTATTTTTGGATGACATGAAATTTTCAATGAAATAGGGACATTTTGTACTATTAGGAACTGACTTATGCAGACTTTAAGTGTGAGGACTCACCAATCTGATTAGGAGTTGGGCTGTGTTTAATGTTTACTGTAGCTGTAGGTGACAAAGATTTTACTTCTACTATCTTTTTTGTCTCTTCATTTGCCTTCTCTAAAATGCCCCTCCAGAGTTTGCATTTTGTAGTTCTTACAGCTATATTCTACTGTTGTACTATGGCCCTGCTTACATGGTGACCACATAGGGAAGTGTTTTATCACTTTTTGACTAAATTTCAGTCATTTAGTCATCTTGAATTTCTGAGCTATGATCTACACAAGTATTTCTCCATTCTTTAGATTTTTTATTCCACCCCTCTCGGATTAGACATAAAGCAAGAAAGAGATGAAAACCAAAGAATTATGTACCTTGTGGTAGAATTACTCTATGGTAAAGGCATTTTTTTTTCTTTTTTGGGGGGTGGGGTGGGGCTCTAATCAGTTATACATGATAGAAGAGTGCATTTAATTCATTATATGCAAATGGAGCACAACTTTTCATTTCTCTGGTTGTACACGATGTAGAGTCACACCACATGTGTAGTCATACATACATGTACCTAGGGTAATGATATTCATCTCATTCTAGATATATGCCATATAAGAGAGCTCTGTTAACCATCCTAGTAAGTGTGACATAATAGCTCATTGAAGTATGAATTTGCATTACTGTACATCAGTCTTTGAGTAGATCATAATTTTTGTATAATATCATTTTTATCCCTCAAGAAATTCCTTTTTCAAAGAAATGCCTTTAACATTTCTTCTTGTACAAACTTACTGGCAATAGATTTTGTCAGATTTATTCACAGAATAATTTTTTAAGTTATCATCTTTTAAAATAGATAATTTTTTAGTTGTAGAATTCTAGGTTACCAGATTTTTTTTTTTAGCTTTTAACTCTGTTCCATTGTTACCTAGTTTGCATAATTTCTAAAAAATAATCACTGCATTTCTGATCTTAGTTCTAATGCATAGGCCTTTTTTTATTTTTCTGGATGTTTTAAACATTTCTTTTTCACTGTATTTATCAAGAAAGTTATTTGAAATTCTTAGGCCTGTGAGTTCATAGTTTTTTCAAAACTGGGAAATTTTTCTATCATAATTCTCTAGATTTTTTTCTATTTTGTCCTTAATCTCTTCCTGAAAGTACAATTAAGTCCACATTTGACCACTACTGTTAATTTTGTCTCATTTCTCTCTGTGCTACATTTAAAAATTCTTTTGTGACATCTTCAAATCCATTAATCTTTTTTTTGTAGTACTTTATGAAATGGTGATCATGGAAAGTAAAATTTTTATTGCGAATATTATATTTTTTATCTACAGAATTCGATTTGGTTCTCTTTTTGTATCTTGTATTTTTCAATTCCTTTTTTAAAGTTCGGGAGCATATTTGTAATAACTATTTCAAAGTTTCAGTCTGGTAATTATATCATCTCTGTTAGTTTATGACTGTTTCTAACAATTTCTCATTCTAGATATGGATCACTTTTTTAAAAAAATTCATCATGTTTAGTAAATTTTTATTTGGTGCTAAATGTTGTGAATTTTATAGTGTTGAGTATCATATTGCTATTCTTCTATGAAGAATAAAGATAGTTAAACTCTTTGCATATAATGTTTCCTAAGGTTAGTTTTAAGCTTTTATAAGGTGAGTATAGGTAGCTTTTTATTATGGATCTAATTTCATTTCATTACTCAAATCTGGGCTTCTGAGTCTCTCCTGAAAGCCTAGTATATACAACTATTTCCCAGCATTTATGGGATATTGGTTCCAGTACTTTCCCCAAACACAGAAATCCTTGGATGCCCAAGTTCCTATGTAAGATGTGATAGTATTTGTATATATATATATATATATATATATATATATATATATATATATATTCTCCTGTATAAGTTAAATTATCTCTAGATTACTTATAATACCTAATACAAGCTAAATGTTATAAAAATATTATTATACCATATTTTTAGAGAATAATGACAAGGAAAAAAGTCTGCAAATATTTTAAAAGAAAAATTTTGCTCTGTGGTGTTGAATCCAGAGACGAATCCAGGGATGTGAAAAGTCCACTGTGGCCTGCTGGAGAGAAGTTGAATTATTCCCAGATTTCTCTGAGCTCTGGAAGTGTTATTCTAATAGAGCTCCTTTGATTATTCTTTCCTATAATTGTTTTGGCTAGCCTCATGGGATTTTGCCCTATACATGACAAATTGATATACAAACAAAACATGATGATGTTTTTTGTGTTATACTCCCTACCTTCTGGCACTCTACCCTCTAAAGTCTAGAAACTTCTTCCTTCTCAAAACTGAGATTTCTTCCTTAACTAAGATATCAAGCTCTGTTCCATTTTCCTTGCCTCCAGTCAGAAATTGACCACTGGCATAAGATGTACCTCATCTTTTCCTTCATGATGAGACAAGGGAAAATGCAGGGCAGTAATCTTCATGAGTAGAAGCAGAATTGTTTACCAAAATTTGCAAATAATTTTTCTTTTTGACTTCTACACAAATAGATATTTTGTTTTCTGGATTTTTCAGAGGACAAGAGCATAGAGTTAAGATAATTTCTTTATAAGCCAGAGAAAAATAATTTAAGTCATATTATTCATGTAAAAAATTTTGTTTCCCAAGGTTTGAAATTATTGTAGTTTCATCTCAGTATTGATACACAAAATAGTATGATTATTTTAGAGATTTTAAAGCCTTTCATGGATTATATCATTTATAATACTTTGCAGATGAAAAATTCATAATGACAAGATTAAATCGAATTATTTCTGTTGTAATTTCTGTGCAAATTAACCAACAATTGGATTTCAAAACTCTCAAAAAATCTTGTTTAATTTATTCATCTATCCATCCAACAAATATTGGGTACACATTAGGCAAGCTTCTTCATTTTAAATGTCAAGTATCATTTTTTGAATCAGGTTTGTTTTCTATGCACTTCTTTTTGCTTTTACCAGATGTGCCCAAAACTGACTTGATTTGTTGCTTTTGCCTACTATACAAATCTGACTGCTGTGTGACTATTCCAAGTAAGAAAAACTGTTAAATGGGCCACAGTACCCAACTTCACTCCTCCATTTATTTTCTTGAAATCAAAGGCAAATGCTCTTTTTTCTTTACTGTTAAGGGCCTCTACAGGGAATATATTTTCAATGAAGACATAAATAATTTTTATGAACTAATTGAAAAAGATTTCTTTAGTTATGTAGCAAAGAAATCATATTTTTTTCCCATGGAGTCTCTGTTATGGAAGCCAGAAAGTGAAAATGTTTATTATTATTATTTTTAATAATTCTCTTATATCTGATTGGACAATGAATGTAAATGAAAGTTACAGTGGCTTTTCTGAGAAAACTTTTATTAAAGAAAAATATAGCTTTGGCCTGTGGAATTTTTGTTTCACTTATTTTTTATTTACTCGTTTTCTGGATATAGGCGCCTTGCTGGGTATGTGACAATCATCTTACAACCATGTGATGGCAAGCTTTAAGACAATGTCTGCATGCCCTAAACAAATAATACAGCCAAGATCCTTGACCCGGGGGCCTTGAACAGTTGAGATATTACTCTTATTGGAACTTTCTAATGTGGGATAAATGAATAATTATTTTACTATTACTTTCTATTTTATTTGGCTTTCAATAAAATGAATTTGTATCTGATTAAAATATATTCTTTATTTAACAGTTTCCAATTAGTTTCTATGATAAAACAGAAGACTGCTGGGATGTTTACTCTGAAAATAAGAATTTGCCCACACATCTACTGCCAGGAAAGAAGAAGTTGATTAAGTCCCTTATGTGTAAGATATTCAGAACAGAGGAAATATTTAAAACAGATTTGTTACTATGTTGTTCTTTTATTTTTTGTCATTTTTTACTTTTTATCATTTTTACTTTTTAAATTTAGGTTAACACATGTAGGGGAAGAGGATTTTCCTGTTTTGTTCATCATAAAGAACCATAGAAGGAGTTGGTGCACCACCTTTGTTATTTCACCAAAAATGTTTTTTAGAGTCTGCTCATACCATATTAGATTTGCACCCTGGCTCTGGTGTTTACTAGCTATGCAATCTAGGCAAATGAGCTAACTTCACAAAGTCTTTCTTTATTTTTCTTTTAAATGTGAATAAAACACATCTAGATCACATAGCTGTGAAAATTAAATGAAGCAATATGTGTTTATGTTCAGTGTCTGAAATATATTACATATTAATTCATCATTGCTATTGTTAGTTGTAGTGTTAATTATTACTCATCTTCTAAAGTTTCTGGTGTACTCTGTTAGTTAAAATTACTGGTGTACTCTGTTAGTTAAAATTACTTTGATAATCTGTATTTGTTATCCTAGCCAGCTTGCACAAAATTACATTGACCCACAAAATTCTATCATTGCTCATATGTAGACATATGTACATTTTCTCTGCATAATATAATTTGAACATCCAATCAGTCACCTCACTGTAAATGTCATGGTCAAAACAATACCCAAATCCATGACTATCAACCTAAGTAGAGGATTTAGACTACAGAGACAATATGTACTAGTTTGACGCTGTATATAAGATTCTTTAATGGTATTAATAATTTAGTAATCATTAACTGAAATGTAGAACTTAGAAGCAGGCAGGCCATGTGAGTACTTTAATAGGGTACTCTATTTTTATCCCACTTTTAAAAATTCAGATGTAAATATATCAACATTAGAAAGAGGTTTGAATCTTGCACACTTAAAAGCTTCAAGTTGATACATGTTGTATTAGTTTGCTAGGGCTGCCATAACAGAATACCACACATTGAATGTCTTAAACAATAGAAATTTATTTTCTCATAATTCTGGAAGCTAGAAGTCTGTGATCAATATGTCAACAGGGCTGGTTTCTTCTAAAACCTCTCTTCTCAGCTTGTAGATGGCCATTGTGTTAATCAGCTTTTTGTCACTGTGGCCACCAAAATGGTAAGATCAACCTACAGGGGGAAACCATTTATTTTGTTTATTTGTTTCAGAGGTTTTCAGTCCATAGTTGGCCAACTCCTTTGTTTTGGGCCTAAGGTAAAACAGAACATCATGGGGTATATCAGAGGAAAACTGCCTAGCTTATGGCATCTAAGAAGCAGAGAAGAACAAGGGACAATATATAATCTCCAAAGACATTTCTTCAGAGACCTATTTCCCTCAGTCACTCCCTACCTGCCTAAAGTTACCACACAAACTATTAATCCCTCCAATGGATTCATCAACTGATTATGTTACAACCCTCATAATCAAATTATTTCACCTTTGTACATTCCTGTATTAACTACCATGAGCTTTTGGAGAACACTTTATAAGCAAACCATAATAATCATCTCCTTCTTGTGTCATCTGATGCTCTTCTCTCTGCAAATGTCTGTGTCCTTATCTTCCTTCTCCTAAGGACATCAGTTGTTTTGAATTAGAACCTGCTGTAATGACTTCATTTAAACTTCAGTACCTCTTTAAAGAGTACAACTCCAAATATAATCACACTCTGAGGTATGAGGATGTTTTTAGGACACCAAGATATGAATTTTGGGGTAGGCATAATTTAATCCATAGCATGTTGGTAAACTAGATTGTGAAACAGTGCATATAAAATAGAGCATTATCTCACTTTATACAGATGCTCCTTAGTTTACAATAGGGTTATATCCAATAAACCCATCATAAATTGGAGTATTATAAATTAAAAATGCTTTTAATACATTAAGTCTCCTGAATTTCAGAGCTGAGCAATACAATACAGAGGGGTATTAATGGCTCATCTTCATGATCATGTGACTAACAGGGAGCTGCACAGGGCTACCTGATGCTGTCGCCCAGCATCACAAGAGAGGATTATAATGCATATCACCATCCCAGGAAAAGATCGAAACTCAGAATATGGGTTATACTGAATACTTACAGCCTTTATGCCACCACAAAACAAAACCATCATAAATTAAATCATCAAAAGTGGGATATCATCTGTATATTTAGAACTTTGATCCATAATTTTTAAATCTTATCCTAATTCAAATTTATTTCTTACTGGAATAAATTAAGACATTGTAGTAATTGATGGATTTCCTTCAATCATGTCTAATAACTTATTTAAAGAACCTTTGCAGCTGGGAACTGTGGCACATGCCTGTAAGCTCAGCGGCCCAGGAAGCTAAGGCAGAAGGATCGCAAGTTCAAAACCAGCCTCAGCAATAAAGTGAGGTGCTAAGAAACTCGTGACACTCTACCTCTAAATAAAATACAAAAAAAAAAAAACTTAACACCAAAAAAAATAAAAAATCAATCAATCAATACATGGACTAAAGAGCTGAACTATGCTTCTCAGAAGAAGATATACAATGGATTAACAAATATATGAAAAAATGTTCAACATCTCTAGTAATTAGAGAAATGCAAATCAAAACTACTCTAAGATTTCCTCTCATGCCAGTCAGAATGGCAGTTATCAAGAATACAAACAACAATAAGTGTTGGTGAGGATGTGGGGAGAAAGGCACACTCATACATTGCTGGTGGGACTGCGAATTGGTGCAGCCAATATGGAAAGCAGAATGGAGATACCTTAGAAAACTTGGAATGGAACCACCATTTGACCCAGCTATGCCACTCCTCAGTCTATATCCAAAGGACTTAAACAAGCATACAATAATAACACAGCCACATCAATGTTTATAGAAGCTCAATTCACAATAGCTAAACTGTGGAACCAATCTAGATGCTCTTCAGTAGATGAATGGATAAAGAAAATGTGGTATAAAACATTATTCAGCATTAAAAGAGAATAAAATTATGGCATTTGCAGGTAATTGGATGGAGTTGTAGAATATCATGTTAAGCAAAGTAAGCTAATCCCCAAAAAACCAAAGGCTTAAAGTTCTCTGTGATAAGTGGATGCTGATCCATATGGCAGGGGAAAGGCTTGGGAAAAATGGAGGAATTTGATTGGGGAAAAGGGGGGGATGTGTATGAGGAAAGGAAATATGGTGGAATGAGATGGACATGACTACTCTAGGTATATGTATGACTGAACATATGGTGCAATGCTACATCATGTACAAACAGAGAAATGAAAAGTTGTGCTGCAATTGTGTACAATGAATCAAAATTCATTCTGTTGTCATATATACCTAATTAGAATAAACGAATTAAAAAAACATATTTAGATTTGGAAATTGAAAAAAATAAACAAGGCTGGGGATTTGGCTTAGTGGTCTAGTGTCCCTGAGTATAATCTCCATACCCCCCCAAAAAGAAAAACTGATTTGCAGAGATTATTTTTCTAATTAATGCTTTAATGGTTTGAGCATAGCCCAGACTTTCTGCCAAGTCAGCGAATCAAAATATGGCTTAGGTATTTAGAAACACCTATTTGAAAATTAGGCAAGGTAGAAATATTTAAATACATTGTCAAATGTATTTGTGGAACCTAATAGATCTATTATTATCTCTCTCAAAGTTTAAGTTAACTTTTTAAAAGGGAAATATCCCTAAGCTTTTTCTGATATAAATTTTCCATAATTATTTTTCTCCTTTCATTACATATCTGAACTCATGCTTTTATTCAGTTCCTATTAATCAAAATTATTATCATGTGAGTAGTGGAATTATTTTATCTGCTAATAATATTTATAATATTTGACTGTGTGTCTGCATACATAGCATATAGGAAGCCGTTGAACGTACAATATTTATTTTTCTTGTCTAATGTGCCGCATGTTTTAACAATTGCAATGTTGGGAGAAAAGAAAGGAGTAATGTTTGATGGGGCACAGGGAACTGTTCCCCAGAGGCTCACAGAGAATAGCATGTGATAACTTGCAGGGAAGCATTTGAATAGTAGTGAGATTTTCCTTAATGTCTGCACAGTTGTAATACAAATTAGGTAAAAATAACAAAACATATAGAAGCATTCTGCAGTCATTGTATCTATTTTCCTTAGCATGTATTTTTCCTGAAAAATCACCCTTTCCTCTAGTAGACATTTATTATGCATGATTATGCATATATGTTTATAGCATAAGTGTATTAGAATTTACAAGTTTTCACTTTAGCTGTTTATATAGCCCAGCATGCAATACTCACTTCCTTCTTTGTTAAATTTCCAGCGGTTTATTTTGTTTTCAATAGATGAATTAGAAAATCTTAGAAAATTGGTTACTGAAAATTGAAATGGGAATGGTGGGATCTATTCTGAAACCTGCCTTTTGGTGTTTACCTCAAAGTATGCTTCTGTGTGCTTGCTTGATTTACATTTAGCAATATCTAAGTGCAAATAGTAATCATACACCAAAGTAAACGGGACTGTATGCAATTGCTTCCTCCGTTTCTTCAATTGCAGTTGCAATCCCATAGATTCCAATCTTGACAGGTAGCATAATTAGAAAATTCTCTTTGTCTTATTAAATGTGACTCTTCTCAATAGAATTCACTTCATTGCCAACAAAGAACAGAAAATATACTTCAAATCTAAAATGGGAAATCAAGGGGGACTGTTTTATTTTTATCTGTCTTTGTGCAAGCGACATTATTATCAAAGGATATTGTAATGCTGAAAATGTACTTTGGGGATTTAAATCACGCATTAGCCTGGAAAGCAAAAAGTGCTGTAGGGCCCATGCAATATATTTTCTCATTAATCTGATTGAAAGATTATCCTTCCTATAGCTATGAAAAGTCTAATACTCATATATCCATCCTCTGTGCTAGTAAGATTCAGCTTTGTGCAAAGTCATTGTCTCTTGTGTTGGGGGTCCAATACTTTTTTTTCTCTCTGCATAAGCCCATCTGTATTAAAATAAATTCAGAGCAGACCACCATTTCATGCACACATTTTGATTATTTCATAAGCTGCTGTGGAAAATGGAAGTATCAGCAAGTCATGCAGTTTCCTGGTAATGTAATGCTGTCATTACCTCAGTGGTCATGTGAAAAAGTTTAGCTATACTATCTTTGACAAATGTTCAGTGAGTCAAAACAGTGCATTTAAATGAAATGCAGATATGAATGGGCCATTATTGCAATCACAATTCCAGCTTCTAAATTATCTTATATGAATATATACACTTTCTCTGTAACCTGACATTTGTAATGCATAACTAGCTCTGCATTTCCTCCACCACCCACCCCTCCTCTTTCTCTGCATCATCCGTCCCCCAGATTCAGAATGAAGGAGGATTGTGATCAGAGGCTGCATGCAGTAATTGAAGACACTCCTGATGATTTCATGCAATCAGAATGGCATATTATTTGTGATGAAAATTAGCTAAAGAGACAAAGCAGATGTATAGGTTGCCTTGCTATAGTCAATGCCTTCACAAAAGACAAGCAAATCTATGTGAACAAGCCCCATCAAAAGGAAACCCCAACCACTTACATGCTTTTCCACATAAGAGACTCACTGAAAATTTTGTGTAACCTTAGTTGTAACTTGCAGCACTTTGTGATTTTCAGTTTTAATGAAACTACAGAAAATGTCTTAAACTGAATGATTTCCATTCAGAGCACTTTGAGTGCTGATACCATGAATAGTATAGATGGCTCCAGCCATAACTGTCACACAAATAATATTCTTTTATGCCTCAAGACACTAAGATGGTACTGTAGATAACCAAAAGAAATAAGCTGCCACCATCACTAATCTGCAGCTTTGAAACACTACAGCTTTTGCATGGTTAAGAAAAGGTAAAATCACCTACCAGAGTAATAAAGAAGACATTTAAAAAGTGAACAGGGGCTAGAAGAATTAAAGCTTTTCATATTTATTTGTAATCCATATGCACCATGGATCAAATCGTCCATGTCCTGTTTTATGAGTTTATGTATGACAATGGGAAATGCAAAATGAGCTGAGGACTTTACATTCTCCCAGGACATTTTTTGCTAATGTAGTGAAATGAAGATCTAAGGAGTATTTGGCTTTAGTGTTCCCTTCAGAGGTTAACTTTGGAGATCTTAAGTGTGTCCTTATGGCTGGATTTGTAATGTGTGGAGCAGATTGGAGTGTATTATGATATTCAGATGCAACACCCGAGCAATATAAAAAAATTGCTGCCTATATTTTTCTCACCCAGCAAATATTGCTTGAGGCTTTTTACATGGATAAAATTGAATTTTACATTCCCATTGCATAATGTGACTGACTTATCAACTACTTTCTCTGTGTGTGAGTCTGAGGTTTGGTGAACACAAATCATAACCAAAGTTTGATGAACATCTTCTATAAAGCTAGGATACTAGATCCATAAAAAGAACATAATTAATTTTATGCTTGAACCATATTTTGGGGTGAAATACATCACTTCATATCACAATGGAATATATCTTTACTGATAAGAAAAATAGTAATCCTTGCTGCTTGTTCATAAGAAAGAAGTATAAGATCAAAATAAATTTTGAAACACAAAAGGTATTGATTCTTACTTAATTTAAGTAGTTGTTCTCCATATTTAGTTTGGAACTCTCTAATCAGAAATCTTTATTTGCAAATACAGCTTGACCTTCAAGACTCAGGAAATCACACAGAAAAAAATAATGATAAACTAAATATGAATTCATATCTCACAATGAATTCATTTCTGGATTATTTGTTCTAAGAATGTGATAGCTTTCCAGGGAAAAGAAAAATATTACTGGAAAATGTAGAGTAAGACCCACATTTTTTTTTAGTCAAACACAAAAACTATCAATACTAATCTGCTAATTTGTGTCCCAAAATGCAATCATATTGTTGGGACAAAAACACAATGCATTCAGGAAGCTATTAAATGCACAGCAGTATTTGAAATCGAACCACAGTGACTTGTTGTTATGGCATGCTGACATTATTGGTTCTTGTATATAGTTACATAATGATCTCTGAAGCCAGCTTTAAAAAGTGTTCTATAAAACCAGTTAACAGATGTCAAAAGCTGACTACAGAGTCAACTTTTAAAGACCTTTACCTTAAAGCTGCATTCAAGTCTTTTTTCCAAGTTAAAAATAAGTAAATAAAATATTACAATTTTTCTCCTCTATAGGAAATCTATGACAAAATAGACTCTTTTGTCTTTTTTATTTTCAACATATTATGAGTATTATCATCTAATGGACTTCGACCTAAAAACAAATGAACTACCACTGAAATTATGTCAGTGTCTGAGAAAATACAAAAAAATTATGTTAGGATTTTTTTCTGTCTTTACTGATAGAGCATATACTTTATATTCTGTATAAACCATAGTTTGCTAGAGAAAGTTTACACTACTTCACAAATACAAAGCACAATATAATCGGAAATAATTTCACCTATAACATCTTCATAATTTTGTAGCCATATCTTGTAACAATTGTATCTGTTATGATGTCATCTTAAAATATAAAAGAATATAGCAATGATGAAACACAGTAGCATAATATACATTTATTTTGGATAATTATTTTCTCACCAAAACAGATAGTTGGGACTTAAATTAGACAGTGATAAAAATAAAATTCAATATATTGAATAATTAACATATTCTTTTCCTTCAAGTTTCTATAAAAAACAATCCAAAATAATAAACAAAATAGAAAATAACTGTTTATGTGTTTGTACATCTCTCAAGTAAAGAAAATGGCATCTAGAAAATGGAATTGTTATAGCAAAACCACCTTTTGTTCTGTGAAAGCCCTTGCTTTTGTAATTGTAAATGAAGCTGTTTTGTCTGGTTTATATGCTGCTGTTCCCACTATTGCAGCTGAGGGCAATACAAATGATTAGTTGCCTGATTCCAGATTCATATAGGCTCAACTATGAGAACTAGACTCCAGCATTTAAATGACTTAACGGATGTGAGACCATAAACCATTGCAGACCATTTATACAAATGGAACTGGCCAGGCATTTTATCAAATCTTCTATTACAGGGAATAGCTCTGGGTAAGCTCCATGCAATTTTTTTTCAAACTCTCAGAAAATATTGGGGTGTAGTTTATGTTCATTTTTGTTTAAAAAAGTTTGAACACCCTAATGCTCCCAAAATGATTTTCAGAACACAGTCTCAAGCGGTCAAGGCTCCATGTTTCCTGTGATACTTCACTGAAGAGGTCTCTATAAGAAAGTGTTTCCCTCAAAGGAAATCAGAATTTTCTCTAAATTAAGTTTCAGAGGTGCTTCCTTAGAATACAAAAGTATGGATCATAACTGGGCCCAAAAGATAAAATTTGCATATAAAAATCAGTCATTCAAATTTAGCTCAAACATAAAATTTACCTACTTAAGGTTTCATATTTGTAATTTAATATTCCTGAAGTGTTTGAAATGACAATGAATACTCTCCAAGTTTTCATTTCTATCTCTCACCAGAAGATCAGTTTGAAATATTGCAGAAACTATACAAAATTTTCAAAAAAAAAATTCAATACAAAATTTAAACTTGGTACTAAATTAGCACAATTGAAATTTAGATTTTAAAATCATAGTTTGTGGGCTTAAGCTTCTATTCTCAATGTTAAAAATGGAATAGTAATTGCACAATAATATATGGAAAAATGATTAGAAAGAAATAAAACAGAATTTTGTAAGCCCCCTGGTAGATCAGTCACTTTACTTATATTGATAAATATCCCAATTCAAAACATGAATAACAATGAACAACTAGACCATAACAATAACAAAAATAAAAGAACCAGTTTTATGAAGGTTTATAAGAAAAGAGACCTGAGACTGGTTTTATTGAGATAAGTAGTTCAGAGTCTGCACCTAAATTTCTCAGATAATAAATAATCATATCACTCTGTTGAGGCTAAAGCATAACAACAATATGTGATAACAAAAACACAATTTCATTATGTTAAAAACCAGGAATTTGAAGAAATTAACCAATATCTTGTCCATCTCCACAAAGAGATTGTAAGTAAGTTGTTTAATTTAATCCCTTTTCTTTACCTTCTCAAGGAAAAGACTCAATTTGTTGTTCAGTTCTACACTTACAAATGTGCTTCTTATCTTTATTACTGCTTTCATGGCATAATCTCTTGCATTGGTATTAACTTATTCTTATCCCTTGAAAATAATGTCATGCCATTTGCAGGTAAATGGATGGAGTTAGAGAAGATAATGCTAAGTGAAATTATCCAATCCTCCCCCAAAAATGCTGAATATTTTCTTTGATATAAGGAGGCTGACTCATAGTGGGATAGGAATTGGGAACATGGGAAGAATAGACAAACTCAAGATAGGGCAGAGGGGCTGGAGGGGAAGGGAGTGGGCATGGGTTATTAATGATGGTGGAATGTGATGATAATTATTATCCAAAGTACAGGTATGAAGACACAAATTGGTGTGAATATACCATGTATACATCAGAGATATGAAAAATTGTGCTCTATTTGTGTAATAAGAATTGTAATGCATTTAATGCACTCTGCTGTCATATATATGAATGTCATGCCAGACATTTTACAAGGTGGATAGCAAACATAATAACAGTCTACAGGTAGCTCAAAAGTCTGGTAGAAGAGAGGTAACATATTTACCAAAGTACCACAGAGATAAGGAATGATAAGACACAGACATGATTGGAGAAGGGAGTAGGAAGTGACGTCATTCATGGAGATGGTGGTCTCTGGTAATGAAAGAGTGTGAGGTAGAAAAGACCACCTAGGTAGAACATATATCATCAGAGTTTGGAAAAGTAAGTTTACTTTTGCCAAGCAAATAATTTTAAAAAAAAGAGTCCCATGTAGAACAAACAAAAATACAATGTAATGGAGTATGGATAAGCATTTTGATAGTAGGGGAACATACAGGTCAGGGGGAAACAGATTAAGTAAAAGTTCACACGAGCAAAGATCAGCTCACAGAGGAATGTTATGCCATAGTGAGGATCTTTGATCTTTGTTCTTTAGGCCACTTGGGGTGGGAATTTTCAAAGAAGATATTCATCATGGGAAATGGATGATAGCTTTGAGAATATATGTTCTAATTTCAGATACAGTACACATATGAAAGGGGTGGGTGTGTTGAAGACAGAATACCCATGGCATCAAGCTAGAGGAAAACAGAAAGAGGTTACTTGAAACTCTTCTTGGCACCTTGATGGGAGATGGACACTTCTCCTATCTATATCCTTAGCACAATCTACTTACCACACTAAGAGGAATCATCACCCTTTAGTTTTGGTGACTAGTCTATGCTATAACTCACAATCCTCTCCAGCCCCAATGCATATACTAGTCAGTATCAAATATAGATTTTGTGTTCTTCCTCTCCAAGTCACACACCACAGTGAAGCACATAATGTGGCTCAGTGAGTGTTTGAATAAATCAACCCAAATTGTATTGATGCTAATAATTTGCTGGGTGACATCATGACTGTGCTGTTCTTGGCTATTGCTACAACCTGAAATCAGATGTAACTTTATTATTAGTTTAGATACCTACTAAACTTGTGAAAATTGCCCAAGTATTATAATTTTAATATTTAGTTCCCACGTTACATATTATATATAAAAGAATGTAGAGAGCCAGGTGCAGTGGCACATGCCTGTAACCCCAGCAGCTCCAGAGGCTGAGACAGGAGGTTCCCAAGTTCAAGGCCAACCTCAGCAACTAGTGAGTTTCTAAGCAACTCAGAAGATCCTGTCTCTAAATTAAAAAAATAAAAATAAAATAAGAAGGGTTAGGTAAGTATCTCAGTGGTCAATTGCCCCTGGGTTAAATCTCCAGTACCAAAAAATAAATACAGAAATAAATATAACAAAACCATGAGCAGATATTTTGGTCTGCAGGAGTTATTCTTGAGTTGTTATTATGGGTTATGACCAGAAATTCAGTAATGCTTGTTTCAGTAACCTTTCAATGGAGGCTCTAGTGGGTTAGTATGCAATATAAAAGTAGCAATTTTGATTGCAAATTATGAATGAAAGAATTATTTTTATATAAGAGTCACACATATTTCTGAAAATGTAGAGCCTGAATAAAAGACAAGCTGATCCATATGGACTAGGCTAAAGTCCTAAAGGAAGCTTCATACTTCTACCTCAATATAAACCATGGGATCCATGAAATTAGATGTGTTTATCATAATGAGAGGGAAATAGTCAAGTATCAGGAGAATTCCAAGTCCATTTCAAAACCCAATCATGGGAAACCAACATAGAGAAGGTTCCTGTAAAATTGTGTCTTCACTTAGTTGATTCTACGCTGCATTTGGAGTAAAGGAGACCAATCTGTCTTAGATAGAAATTTGGAAGAGGAAAAAAGGGAATTTTTTTTCAACACATTGTCTTCAACCATAGGTATCTTTAGCTTAATTAGTAAATGATGGTCTGACCAAAATAAGACATAAGAAACTTTCCCTAGAGAGTGAATACTATTTTTCTTATTTTATGCATGAATAAGGGGGCATTTAAATATGACAAATAGCTTGTCCACCAGTACAGTGACAGAGAACTGGAATTCATACCAGATCTGCAAGATTTAAAAGCTGTGTACTGAAGCTTTATGGGAGACCCCCAGTGGAGGCCTGGTGGTATACAAGATCTACACAGTTGAACCCTGTCAATACACTTAACTCCCCAGAATTGTCAGTGCACAAAATAGTTGCTTCTTAATTCATTACATTTTGAAACAGTTTTATATGGCACAATAGATACCTGACATACATTTTTTTCTGTATTCATATTTAATATTATATTCTGTAATAAAACATGCATGCCCTACTGCTTAAGAGGTCAGAGGGAAGGGAGTCCCCCTTAGTTTATTGTTGAAATCTATTCTAGACCTAGAGTTGATCTGAGATCATTTGAAGTGGTCTGGAGCATATCTTAGATAAACAAAAGCTATTAAGACAAAATATAATGACTTTTTTCCATTAAATCAGGAACATACTACATACCTTTGTTGGAAAAGTAAGATAAGCATTGAGGTATACTCTACTGATCCAACTTTCAATGAATACATAAACAAATTATTCTGGTTTGTTTTTTTAAATCACCATTTCCATGTTAGGAGCCATCAAAATTTTTAAAAATCATATTTCTGAATATTTTTATTTTCATAATATGAACAAAAAAAATGACAGTTTAATTTCTCCACACTCCACCAGTGGTCCTCCTATATTTTACTTCAGTCCCTTAAGAATAATTTATCTGAATTCAAATATGCAGCTGCTGTGTGAATTTGGCTCTTTCCACAGTGCTATGACATAAATGACAATTATCAGGAAATATAAGTATTGTGGTTTCTTTGGGTTATTATTATTGTCCTCAGTATGTCCTATCGAATATAAGATTTTTTTATTCTAATTGTTGAAAGATACTGTAAAAATGATCCTTTACAATATATAAATGATCGAAATAAAGAGGATGCAAATGTCATGATCAATCTGACCTTTACATGTTGATCAGTGGATGTCATGCAGTTGAGTATGGATTATGCTGAAAGTTAACATTATTAAAAGGGAGTAAAAACCACACCAATTAATAAATCACTAGCATCATCACCTTCCTTGAAAATAAGCTCTTATCTGCATTATGGGAGAGTAGATAACAGACTATAATTTATTACATTTTTAAAAACTAGAAATGGTCCTATATTTTAAATCCTTGCTTTAATTATCCAGCCTGATAGTTTGGTAACCAATATTATAATATTGAGAGGCTCAGAAGGTACTGTGGAAGTGATGTTTTGACATATTTAGTCTGCATTTCTTGATTTCATAGTAAGATTGTAATGAGAAATTTACTCTTAAGCTCAGCATTTAGGTAATTGAATAATAAACCACAATCAATGTGGACCATTAAAGATTGTCACTCTGCATTCTGTATACAACTGTATACACACACACACATACATGCACACACACACACACACACACACACACACACATATATATATATATATATTTCAACCACTTTTGGCTCAGTCCCCACTTGGTATACAGAATGTAAATGAGATTTGTTATCAGAAAGGAAACCTGAAACTGATTTAGCTTAGATATTAATCTTCATATTAAGGACATATTTACATTTCTCGCATAGCACAGTAGGTTAGCACAAAGAAGGATCTGCATTTAATTTTTAAAAACTGGCTAAGCCCAATTGATACACGGTGCATATTTCTCATTTTAACTATTTTGGTTGTTTCACAGATTCTTTTGTTTTCTCATGGTCCTGTCAGGACTTGCTGGATAGAAAATATGCTGCACATAGAAGCCAAACCACAGTAAAATGACTCTGCCTAACCCTAAGAGTTCCAGCCATTTCCTTTTATATTTTATAATAAGATATGACAACTCAATTTAAAGAAAATACACAATAGTTGCTGACTACAGTGAAAAGTTTATATTAAAATAATGTGTTGCTGTGGGGAGGTGGATAATTGAGCATACAGTAGGTAATTTCTGGCAAAGATCCTGAAATAAGCAAAAGTAATATCTGTTAACAAAGGATAAATGCAGATAATGTTACTCTAGTCAGTAGTTAGGATTTTACAGATCTCTGTTTAAACGCTGATGCAAGAGAAAATTAAGAAGTCTGCATTTAGTCATTAAAATTGAGCTGTTCCAAACTCTCCCAGTAAGACCTGACCTTTGATTGGGCCCACTTGCAACTGATATGTGACTCCATCAGTTTTGCAATGACTTTTAATGAAGAATGAGTAAACTTGAGAACTCCAAACAGAATTTTAAATGACATTGCTAATTTAAAGAAGTAATTGGGGGTATATGAAACCCTGAAAGCTATAGAAAATGTCTTTGCTTTCAGACAGAACCTTTGCCAATTTTGTCTCAGTGTCTTATTGAATTCCAGGGAAAGATCTACCTTGAAACACTGTCATGGAGATGACCAGCTAGCAACTTTCTCAAGGATATAGATCATAGAAAATTTCCTTTAAGAAAATTTACAAAATTAATACAGACATAATCTGTTTGTGGTACTCTGTTCACTAAAGCAGTAGTAACTTGAATAATCTAGTTAGTGTTAGGAATAAAAACCTAGGAACACAGTAAAGTGTTAATATTTATGTATGAATACTGAGTTACAAAGAAAAATCTAAAAGCCAAATTTGTTCCTCAAATTATTAGTCAAACAATGTCTCTCTCCTTTCTATTCTGTTTCTGGAGATAATGGTGAGGCCTTGGCAATGGTCAGTCTTCATACATTATCATTTCGGGGTTTGAGAACATACAGAGGGATTGAGACATGCTGAATAAATATCACTATATTTTCTTGCAGAAGGAAAGAACTGTGAAGATTTTGGTGTTCTCAATACTTCTTATGTTCCAAATAATTTCTCCCTCAATACTTCTGCACTACTCAACCTACTGAGGAGGTTTTTGCAAGCATAAGTAAGATAGATTTAACATGGGGAGAGAATAGAGTTAAGGAAGCAATTAGTAAGGTATTTCAAAATGTATTGGGGTGAAAGTCTCCATTATCATTTATCAGTGTTTCTTTAGTTGGGATCTGGAGACAAGCCTCTAATCAAGCATTATTGTAAATGATAGACACTTGAATTTCTATAATCATAATCTTTTCTATAGGCTTGGAAACTGTTCATTCCATTCCCACTAAACCCCTTTTATCCACTTGATCAAGTGTCCTGTCAATGCTTGCTCTGTTTCCTTAGGTCATCTGGGAAGAATATTGACTACTCTCTCTGTTGCTGGTCTATGCTTACCCCTGGTTAAGATTCTCGGACTTTTTCTATACAGATGATTACTGTGGCTCTCATATTTTTGACTTTAGTAGATGACCTCCTTGACCTCCTCACTAAGTTAACTCTCATCTTCCCATTGTGTAGTTCCACGGGACCTTGCATTTCACTCAGTTATTCTTTGATTTAATCATTCAACGAATGCATGTGGAGTGGTTATTCTATGCTAGGTGTGACAGTTTTAACAAAAGAAGTAAATTCCAGGCCTCATGGAGCTTATATCCTGCAATTATATGATATTTAAAGCCTTCAAATCTCCCCTAAAATCAAATCTCTTTGAAAGGAAGAATCATAAGCAAATTAGCCACTGTATCTTCACCTTTCAGAGTACCTGGAATGCTAAAGAGGCACAATACATGTTTTTTGAATTATTAAATAAACAAATAAAAGTCACATTTACAGAAAAGTGACTGTCTTATCTGCTCATGGCCAGTCAAGCTCATGATTAACAGTAAAAGATATCTGTAAAAAGTAACAGAAAGGAACTCTTGGACTAAAACATACAAGTACATAAATACTAATAAGACTATAAAACTAAATAAATAATTTATTTTATAAAAACTTAGTTTTATACCTTTTTTTCAATAGGCAACAAGGCAATATCTAAACATTTCCTAATACCCAGTTTTGTATAAGTCATACAATAAAAAAAAACCACATGCTTATTGTACTGCTACCAAGAGTCTCATCCAAGAATCCTAGTAGCAAATTATACACTATAAAATGAGGCATATGTCATTTTTCACCTTGGACAATGCAGGCACACATATGCACACTTTCTGAAATGCTTTTAATGAAATGCAAGAATATTGAATTAAAACATTTTATTCTTAATAAAGTCTTTAAAAATGCCTTAGTAATTTTGATTCCATTAATGAGAGCAGGGAATTCCCAATGAGGAAAAAAAATGTCCTATGCCTTCATGAAGATAGTATTTGCTTTCAATCATTTTATTCTTTTTTTCAAGTTTATTTATTGTCAAAATTACACTTATTAGAAAGTAGATAAATAGGGGAGTGGACTCTGCCCATTCATCATTCCAACTGTTCATAAAATGATTAAATCTCAAAAAGTACTATTAAACTATTTAGATGACATATGAATCTTTTATTTTTGCAGTATCAAAAATAATCACTCTAAACATTTTATAAATAAAAGGAAATCACTGATATATATATATATATATATATATATATATATATATATATATATTAAGAGTATATAATCATGAGTAGTAAAAAAGACTGGTACTTAATTAAGGGTGCCAATGATAGCACTGAAGCCACTTTTCCTCTTCATATTCTCAGAGTTGGCTTTGTTGTCAGGCTCTGCATAGATGGAAACATCCCAACTCTAGCAATATTTTCATACCAGCAATCTAGAAATAATGATCAGGAAGATTAATATGTTTGGGGTACCATTTTTTTAACATGGTTCCATATTTCTGTTATATTAAACCATTTTCAACTTGACCTCAATAAAAAATGTACTCTTTTTACTAAAGACATCAAACAGTATATAAAACCAAGTTCCAATTAACATTCATCTCATAGAAATGTATACTAAGTAGGGTTTCTCAGCCAGTTCTTTCCCCTTTGAGGTTTTTTGTAGTATGTGGAGATGTTTTGTTTCACATAAAACCGGCTGATATTAATGGCATTAGATGTTTAGGATCAGAGCATTTCACCATCCTAAACTTCCTTCTTATTCTTTCACAATGACAAATTGTTCTCAAAAGACTGAGAGCTGTAATCCCAGCAACTCAGGAGGCTGAGGCAGGAGGATCCATAAGTTCAAAGTTACTCTAAGCAACTTAGTGGGGTGCTAAGGAACTTAGTGAGACCCTTTCTTAAAATTAAAAAAGACGGGGTGGGAAGGCAAGGGCTGGGTTGTGGTTCAGTGGTTAAGCACCCCTGGGTTCAAATCCTAGTATAAAAAGGAAAAACAAACAAAAACGCTGAGAACATTCCCTCACATTGATACACAGAGCATCCAAGATATACATATAGTGATACAGTAGCAGAGACCCCAGAACAACAGTCTTGTCCAGTGAAGTGAATGACAGCCAGCCAAGTTTTCTCAAACTGTACTGACATCCTATAACCTATTCAGCAATAAAACTAATGAATTGTGAATTTAAAGTGAAGTTTTCAGGAGGGTATAGTAGTAAAGACTATGATTATTATTTTTTTTTCTTGGAGCTTGAGAGTGAACCGAGTCAGGGACTTCATGTGTATTCTACCACTTGTTTAAACACACTCTCCTCCCTGCCTGGCCCCCCTTTTTTTGAGACAGGATATTGCTATGTTGCCCAGGGTTGGACCTGATCTCTCCGGGGCCTCAAGCTATCGCCCTGCCTCTCTTCCTCCTGAATAGCTGTGAATCCAGGTGTGTGCCACCATGCTCAGCTTTCTATGAAGTTTTGACAGGTGGACTTTGATATTTAAAAATAATCTCTCCAGGAAGCATCTTGTGACTATATTCATTGTGTATTTCAAAAAGAAAACTTTGGTAAGGAAAAGGTCAAATGAGTCTATTTGAGCTACATACAGAATAGAGAGGGATTAAAAATGGATTTCAAAAAGGCAAGCATATAGTGCCTGTTATGTATTAAACCAAATACCAAACACATGTATATAGAATTGTCGTCCTTGAGTGCAGATTCACCTGTTACCAACAAATTTTGCCGTTCTGATTAAGTCCAAACTTCCAGTTATTAATTTATGCAACATAGATATTAAGAATTATTGTGAAGTTGAGATAAGATAGACTTCTTATAAAAATGAATCAGAAACTGTATCTGTCTTTCAAAGCATACTATGTAGTACCCAATTGTATGTCTGCTCATATTTGTATATCCTGGACTTGCAGTGAGCTGCAACAAATTCCTGGTCCTGGATGATAGAAGTAAAATCTCCCTGTCAGTTAGCAGTTGGATTCATTGTGCAAGAAAACAGAAATAGGAAGAAAATGGGTTCAGGCCACTGAAGACCATGAAAGTTACTATAGACTGGTATCATAACATCTGGAACAATATAAAATATGTTTTAGCAGAGGCCAAGAACAGTAGAGCATTTAAACTATTTTTTATAAGTAGTGGAATTATATTTTGAGTCCATTTAATTAACTCCCCATTCACTTTTGTGTGTGTGTGTGTGTGTGTGTGTGTGTGTGTGAGAGAGAGAGAGACCTTTCCTTTATGTAATCAGAATAATTTGTTAGCTGCAGGAATGAATAAGAAGAGAGATATAGTTTATTAGTTTAAAATGAACAATTTCCATTCTATAGAATTTGGAATAGAATTAATTATATTAAAAATATTTTGAGAAATTAATAAATAAGGACATGTCTTAAAAATGGCAAAAGAACTGATGGGCTACACAGAGTGTCTGAACTACCCATTAGATAAACATTAGCTAATCTGAAGAAGAAAACAGGTTAGGAAAGTGGAAGAATATTCAAAAAGGTTTTGCTGCTTTTCCAGTGTGTAAACTTAGTTCTGCATCTTGCTCTCCTCCTGAGAACAAGAGCTAGGAAAGAGAAGAAGAGCATCTTAGAACATCAAAACACAGGGAGCACTCTTGCTTTAATTTTAATACTTTAATTTTAATTTTAATGCCAGAGGATTCCAAGTTTTGGGAAGAAGCCCTACGCTCTGCACACCGTTGAGTCAATTGAGGTAAAATGGTTCTATGAGGCTTCTATAAAATTGGGTCAGATTCTCTCTTCATGCCCCAAGAATGTCACAGAAGTCCTTTCAAAGTGAGAGAAAGACTCTTTTGAAGAAGTTGATGCACATAAACTGCTTAGTGAGAGATCAGCCAGTAGCCTAACTTAACTGTGCTGGTAACTGCATATAGGGAAATGAGGGCTGGAGCACGAGGCTGGGAAGTGTGTCCAGAAAAGGGTATGGTACAGATGTCGGGAGATCAGTGGATAGGAAGACAGAGCAGCCAGCAGGGTTGGAGCACAGTGAATGGCTTCACACTGTCTCCTCAATGGCATAAAAACTCCTTCAGATAGAATCCTAAAAAGAAGAAAGAAATTACCAATTGAATTTACAATCAAGAGACCAAAAAGAGCTGGGAGTGACTGAATTTGCCTGGAAATAATAACATTGCCTTTGATGCCATCAGGTGGATCAGACTTCAGAAAGAGAATAGATGGTTATAGAAAATATAGACTTGCATTTACTTAAATTGTGCATTAAGCATGTGCAATTCCCTTAAAACAGCCATAAATTCAATTTAAGACTGTCAGTGAGGACATTTTCTTGGAAAATTCAGTTTTCTCATTTGTAAAGTCAGAGCAGTGGACTAGATAACAACCAAAGTTCCTCCCAGTGTAAATCTGGCAAAAGCACCATTTAGAATTGCAGAGAGGTGATTGCTCTGTAGCATTAGAGTCAATGATTACAAACAAGGAAAACAACAAGAAGAAACTATAAGGGGGAAGGAAAATGGCTTGTGATGAGGGGAGAGGACAATGTCTAGTCAATTTGTAAGGAAGATAAATCTGGACAATGAAACCCATTATATATAAAGTCATAGATCCTTCAAGTCCTCCAATAACTACTAATCAAATGTGGTTGTCAAAATCATCATCACATGGAATCAGCAGGAAGCCTGTTATGAATGGCAAATCTGAGGGCTCAGCCCAGAGGAACTGAGTCAGAATCTGAATTTTAATAAGAGCATAGGCTGATTCTCATGCACACTGATGTTCAAGAAGCAAGCTCTAATTGACTCATTGAAAAATGGATGAGAACATGTTAATTGTGTTCAATGTGAGCAGAGTTTTGCCTATTTTTGCATTATTTTATCCATGACATCTATAAAAGTGCCTGATATTTGTTGTGTCCATGACAAATATTTGTTGAAAAAATTATACAGCTTAATTCCAACTTTATTATAAAAAAGCAAATAAATGGCTAGATAAATAATTGATAGTACAAATTCTTTTAAAAACAAAATTAATATCAAACCTTTAAGGATTTCTTCAAATTGATCAGTACCAATTGATCACTAGGCCTCCATATAATACTAAAAATACTGACAATTTTAAAATATATAATTGGTTTGTAAGAGAATGTTCCTCCTAAGATTAATACATTCCATATTCTACTCTATGTTTCTTTTAATCTGTATCTTAAAGGATATTGTACTCATTTATTTAGTTAGGAGACATTATTTCCGTATTCCCTGAATTATACTCAATTTCCTGAAGGAACATGTGAAACATATACAATCACTACTTTTAAGTAGCTTAAATTCAGTCTCAAAATAAACTTTTAAACTGCTAGCTGCACACATTAAACAGAAGAGAATGAATTAGGTAAAATTATATGCACAGTAATAAAGTACACATATGACAAGAAAAGAACAAAATCAAAGCGTGATGGATTCAACAACTAAACATAAAATGAATCACTTTGGATTCAGATAATTTATTACTTACAAAAAGAAAGGAAAAAAAAAGACAAAGATGTCAGTCCCACACTGTGCTTTTCCCACACACCAAAAAAAGAACAGCAACAAATTAAAGTGTTCAGATTGGTTGTGCTATGAATTGTGGGATACCCTGTTGCTGAGAAACCAGTTTCATACTGAGGCTCAGGAGTTTCATCATCCGCAGCTCCACTGTGAGCTGGTGGCGGACAGCCCAATGACCCATCAGAACTCCTGGGGCCACGTGAAACTGTCTCCTGATGGTAGGGAAGCGATTAGGAGCTGGCCACAGAGCATCTCCCCACAGGACGCCCACCCTCTTCAGTTCAGGTTCAAGTCTCTGTGTGGGCTATGTGGATGTGGGGAAAACCACCAAGTCACTATGGTATAGCCATTGCCCTACAGAATCCAGAAATAGAAGTAGTTAATTCTTCCTGAACATTACTGAAAAGTATTCACTGCAGAACCTTTCCAGACACAGATGTTTTGTTTATGCCATCATGAATTTTCTCTCAAACACTGGGAACACACAGGAGAAGCCAAAAGAGGCAAAATCTCCTTTTAACTGTTTAAACAATGCATAATCCTGGGGTGAGTAAGATAGAAATTAATAAGGAAATGAAACATGGATATTGCAGGTGAGGAAAAAGAAAAAAGGAGCAAACAGTAATACATGGAACTTGTTTGCTCTAAGAGGTGGTACCATGGAAACCGTATGAGAATCCAGTACTGTTTAGACACCATAGGAAACACGTTTAACAGACCCCTGCATTTAACAGACCTCTGGATGCCATCACCTTCCAGACCCATAGCTGCTTGTTCTTCCTCAACCACTGTCATGGAAGTTTTCTCAGAGCGGGCAATCACAAGTCTGCTGCCACAGACTACTGACTCAGCCTGGTATGGTATCATGGTTCCAGTATCTGGGCTGTCCATTAAACAATACTCATGAAGGCTGACTTATAAACCAGGCATTATTTTAGATACCAGCAAGGCAAAGAAAAGACAAAATCCCTGGCTTCATGAGACTTCCAGTCATGATGTGATGCAAGTCAGTTTTTAAGCGACATGGTGAAACATGTTTTTTTGAGAACATGGGTGTCATGCCATTGAGTGGGAAGAAAAGGAGGCTCATCATCAACCGCATGTGGAAGAGTTTTGTTTTGTTTTGATTTTCTTTTTTACACGGCATTCAGTATAAATGTGACATGTTGGAATGTATGAGGATTAAAAAGCTTCAGCTTTTATTTTTCCATTAATGCAAACAAACAGAAAGGCTCAGGCCTTCCCCAAGGATCTTGTATGTCCATAATTTCCCAAGCTGAGACAGTTACTAAACAAGCCAGGCAGAGTTTAAACATCTCTCCCAATATCTTCTTTCCTCTAAGGACTTCGGTTGGTCACTATGTCAGCCAGAAACTGCCACTACTTCAAACAGTTTTCCTTCTTTATTGAGAGGTCACCCCCGAGACCTGGGCAGGCAAAGGCAAGGTTCGCCTTTGCTTTCTTCCTTGGCCATGTCACGTACCTGTGCAAGTGGAATCCCCAGTTAGAGCGATCCCCGAGGCCAAGGAGTTCTATTAAACTGCAGCAAGAATTGGTCAGCTCTGTGCTCCTGGGAAAAATCCTACTGCTGTGACTAATAAGTATTTCAAAAGAAATAAATGAGCATGTCATTCATCCCATGATTACAGGATGAGTTGCAAGGGAGCTGCTGGCCAGCCGGCCCTTTACCTCACCCCCAGTTACTGAATTCTTTCCCTAAATAGTGCAAATTGTCCCATGACAGGACTAAATCCAACCACTACCATGGAAAACCTGGTGGAGGATCGCAGTATACAGTAAGGCAAAGGCGATATTTGCTACATTAAGGAGGGGGAAAAACGTAATGTTTGTGCCACTTGAGTTGAGGAAAATTTGTTATAATTTATTATATTTTAGTTATGGAAATTGTAGTTGTAATCAAAATATACAAGGTCAACACATATAATGACAATTCTTCCCAAAACATTAACTACATACATGACCAGAGATTTCACCAAATTCTCTCTGAAGTGCGACATGTAGTACGACATCTTTATTATTATTCCAAAATAAAAGAGATGTAAGAGTTTTAAAAAATAATGTTAATACTTTTATCACCTCTTTATCTTGCAATTTTATATTCTATATCTTCTTCAAGGTCTAGGTCATCTCTGATACCATGCATGCAAACTTATCTGGAAATAATCTCATTCTTTTAACTTTCTTAACATATTTTTCTATACATCATTTGGGGTACATATCATATTTACTCTGAACACTAGATACTTATGAAATTAACTTCCTCTAATGATGGAAATCTCCTCAAAGTTAAATCTACATTTAGTTTGTTATAGTGTAAACACTTTCTTTGTGCTAGGTATTTTTTAAAAATGTATATATTTTATTTAAAAAATGGGTGACACATATAAGGACAAATGGTGTGCAATTTTAACTGTATTTGTGACTTATCTTTTAAAATCAGTTCCACTTTTTAAATTATTATTTATACAATTTTCATATGATTTTCTTCTATTTATGTCGCATCAACTTTTGCTTACTGTGGCCAGACTGCCTAAGCCCCATGTCAGACAGAACATACAGAAATCAGCAAAAGGGAACATAGTGTCCTGATTTTTTTTTCCCCACTGTTGTTTATAGACTTCTTCCTATTGGACCATTAGGCCTGCTTTTGATATTTCCATCATTGTCTCTTTATTCTCATTGTGTTGTACTCCAGTTCTCAAAGCTTATAATAAAATTGTCATAGCCTATCTGCACTGATGACTCATTTGTACTTCATTTTTACGTTTCTAACTTCAGTCTGTTTAATTGTGACATCCATAATTCTAGACCACAGAAGTACTCAACTAGCTCTGACTGTGGTTGAAGATTGGTAAGGCTTCCACACCAACATCTTTTCTACCAACAGAAAGGAATTGAATAAACACGTAATCCTTTTGTGATTTACGTATTGCTGCCAAATACAGAATTATTTGTAAAATGTCTACATATTTATTCTTAATTTATATATTGCCTGTTTTAAAAACTGATATGATTAAGATTAAAGAATATTAGCCCATACAGAAAAACAACTTATATTTATACTGCACCTCTATGCTGATTTGATTGCCAAAACTGATACTTAAGATTGATTCTGATCCCAAGTTTAAAAGAAAAAAAAAAGCTAATGTATATAATTATCATATTAAAGAAGATATAATTTTCCCATTCAGGTAAACTTTGATTTCATTTCAATTCAAATAGGGTTATGATTCTTCATGGGGCAGATACATTAAAAATAATATATTTAATAAAGATTTTCAAACTCAAAAAACTCTTTATTAAGATTTGTATAGCTATAAAATTCAATTATATAAAAATGCTTAATTAAATGGAGACAATTTGTAATAGATTAACAATTATAAACATCTCTAGTGCTCATATTTATATAGATACAGATGGTAAATCTATAAGAACAAATGATTAGTATGTTCCTTAAATCAAATCTCCCATTTAAAAATTATGCCATCTCAAATTTACTTATCCAGCAAAATTAATCTTCAATGTGAAGGTGAAAGAAAACATTTTCAGATAAATGAAAGCTCAGTTACATTTCCTATAGTACAACGTATGCTAAAAGAAGTACTTCAGGCTATAAAAAAATGTCAACAAACAAAAACACAAATCTAATTAAAAAACAACAACAACAATAACAACAAAAACACGCACAATGGTACATATGTGTAAATATAAACAATTTTTATTTTTTCTTGTTTTAATTTCCTTAAAGTTTCCTGAAACATTTTTTTCTCTACATTTTTTAATTTGCTTATCATGGTTGTACAAAATGGTGGGATTTGTTGTTACTTACTAGTATATGCACACAATATAACTATAATTTGGCAATATCCCTCCCCAGCACTTTGCACTCCTCACCTCTCTTTCCCCCCGATTCCTTTCTCTAGTGTATTCATCTCTTTTTGCTTTTCATGTGATCACTCCTCATCTTTCTTTACCTTTTGCCTCTCTAGCTTCTGAATATTAGAGAAAGCATGTGACTCTTGAACTTTTGAGTTTGACCTATCACTTAACATAATGGTCTTAAATTGCATCACTTTTTCTGCAAATTATATAATTTTATTTATCTTTATGACTAAATAGTACTCCGTTGTGTATAAACACCATATTTTCTTTATCAGTTCATGTGTTGATGGATGTTTAAGCTGTTTGTAGAGTCTGGCTATTATGAATTGTGGTGCTAAAACCATGGTATGCAAATATCACTATAGTATGATGACTTTAAAACTTTAAGATAAATATTAAGGAGTGGTATAGGTGGGCCTCCATACTGATTTCCATAATGATTATTTACAATCTCACCAACAGTCTAAAGATGATCTTTTCCCCCCATCCTCTCCAGCATTTATTATTATTATTATTTTGATTTTGCACCCTTGATGACTACCATTCTGACTCTCCTGTGAGATGAAATCCCAACATAGTTTTGAATGGCATTTCCCTAGATGCTAATAATGCTGAACATTTTTTCATGTATTTGTTGGCCCATTTGTAGTCTTTCTTTCTTTCTTTCTTTTCTTTTTTTTTTTTTTTGTGGTGCTATGGATTGAACCCAGGGCCTTATACATGCGAGGCAAGCACTCTACCAAATGAGCTGTATCCCCAGTACTCATTTGTAGTCTTTCTTTTGAGAAGTGTTTAATTCATTTGTCCATTTGTCAACTGGGTTATTTGTTTTTGGAGTCTATTTTTATATATTCTGGTTTTTAAACCCCTCTCAGAAGTGTAACTAGCAAATATTTTCTCCCATTCAGTAGGTTCTCTCTTTACATCCTTGTTTCCTTTGCTGTGAAGAAGATCTTTAATTTGATGTCATGCCATTTATTAACTCTTGGCATTACTTCCTGAGCTGTAGGGATCCTATTGAGAAAGTCATTGCCTGTGCCTGCCTATATGCTGGAATGTTGATGCTAAATTTTCTTCTAAAAGTTGCATAGTTTCTGGTCTCTGATTCACTTCAAATTGATTTTTGTGCAGGCTGAGAGATGTGTCAAAACAAAAATAATATTATAATGTAGAGTTTATAATGTATGTATTATTAAATTATGTGACAGAAATTCAAAAAGGATAAGGTTTGGTCTAACTTATTCCCTTAAGGATTTTACATCTTGTATCAAGGATATGTGTGTGTGTGTGTGTGTGTGTGTGTATATTAGTACTGGGACTTGAATGCAGCTATAGTCCTAGCCCAAGGGTACATATTAATTCTAGTTAGAATATGACATGTCAAGAATGCATATTGCATCTCTAGAGTAATGACTAAAAATAAAGAAATAAAAATGCTATGGCTAATAGAGGAGATAAAAAAGAAATATTAAAGCACTGAATACACAAAAAAATAGGAGAAGAAATACAAAGAATCGTTAAAAAGCACAACAAACAACAAATAAGTAGCAAGGTAGAAGAATAAACTCACATCTGTAGTTGTGTTACATAGAAATAGAGTAAATGCTACAACTGAAAGGCAGCTGTTGTCAAACAGTATATGAAAGAATCGTCATATATATTGGTCTAGTAATAAACACAAAGGTAAATTGAAAGGAACATGAAAGCAAAAGACACATCATGCAAATAGAAAAGAGAGAAGAAAGTTGGTATGCCTTTATTACTTTTAGACAAATTAGCCTTCAGGAAAAAGAACAATATCAGAAAAAGACAGTGCTCATTCATAAATTAAATGGGCAATTGATTAGAAAATATAAACGTCATAAATGTCAAAATATATGAAGTCAAGCTGTTAGATCTAAAGTCAAAATTAGACAAATCAATAACCACAGCTGAAAGTTCTAACCCACTTCCATTATTGATAGACAAATATAAAACAGTAAAATTATAAAATATTTATTTAACAATATGATCAACCAACATAACTTAATATTTATATTATCCCCCTCAAACTATATATACACATTGTTTTCAAGTTCCCATGAGATATTTATTAAGTTATTTCATAGACTTTAAATGCTTACATTATCAAGAAGAGAAACTATCAATGATAGATGTGACAATAAGTTGATCTCTTTAAAAAATGTTATGATAAACCAAAAATAAAAATGAAAAAAGAAAGAACTAGACACAAATGCACAAATTAATGCATACAATTTGATTTTGTTTATATGAATTTTAAAATCCCTGAAAACTTGAAAATATTTTGATTCCCTCTAGGACAAGGCACCACTTTTGACAGGATATCATGGAATTCCCACAATTAATGGAAATATTCTACTATACCTTGATCCAGGTCTTTGCTATTTAGGTTTGTACATTTGTGGAAACTCGTTGAGTAATTAAAGATTTAGCTAAATTTAAAAGAACAAACTAAAACAACACAAATCTTGAACTCCAAAAGAAATGAATCTCACAATGGGCACGTAACATCCCCAAATTCTAAAGACTCCAATAATCAATTATTGTTCACTAGCATCTAAAGAGGTTAGTCTTCAGTTAACTTCAGTGATAATGTAATCAAAACAAGAGAATGTCCCGGAACCGTCCCGGAACCGCCCTGGCCCAGGGCTGCGGAGCCTGCGGAGGCTGCTTCTTGGACCCTGCTCCTATCAGAGCATACACCAAGCACTAAGCGGCCGAATTCCGGCTCCCGGAACTGAGCCCGCAGGGACTGCTTCTTGGAACCTACACTTATAGGAGCTTACACTGAACACGGAGCGGCCGAGTTCCGGCTCCCGGAACTTCCCTGGCCCGGGGCTAGGAGCCCGCGGAAACTGCTTCTCGGTCCGGGTCCTGCTGAGGGCCGGTCAGGACTCACCCGTTGCTTTGGTTGCCCGGCAAGGGGAACGAAATGCTGCCATTCGCATAGGATACCAACATGGCAGAGATCTGATGTCATCAGAAAGCGGCGGAGGAGAGAACGTCATCAATACCAGCTGCGACAGAAACAGTTGGTCTCCTGGTGGGGGGGGTGAGGCACAGACACCCGAGTCTCCTCAATTTGTAGTCGAGCCAGAGGGGAGGAGCCGGGCCGCCGCCAGCGCCCGGAGCAGGCCCAGCGGCTCGCCAGCGTGGTGACCGCGTGACCCCAATTGGAGAGGGGGCGGAGCGGAGCCGCCACCCGCACCCGCAGGGTGGGCAGACC
>NW_026000093.1:26098540-26153561 GCF_001458135.2 Marmota marmota marmota
GGTGGAGGATGGGAAAGGCAGCGGAGCACAACAGACACTAGTATGGCAATATGTAAATCAATGGATGTGTAACTGATGTGATTCTGCAATCTGTGTATGGGGTGAAGGTGGGAGTTCATGACCCACTTGAATCAAAGTGTGGAATATGATATGTCAAGAAATTTGTAATGTTTTGAACAACCCACAATAAAAAATTAAAAAAAATAATAAAAATAAAAATAAAATAAAATATATGGAGAGGTTCTAAAAAAAAAAAAACAAGAGAATGTTTTCTTATTATTGATGCAACTAGAGCCTAGCTTTCAGAAAGTGTTTTGCTAGTAATATTTTCCAATAAACTTTACCAACTATAGAATGACCTCAATTCAGCACTTGTAGCTCAGCTGATTTTCAATACTTCAGCATCACATTATGAACACAACAATCCAAAATAACTCTATAATAGGTGTACAGATGATTTTGTAGTTTTGCTCCTTTGAATATTGGACAACGTCAGCCTAAAACAATTATTTGATTTTTGGCCCAGATGATGTTGAGCAGTTCATTAAGGCAGTAATTGAAGAGCAATTACCATTGCTCTTTTTTGGATCTACTTTCAAAATTCAATGAGGCCAAATATTAGTTTAAGGAAGACACTCATATTCCTCTTATCTATTACATGTACAGATATGTTATATTTAAAACTAAATCAACTTCTTAATCTGGAAAATAAGCCCTTAAGAGGACTCTGATTTACACCACTTGAGCTACAAATTTATTCTGTTGACATATTTAAATAAAGAAAGTATTTTAATCATGCTTGTGCAGTTGCTTTCTTTCTGCTGTGAGTTGACTGCAAAGCCATTGAATAATAAAACAACATCTTGAGGAATTTTGTTCATTGAAAACTGCAACAATAAAAACAATGAAAGGAGTGTTACCAAATGGCATTAGTCTTTTTTTTTTTCCTGTTTCTGAAGCAATCATGAAAAATAAACTAGGGTTCAAATAAGGGCAAAGACCTAGTGGCCTTGCTTTTAGTAAGATCACAATACTTTTTAACAGTATATTCTTTCCTTCTCACACAGCAGCAGTAACTATCTCTGGACATTTTAAAGTGTACATTATGTGTTTACATCCTAAAGCACTTCTCATTTTCCACATGAAGTAGTCATCTTGGGCTTGACCCTGCAGGCTTTACTCCAGCAGTGGTCCCCAGAAGCCCTTAATGACCACTCTAAGAGCTGTAGAATCTGGCCTCACAGGGAATGTTTCCAACTCTCTGTGAAGCCCTAGAACAGACTAGTCAGGAAGCAGGGTAACATGTGAGTGAAACAGCAGATAGAACTTGGGTCTTCCCCGTACAAAGTTGCATTTATTTTAATACTATTTTGACTCATAAATCTAACTTTCTCTCATACATAGCAAAGGAGACACATAAGAAATACCTCCTAAATATCTAGGCTAAAATCTATGAAAATTTTAGCTTATCTCAAAGTCTTTAAACATTAATGGATTTGAACCAGTAGAAGAGAAGAAAATGTAGATGTTCAACCTTAAATAAGACAGATTGGTAGCACTCTAACTCTATTTTCCATGTCTTGTGTACAGTTCCTCCTTGGCCAATTTGTGTGTGTGTATGTGTGTGTGTGCACGTATGTGCGTGCAAAAACTGGTGCCACTAATTTATCCACTTTACCCCCCCCCAATATTTTCCCCCACATGCTAGGAATTGTGGTACATGCTGACAATACAGTGAGAAATGAGACCAGAAAAATCCCAGTCCTTAAGGAATCTATATCTTGGTAGGAGAGGTGGTCCCAGAAATAGTAACTATATAATATAAACTCAGAGTGAAGTCCTCTAAGATGGTGTTTGTGGAGAATAGTAAGGAGAAGGGAAAAAAAGGAAGATATGAGGGTTGAGTGTTCTAGGTAGAGAAAATAAACAGGGAACATGGCACGACATAAGCTCAGAGTATTAGAGAGTAGTGAATAAATCAGAATGACTAGAGTGATGTGAATCAGGAGAGTGGTAGGAGATTTGATCAGAAAGGGAGGCACTGAACAGATCATGAGTGGATTTGTCAGTTATCCTAAAAAATACTGAGTTACTTTTAAATGAGATGGGAGGTTAATTGAAGGGTGTTAAGTGGAGGCATGGGATGTCTTGATCTTTCTGGCTTCTGTGTAAAGAAATGACTTTAAGGGACAAGAGTGAAAGTAAAAATGCCAATTAAAAGTTCTGTCAGTGTAGAAAATTGAAAATGAGTCTAGCTATTTTAAGCAGGAAGGAATTTGATGCAGGGAGTTAGGAGCTTACGAATTCCTTGGAGTGATTAGAGTGAGCTCTAGCCTGGCTTCTGCAATACAGGAATCAGAAAACCCGAATCAAGATGTCATTTGCCAACACTCACGATGCCACAGCTGCCTTCCATGTACAAGAAGCTGAAGAAAGGTCGCTAGAATGCTGCTGCAGGAAAAATATATATACATAAATTAATTTTCCTAAAGTAGCTAGTAAGCAAGGGAAAACAAAGCCCAAAAGTCAGGAAGATAACCTCAGCCTTACTTCTGCCTTTCACATTTTGAAGAAACATCTAATTTTTTAAAAATCATATTTAAAATTATGCAAATTATTCTGAAACTTTTGGTGGAATAAACCAGCACATTATTCAGAAGCCAGAGGAGACAATAGACTAAAATGGGAGCTTTGAACATGGTGAGAAACACTTGGATTCTACTGGAATTTGAAGGTAGAGCCAAAAGAACTTATTGATGGACTGAATGTGAGATGTATGCAAAGAAGTAAAGTTGGGGCTATCTCCTAGTTTTCCTCTCATCAATTGGATGAATGATGGACATTTTCTGAAGGAGGGGACTATGGAAGGGGAAGGGAACCTAGAGTTCTACCTTGGGCATTGCACATTTGCAATACCAGTAATTAGATATTAGGGGAAATATATATTTGGGAATCACGTGCATATGAATTTCATGACAGGGTAAAAGTACTTTGAAAATGCATGTGCAAAAAGAGAAAGAACCTAAGAGCAAAACCCTGTAACTTTCCTGCATTTTGAGAACAGCAAAAGAAGTGGGCCCAGCAAAGGGAGCTGAGTAGGTATACCACCAGAGAAGGACAAGAACAGGAGAATGCAGTGTCCAAGGAGTTAAGGGAAGAAACTTCTCCAAGAAGGAGGGAAACATCAGCTGCATTAGATACTAAATCAAGGAATGGGATAACTGAGAAGTGGCAGGACTTCCATTACAACCACTAACTTAGCTAGTGAAAAAGGCAAAGAGTCTAGCTCTGAATCAATTGGGAGATGCAAATTTTACATAGGACAGAATGAATTTTCATCATGGAATCTGACCAAAATGTGTTAGAATAGTTCATGAGGGGTCAGAAACAGGATTCACAGAACAGTGTTGACAGGAGTTGTTGGGAAAAGCAAAGTGCCATGGAAATACCCTCCATACTCCTTAGTTGGCTTCTCATTAAATCTGCTTCAAAGGTATTGACATTTATGACTATAACAAGATAAAGTATGTACAATTTTATGAACCCTGTGGATATGCTCATTTAGCTATCCATTAAATATTTATTGAAAGCTTAATAGATGTCAGGCATAGCGGAAACTTAGCATTGTATATAAAGATTTTGAAATAACAAATACTCATGTTGGAAGAGGAAATAAAGAATTAAGAGCTATAATTTTTCACAATTTTATATACATTCTTCTTTGAGTATATATTTTAAATGAACTCTTGATTAATTAATAATAACTATTAGCATAACTTTACATAATTCACAGTATGATTCCCCTTTACCTTACTGATGTCTCATATACATTTTTTATTATCATTAATAACATAATAAAATAATAAGCCTTCTTAAAAGAGAAGAAGTTTTAAAAATTTCCCAAAGTTACATAGCTATTACTGGAGCAAGCGTTAGATAATTGGTTTTCTACCTCCAAAAATTGACTTCATTCTTTCTCTTCTTTGGCAAAACTGGCTAGTGGTAGTAAGTGTGTAGGAAGTGAGGCTGAGGAAAGACATATTTGGAATTATATTGTCTTGAAATAGTCCCTGTTCAATCTACCCATACCTGAACTTAGTATCATTAACCAATTTCAAGTCTTGAAAAAATGACTATCAGGAAAATTGTGCAAAGAGAGGTTTTGAAAAGAGTAGAATATTACTGAAGTTTCCAGGAAGAGGGAACCACAGATTTCATTAGGTTAATGCCTGGGAGAATAACTTTGGCTACTGTAGATGCTAATTTAAATTGGAGGTTTTATGTCCATAGAGTTCTTAAATGGTTTTCTTTTCAGGCATTTGGTAGGACCAATACTTGGAAGCTGTACAAAATGAAATTTGAATGTCATTATAGTTCTTACAATCTCAGGGAAATATCTTAATCTATGAGGATAATGAGTTTGTGCATTAGAAATTTTCTTGGGACTCAGTAGGACTCTGAGTTCATGATGTTTTCAAAAGGAATTTGAGAGAAAGTATTGAAGGCAAAAGTTGAATAAACAGTTTTTATTCTGGAAACTCACCATAAGAATATGTTCTTTATTTCCATTTCAAACTGTTTTTGAAATGGCTACTCAAAGCCCTGAGAGTTGAAAGTGAACCAAAGGAACAATGTCTAATAGAGTAATAACAACCTCTGTGGGTGACTGCACAATGATAATTACTTGAACCATATTTGATTAATTTATTTTTCTTTTCTTTTTTCTTTCTTTTTTTTTTTTAGGTTTTGGGGATTGAACCCAGGGCCTTGTGCATGCTAGGCAAGCACTCTACCAACTGAGCTATATCCCCGGCCCCATATTTGATTAATTTGGAAGGCAGGAAAAGTCATAGTTTTGCAATATGGAATAGTCAATAAACTGACAACTATTTCAAGTACTCTTTTTATGATATTTACCATTTTGTAGTCACTTTGATGGAAATATGTAAGAATAAACATTTAAAATTCTTTTTGTCATTCATAAAATCAGAAATATGCTATGTATGGTTTCAAACAATTTATTTTATAAAATTTAGATTTTTTTGAAACTGTAATAATTTTGAAATAATTTTGAACTTTATTCACTCCCTGATATATTCAACAGATAATTTTAATGCTGGCAAACCTATATATTTCAGGCATTATACTGGATGCTATGGTAAATCCTATTAACTAAAATCTGCTTTCCAGTTTTCATATGATCAGAAGTTTGTGAGATGTAGAATTTTTCTGAGATTGTTTAATACCATTTTAAAATGCAGAATTCAGAACTCTGTATATTTCCAGAGCTATATCTCATGGTTTTGATCTATGACCATGTTGCTAAAAAGACAGTTTTTAATGGAATTAAACAGTTCAAAAATTTCCTCCTGTCCACAGATGTGCATAAATGTCCATATACTATAACCCATGACAGTTCTGGCCATCATACTGTAGCAGTTCATCCTTGACAATTCAATTGAAGGAAAGTTCATAGAATGACTATAGTCACTGAATTTTTGAACAGCAGCCCATATTAAGTTACAGAACTGATTTATTGGTACTACATTGAAGAGATAAAGTTTCTTATTGCTGATCTTCCACAATAAATTAGAATGTTCTTCTCTGTTATGTACAGAAAAGGAACCTATGCATCACTCTAGGTTCTTAGTTGTAGCTCAAAGAGTCTATTCTAGCTAGTTTAATCATGCATGTTCATTAACATATAATTTACAGCCTACAGAGTTACTAGAAGAGTTAAGGAACAGGTATCAGGCTGGGCATCCAGAAACAACTACAAAACTACACCACAAATCTGTCAAGGAGACAGCTGCCACTGACAAACTCTAAAACACACTACTTCTGTGTGACCAAGAAGTTGCTTCCACTGTCCCCAGGAACTATCTCTCTCATCAAGTTTTTTTTTTTCTTTTTTTTTTAACTTTTTTACTGGTTTATTTTTTAAATAAATGACAGCAGAATGCATCACAATTCTTATTACATGTATAGAAATAGAACAATGTTTCATATTCTTGTTTGTATGTAAAGCATGATCACATCAATTCATGTCTTCATACATGTACTTTGGATAATGATGTCTATCACATTCCACCATCCTTGCTAATTCCCTGCCTCCTCCCTTTCCCTCCCACCCCTCTTCCCTATCTAGAATTCATCTATTCCTCCCATGCTCTCCCTCCCGGATTTATCCTTATATCAGAGAAAACATTAGGCATTTGGTTTTTGGGGATTATCTAACTTCACTTAGCATTATCTTCTCCAATGTCATCCATTTACCTGCAAATGCCATGATTTTATTCTCTTTTATTGCTAAGTAATATTCCATTGTGTATATATGCCACATTTTTTAATCCATTCATCTACTGAGGGACGTCTAGTTTGGTTCCACAGTTTAGCTATTGTGAATTGTGCTGCTATAAACATTGATGTGGCTGTGTCCCTGTAGTATGCTGTTTTTAAGACCTTTGGGTTTAGTCCAAGGAGAGGGATAGCTGGGTCAAATGGTGGTACCATTTCCAGTTTTCCAAGGAATCTCCACACTGCTTTCCAAATTGGCTGCACCAATTTGCAGTCTCACCAGCAATGTATGAGTGTGCCTTTTCCCCCACATCCTCACTAACACTTATTGTTGTTTGTCTTCATAATAGATGCCATTTTACTGGAGTGAGATGGTATCTTAGAGTAGTTTTGATTTGCATTTCTCTAATTGATAGAGATAATGAACATTTTTTCATATATTTGTTGATTGATAGTATATCATCTTCTGAGAAGTGTCTGTTTAAGTCCTTAGCCCACTTATTGATTGGGTTATTTGTTATTTTGGTGTTTAGCTTTTTGAGTTCTTTATATACCCTAGAGATTAGTGCTCTATCTGATGTGTGAGGGGTAAAAATTTGCTCCCAAGATGTAGGCTCTCTATTTGCCACACAGATTGTTTCTTTTGTTGAGAAGAATTTTTTTAGTTTAAGTCCATCCCATTTATTGATTCTTGGTTTTAATTCTTGTGCTATAGGAATCCTATTAAGGAATTTGAGGCCTAATCCCACATGATGGATATTAGGGCCTACTTTTTCTTCTATTATATTCAGGGTCTCTGGTTGTATTCCTAAGTCCTTGATCCATTTTGAGTTGAGTTTTGTGCATGGTAAGAGATAGGAGTTTAATTTCATTTTGTTGCATATGGATTTCCAGTTTTTCCAGCACCATTTGTTGAAGAGGCTATCTTTTCTCCAATGTATGTTTTGGGAACCTTTGTCTAATATAAGATAATTGTAATTTTGTGGGTTATTCTCTGTGTCCTGTATTCTGTACCATTGGTCTACCAGTCTGTTTTGGTGCCAATACCATGCTATTTTTGTAACTATTGCTCTGTAGTATAGTATAAGTTCTGGTATAGGGATGCCATCTGCTTCATTCTTCTTGCTAAGAATTGCTTTAGCTATTCTGGTTCTCTTATTTTTCCAGATGAATTTCATGATTGCTTTTTCTATTTCTATGAGGAATACCATTGGGATTTTGATCAGAATTGCATTAAATCTGTATAGTGCTTTTGGAAGTATGGTCATTTTCATAATATTAATCCTGCCTATCCAAGAGCAAGGTAGATCTTTTTATCTTCTAAGGTCTTCTTTGATTTCTTTCTTTAGGGTTCTTAGTTTTTGTTGTATAGATCTTTCACCTCTTTCATTAAATTGATTATCAAGTATTTTTTTTTAGGCTATTGTAATTGGGGTAGTTTTCCTCATTTCCATCTCAGAGGATTTTTCACTGATATACAGAAATGCCTTTGATTATGGGTGTTGATTTTATAATTTACTACTTTGCTGAATTCTTTTACTAGTTCTCTTGCCTGAAGATTTCCCAGTTCCTGGCCTCTCCCTCTCCCCCACCAACTGAGAAAACTCTCACTCCAGGGCTCCTGTGGGTGGCTCCTTGGTAGCACTGCACACCTGTGTTGGGCAACTACTTTGTTGGGTTACCGCAGCAGGGGAGGGGGGAAGGTTGGGAACCTGGTACCTGGCCACTGGAAATCTGATCTGGGAACTGCCCCCAGCTAAATGGCGAGAGTATTGATTCTAGATGTCGACAGTCTGCTTTCAGTGCTGAGGAGCCTGGTGAGGTGGGGGGAGCCTGGTGAGGTGGGGGGAACCTGCTGAGGTGGGGGAAGCCTGGAGAGGTGGAGAGAGCCAGCGATGGCATTGTGCTGTGGGTAGGTAGCAGCTGAGTGACTTGTGTGGGAGCAGACCAAAGTCTTGGCGATATGCAGATGTGTTGATAGGTGATTCTGCTAAGGCAATGGACGAGTCTTGCATGGGCTAGAACTTCGGGCTTTGGTTCCTGCTCCAATACCACCGGGCATCCTACTGGGACGCTGAGCCCTGGAGCCCACGTGGGGTCACAATGCTGGTGATTTCTGTGGAGAGCAGCTGGATAGGGGTCCTCTAAGACTCTCAGACATAGAGTATTCCAACTAGGCAAGATCTGCAGGTCTGGCTGAGTGGGCATGGGGCTCATTATCTTTTTCAACAGCAAAACAGATGTCCAATGTTCAACAGCTTGTCTAATGGAGCCAAGTCTTTTAAGAGTAAAAGACTGGCATGAATATGTCTGACTGAAAGATTATAAGTCTCATGTTACCTATCTATCACAGAAAATCTCCTATGATCAATATTTAAAGTCTCTGAGTTCTTTCTCAAGGCATGCGATGATCCCCAAGTGCCTATTTTAAAATTGTTTTTTGCCAATTAATTGCTGCACTATTCTTGGGATCATCACTTTTTTTTACATTTCCCAAACCTATCATTGATTTACTCCCACTCAGTCAAAATTCTTATTTGTTTAATACTTCTTTTGTTTTCTTTGACATATCTGCTGCTGATATAGCAATAGATAAAATAATGAGTCCTTAAGAAATATACATTCCAGAAGAAGAAGGAGGAGGAGGAGGAGGAATGTGTGTCTGCTGGTGATTAGCATAAAAAAGAAAAGGGCACAATAATAGTTGAAGATGTATTAGATATATCTTTATTTAGATTCATCAAAGATGTTTTTTCCCCCCTTTTGGTGATTTAAGGGGTTATACATGAAAAAAAGGAAGTAAGGCAGACACATGCCAAAGTGGGGAACAGAACAGGCCTGGATAGTGTTCATTTACTGAGATAAGAAAGATGGAGTGATCCAGTTTGCAGGAGATATTATAGGATATTTTTTTTATGGTCGACTGTTTTACCAATTTTATTACTGACATTTTCTTTTAGTGGAACATGAGAGTAGAATGTATTTTGACATACATACAGGAGTACAACTTTCTTTTCCTCTGGCTATACATGATGTGGAATTACATTGGTCATGTATTCATATGTGAACATAGGTATGTAATGTCTACTTATTCTACTAACTTTCCTAATCCCATTCCCCGCCCTTCTTTTCGTTCCCCTTTGTCTGATCCAATGAACTTCTATTCTTTCCTACCCACCCCCACCTTATTAGGAGTTAGCATTGCATATCAGAGAGAACATTCTGCATTTGGTATTTTGGAATTGGCTTATTTCACTTAGCATGATACTCTCAATTTCCATCCATTTACCAGCAAATTCCATAATTTAATTTTTCTTTATGGCTGAGTAGTATTCCATTGTGTGTGTGTATATGTGTGTGTGTGTGTGTGTGTGTGTGTGTGTGTATATATATATATATATATATATATATATATATTCCACATTTTCTTTATCCATTCATCTGTTAAAGGCACCTAAGTTGGTTCCATAATTTAGCTATTGTGAATTGAGCTGCTCTAAACATTGATGTGTCTGCATTGCTGTAGTGTACTGATTTTTAAGTCCTTTGAGTAAGTACTGAGGAGTGTGTGATAACTGGGTCAACTGGTAGTTCCCTTCCAAGAGTGGTTGGACCAATTTGCAGTCCCACCAGAAATGTATAAATGCACCTTAAATTATACTACAGAGCCATATTAATAAAAATGGTCTGGTATTAGCACCAAACACACATGTAGACCAGTGATATAGGATCATTCTACTGTCATGTATAACTGTATAATTGATTAAAACAAAAATAAAATAATAAAAGAATAGAAGAGATAGAGACAAACCCATATAAATACAGTTATCTCATACTAGACAAAAGTGCCAGAAACATACATTGGATAAAAAATAGCCTCTTCAACATAGAGTGCGGGAAAAACTGGAAATGCATATGTAGCAAAATAAAATTAAACCCCTATCTCTCACCCTGCACAAAACTCAACTCAAAGTGGATCAAGGACCTATGCATTAGACTAGAGACCCTGTGCTAAATAAAAGAAAAATTAGGCCCAAATCTACATCATGTTGGTTTAGGAACCAACTTCCTTAACAAGACTCAATTGTAAGAAGTAAAATCAAGAATCAACATATGGAATGGCATCAAATTAAAAAGCTTCTTCACACCAATGAAACAATCAAGAATGTGAAGAGAGAACCTACACATAGGAGAAAATCTCTGCCATGTGTACCTCAGATACAGCATTAATCTCCAGGGTATATTAAGAACTCAAAAAACTTAACACCAAAAATACAAATAACCCAATCAATGAATGGGCAAAGGAACTGAACAGGCAACTTGCAGAAGTAATACAACTGGTCAAAAAATATATGAAAAAATGTTCAACATCTCTAGCAGTTAGTTCTCCAAGTTAAAACCACACTGAGATTTTATTTCACTTCAGTCAGAATGACAATTATGAATATAAGTAACAATAAATTATAGGATATTTTGAATGTGGTTTTTTAGAAAACCTAATAAAAACCAATCGGAAGTGTCATTTCAACATAAATTTGGAGTTGAGTGAACTTTTGTTATATGTGAAGCTATGAAGCATAAAATTATTGAAGGAACAGGAATATGTGGAAGAGATAAAGAAAGTATAACAAATGGACCCTGTGACATTTCAGTAATTGGTGAAGAATGTAGCAAATAAGAATGGGCAAATGGAAACAGTAAAATGGAATAAATAAGAGTGGGTTGTGCAGAAGGCACTGCATATATCCCACCCCACGTCCTTTGGGCCATCTGGCATTAATATGAAGCCTCAGTTGCAGGCTATATCCAACAAAAGACTTTGTCCCTAGCATGGGTCACACAGCTTTTCAGAAATTTCCCAGTGAGTACCAGTTTCCCACGAGAGGAATCTTCTTGATTAATAAAATTTCTGGTGACTATTTTTATCTTTCCAGTTTTATTTTTTCTATTTCTGTTTATTCTTAGATAAATTATCTGTCCCCAAGTCCTACCTCTAAGTCTACTTTGTGAGTAACCCAAAACTAAGATAATTAATAATTTGATGGTATTTGTATTTTTGTGAGAGAAATACCTACAAATAGGGGCTCAAAAAGAGAAAGTAGAGACATTTATATTGACAATTGCTTCATGGAATTCTGACCTAAAATGGAACAGTGGAATATAAGGGGGAAGGGGAGATTGAGGGCCGCATTTTCCTTTGGGTTGATGACATTAAGGGAAGTTTTGTGATGATATGAGTTATCTGGTGGCTAGAAATTGGAAGAGATGAACATAGGAGTATATAGAATTTCTTTCCTGTCATTATATATTGGATATATTAAGTTTGCTTTTGATCTTTATAGGGGAAAATATCCAAGAGTTTACCTGGAGTCACATATGAAACTTTGGACTTGGACAACTGGGCAATACTCAAACTGTTAAGACTATGGGGACTATTGGAAATGATCTAAGTATATTTTACATTGTAAGACTGGCATAAATTTTTGAAGACAAGGGACGTAATGCCAGGTTTAGATTTGACGTGTCCCCCAAAAGTTCATTTGTGAGCCAGTGCAAGAATGTTCAAAGGTGAAATAATTTTATTATGAGAGCCATAATATAATCAGTCAATTAATCCACTTAAATGGATTAATGTGTAGTAACTGAGGCAGATAGGGTGTAGCTGGAGAAAATAGATCACTGGGTAGTTGCCTTTGAAGTGTATATTTTGTCTTTGGTGAATGGATCTTTCTCTCTCCTACCCGGGTGCCATGTCCTGAACTTCTTCCTTTCACTATGACCTTCCACCATGATGCTCTGCCTCACCTTGGTCCCAAAGGTATAGAGTTGGCCACCACTGACTGAATCTCTAAAACTGTGAGCCAAAATAAACTTCTCCCCTCTAGGTTGTTTTCACCAGGTCTTTTGATCATAGCAATGAAAAGTTGACTAAAACACTAAGACTACCACAGCCAATTTTTTTTTTATTCATCTTCATTCCAATTTGAAAGTCATTCAAATTCTTTTTCTTAAGATATCATCAGGTACTATTAATTCCTATTAGAACAGGAGATGTAAGTGAATATTTCCAGAGAAATGTTTCATTTCTTGACTCCTTTAAGTACCATCTGTTATAGGCATTTAGCCCTAAAATTGCCGGAATCTAAACCTCACTGATACTAAGTGGCAATCTACCTACCATATAATAATATGTGTTCACTAAATATTTGACAGGTGACTCTCGGCTGACTCATGACATAATCATATGAAACCAGAAACAGCATAAAGCCTCGGGCTTTTATGGGTGGAACTCCTATTTTCCTTTATAATAAATAAGAGGGAGAGAAAGGAAAGGATGATTTCCTTCTATTATCAATGCAGGGGAAGTTGGGGATAAACCTCTGTAACTAGTGGCTAATTTTTCTAATTTAGAACAAAGAAAGATGCAGAGAAGTTGACATTAACACCAACAGAATTTTTTTTTTCCTTTTGGAGGGATATATTTTAATCCTTTTTGATATAGCACCAAGAACTTAAAGAATTAACTCATTTTAAAAAGCAATTTAAGTAGATAAGACATTTAATCTTTTTAATATATCTCTTTCATGTTTCTTTTGGCTATTCTAAAAAATATCCAAATTAATATTCTGGCTATTTACTGCCAGTATGACTTTCTTTAATCTGGTGATAAAGGAGCTGGTAACAAAGAACCATTTTCATTGGTAATAACAGAAAGAGAAACCTTTGTATTTATGGGTGGGACTAATACAAATTTTCCAAAGTAAATGAGATTTTTCTTATCTTAACACTTTGTATAATTTACATATATCTATATAGTCTCTTAATAACAGATATGAGTATTAAGCACAAGTTGTTCTTCAGCAGTGGAAAAGGATTCAATATAAGCTGTATAGTACAGCATGTGATTTTCTACTAGCAACAATTGAACAAGAAGGTTTTAAGGAGAGATATGAGCAGCTCTCAGTCAGATGCTGCTATTTGGAATTCTTGATGAAGGAAATAAGTGATAACAAATAAACTAAGACTAGAAATGTTTAAAACATTCAAAGAGTTTCTTGTTTAAAGCCAGATTTCTGCAGCTTTTGAATCTATGAATAACACTGAAAAAAGCAAAAGCAATAATATGAGTATTAGCTCTAAGAAAATACAAAATTATGTTAACTTGAAATATAGCCCTATTTACTCAGTTGACTAGGACTAATTCTGTATAAGCACAGATTCTTGGAGCTTTTCTTCTTATTAAAATTTTTCTAATATTTGCATAGAGTGAGTACCTAATTTAAAAGTGCATCATTATAAACATTTTTACTGGATAATATTGCTATGATTTCTTAGAATGTAAAGGGACATGAACAGTTATAGGAAATTTAGTGACATATATGAAGAAAAACAACACGTTATGGAAAGATCTAAAATATTTTATCCTTTGCTTAGCCTCTGAACCTCCACAAAGAAATGAGGCCATTAGACCTAATAGTCACCAAGAGACATAGAAGAGGCCAAGAGATCTGATTTTAGTGGAACTGGGCATGAGATTCAAGGGAGTTATCTGCCATTTTTGTGTCATTTGTATAAATTTTGGAACTAATCTCTTTTGCCTTTTCAAAAAGCTGTTTATGTACATGCCATTCTCCCTCATCAGGCAGTGACTTCTTGGGACAAAGGACATTTTGTTCATTCTATTACAACCCCTACAGAACCTAGCACTATATCTTCTTATGGAGAGTTTTTCAAAAAATGTTGCTGAAATTGGATTAGATTCAATATTGTCAAATCAATGGCTAAAATATAAAATAATAATGAATGCAAAGAGTTTCCAATTATTTAATAAGACTCAAGTCATCTCCAGCTAAGTAGAAAAGAGTAATTCATAACAGAGACTGAAATAAAAATTAAGCTGAAAATAATCATGGATTATTATTAGCAAAGTAACTGGAAAACTAAGGACTTTTTTTTTTAAATTTTGGGGAGAACTAAATTGGAGGCTAATGAGAATGATTAATGTGAAATTAAAGGTTAGAGCACAGACTAAACCTGTAACATATCAGGAGCAGTACCAATTTTAAAGAGATCATTAAATATTGTTTAATTAATGGCGAAAAAAACGTGACCAACAACTTGAGAGTTCATTTGTATTTTTGTAATAAAGGACATGACCCACTGAAATGGTTCAAACAATTTACTAAATGAATATTAAATGCAATCAAATATCACAGGAAGAGAAGATAGATTCCATCTGTAGATAAGAATTTTCAAGCATGCTGTACTTTTGGGTTTCAGGTATTCTTTTTCTATCTATTTATACATCTAAAAACACCTTAAAAAAGGAAACATGAAGGAAAATTTTTACAGTTAAAACTGCTTCTGATTATTTCTCATTATCCTCTAGTCACCCAAACTCTAGACATAGATTGCTCACTCAGAACATTAGACTATTTCTATATTGCTCAGAGTTGATAGATTCAGATTTATTTACATTTATGTGGTGTTTTATTATGCGTGAGAATTCTAGGTACTTTACAAAGATTTGCTCATGTGATCCTCATAATAATCTAAAATAGCAATACAATTATTATTAAGCCCTTTTACTAAAGAGTAACCTGAAGTGTGGAGAAGTAACTTGTCCACCAGCACACAAGGGTAGTAGGAGGCTTCAAATATCCAGGAAACAGAGCTGACTCCAGAGAACAGCCTCCTACCCACAGTGTTCTGCTGCCTCCTGAGATTTCACCACGTAGCACTGTGTGTGACACTCAATTGTGGGTAGAATGAATGCAATTTATATATGAGCAGTGTTTGTAAAGCAACAAGCTTATATTCTTAGCAAACATAATAGAACTTACACTTCAAAATGAAACTTTTTTTTTAAAGTACTCAATTCAGAAGCTGTAGATTTACTTCAATGAACCTGGCATTTACTGTTTTATTTGTGAAATACATCTCTCACTCTTAGTACGATTTTAAAATTCCAGCAACAAAATCAATATTTTTATTTTGATCCCCTTCCTCTCTCTCTTAAACCATACAGTATTTTCTCACTAGGTTCCTATCTTCAGAAGGATCAAGACATGATTTTGCGTTTTGTCAGTGCCTTACATCAAATTAATTCTCTAATAATAAAAATTTTCTACCTAGAGAGATATTCCTCAAAAGTTGGTCATGAGGATAATGAATGCCATCAGTTATATAAAGTGCCAAGACATTACACATTAAGCAAAGTGTTACTCCTCTGCGGTCACCAATTTTGCTGCTTCTCTTTTGGAAAAGTAGCTTTTAGTCCTCCTTGCCAATTTATCTGTCTCCATCTTATTTTGAGAAAAAAAAATGGATTGAAGGGACACTGGGTCCTGTCCTACTTCCCTATTACTGCTTCTATAAACAACCACAAATTTAGTGGCTTAACACAACACAAATTTACTTCATGTCCAAAATCTTAGTGTAGTTACAGCTGTGTTCCTTCTGTAAACTCTAGTAGCTTCCTTGCCTTTTCCTGTTTTTGGAGGTCTCCTGCATTCCTTGGCTCAAGGCCCTTGCTTCCAGCATCAAGGAGCATCCTTTGAGCCTCTCCTTTCATTATCATATCTCCTTTTTCTGACTATCTTCCCATTCAGTTAGCTTTTTTCACTGTTGGGACCAAAGGATCTGATAAGAACAGTTTTAGAGGAGAAAAAATTTATTTTGTGGCTCCCAATTTTAGGAATCTCAGTCCATAGAAAGCCAGGTCTACTTCTGTGGACCCAAGGAGAGGCTGAACATCTTGGCAGAGGGTATGGCAGAAGAAAGCAGTTTAGAACATCACACTAGGAAGCAGAAAGACTCCTCTCACCATAAACAAAATATGTAACCCAAGTCACACCCCCATGACCCACCTCTTCCAGCCACACCCTACCTGCTCACAGTTACTACCCAGTTAATACCTATCAGTGGATTAATGCACAGACTAGATTAAGGGTCTAGTAACCCAATCAGTTCAACTCTAAATCGTCTTGCATTGTCTCACACAAGAGCTTTTGGGGGACACCTCACATCTAAAGGATAACATCTCCTGTCTCTTTCTTTCCCTTATAAAGACCCTTTTGATTACACTGAGCCACCTGGATAATCCAAAATGATCTCCACCCCATCAAGATCTTTCTTTAACTTAATTACATCTGCAAAGTTCCTTTTGTCATGTAAAGTAATGCATTCTCTGATATTGTAATTAGGAGATGGACCCCTATGAAGGAAGCCAGAGTTAGACAGGCATTCAGTACAGATAGGTAAATAGAGAAAGGTAGGATCAATTTTGGGTGGCCAATTTTGAGTCTGGGAAGTTGGAGACTTTTAAACCTGAGGTATTAAAATGTTAATTCCTTCAGAGCCCTTCCTCCTCCCTTATCAAGAACCTGCCCCTCTCCAACCTGATGCCAAGGTAACCTGTCCCAGGAATTGCGCCTCCCTACAGGGAGCTCTAAGGTTGTTAATTAATGTGTCCTGGGCTGCTCCATCCTGCTCTTCCCCCTTCAGCCCTCCAGTTTCCCACCTTTTGGCCATCCCAACAGGCATTCCTGGGCCTACTCAACTACACAGAAAGGAGAGAGATAAGGGAGAACAAAGAAAGTCTAGGACATAAAAAAAAAAAAAAGTGAGACAGGATGCCTCACTTCTTGGGATACCAGGATACCAGCTAAGGACCCTTCTCCCTCCCTTTTTAAATAAACCTGGCTTTATATGCTTGTCTCTGTGTGCTTCTCTAATGTTATACATCGATATGTGAGGGAGCAGAACTCATCTTTGGTAACCTGCTGTATAAATGAGACCTTTATTTTGTCTATCATAGGGCAAGCTACCATGAGTTACAATGCTTGTTCTCTGTTCTTATTTTATATTTAAAATTTGCTTTTTAAAGCAAATTACTTAATGTCTCCAATCCTAAATCTTCTCCTTTGTGAAGTAAGACCCATGATAGTATCCTTAAGGTCTATAGTGAGGGTTAAAGGAGATTGTACTCTATATAAATTATAATGTCTATCATAGAGTAAGAACTCAATAAATATTTTATTAACATCACCTAATACAAAAAAAAACCCCACAATTTTATGTTTTATGTTAGACAAATTCACAGCAATAAATGCATAGGTCTAGAATACCCATTGTAATGATTAATTTTGGTAATCAACTTCATTGGTTTGAGGTACACTTAAAAACCACACTTCTAGGGGTGTCCATGAGGGCATTTTAAGAGACAATTGGCTTGTGTGTCATCCAATTAAGGAGGAAGACCCACCCTAAATGTATGTAGGCACTGAACTCTTCTTGTTTTCTTTGCTGCTGCCTTCAACTGTAAACAAGAGATCAGACTCTATAGATTTACAGCATTTCAACATGGGCTCATACAAATGACCTCCCAGTGAGTTCCAGTCCCTCCAGACTTGGACTGGAACTGCTTTCATTCATCCCACTTTTTCTAAGGGTTTTCCAGCTTCTTGTGCTGAATAGTTACTGGTTTCCCTGGCTCTCAAGCCTACAAATAGCCACTTTGGATCATGGGACTACCTAGCTTCAGATTATATAAGCCAATTTAATAAATCCATATATGTATATTCTATTTGTTTTGTACCATGGGAAAAACTAATACACCTACATAACAACTTTTAATAATAAATATAATATTGAGATTAAACATACCATTATTTAGATAAACTAAAATAGACCTCAAGTTACAATCAGAAGTTGGCTTGATGGACAAAATAATGTATTCACTTTATTTCTTAGTAGTTTCACTGAAATCTATTATTAATCTAATATTTCAAAATGAAGACTGTAAGAAAATTCTATAATAAAAATTAATTAGATAAATCAATCATAAAGCTAAATATTAAATTTTCTCTGAGAAATAAGGAAAAAGAAAACATATGAATTACATTTTCTCAGGTGGGGCAATAATCATTGAAGTATGCTTTTGGAAATGAGAACTAATATCCAAGTATAAATTAAATTGCTTTAATGAAATATGCCCACCAATATCAAAAGATAAGTGCATTAAATTCTGTGCTTGTCTCAAAGGGAATAGAATCAAAGATTAAAATTTTGAGAGACACTAAGACATCGACAGTAACTCAGTGAATTACAACATTTGAATATTACTTTAACAAACAGTCTTTCCTTGGTATCCACAGGATTGGTTCCAGGATCTCTCACAAACACCCAAATCCAGAAATTCAAATTCCTTATATAGAATGACATAGTCTTTGCATATACTCAGTGTAATCCTCCTGTATACTTTAATCATCTTTGGAAAGCTCATCATACTTAATAGAATGAAAATGTTGTGTAAATTACTTGTTGCACTATTTTGTTTAGGGAATAATGACAAGGAAAAATGTCTGTACCCTCAATGTAGACCCATCCATGGCCGGCCCAACTCCACTGCACAAGTCAGTAACAACAAAATTTTTACTGTACAGAGATTTTCCAGATGTGTTGATTGAGTCCACAGATACAGAACTTGTGGATACAGAGAGCCAACTCTATACTTACTGAATACCTAAGGATATGGAAGGCACTGTGTTACTCACATTTGGGTCAAATGCTAGCTTCCCTAAAGCAGATTTAGGAAAAGAAGTTATTGATAAGATAAAGTTAATATTACTCTAACTTGATAAGTGAGAGCCAGGCTTTGACAGTTCTAGTTTCTTGGAAGAGAGATGGCCAACTTAGAATCCGTTTGAAATTTTAGACTCTGGTTTATGGAGAGTTCTTCAGTGTGATGTTTAAGGAGGAAGGGAGGACTAGAACTGGAAAGAAATGACATAATAGTTTCTATTGGTAGACAGGCCAATGGGGGGTTTTGAGGCGAGAGTTTATGAAGAAAATTGAAGATTAAGTAGTCTATGATGCTACATTGAAAAGTCTAACAGTCTAATGTTCATTTAAATAGTTTTTCCAGGAAGCTTCTAAATGCACACTAAAGTTACTTAAAACTTGGAGAAGAGTTCCTGGAATAGTAAACTTAGGTTGATGATGGCAGTGGAGCAGTGAAGGGACATTGGTGCAGACAGCCTAATGGCAAAGCTATGTTAATATAGAGAAGAATCTGTGCACTGTAGATGTTTCAGCTTTCATTTAGTGATTCCAAGATGAATAGGATGCACAGTAACTGCTCTAAAAGTATACACTAAAATGCGAAAGTTTTAAATACACACTAAAATGGGGGTTTTATTGATTTTAAAATACATGGTTACTGAGGAAAAATAGAAAAAATATAAACAATAAAATAAATGTCTTCAAATTCTACCAACATGACAGAGTATACACCTAACAGTTTGATGTTCATGTTATATTTATATATGCTTCACTTCTACATAGGGTTCATATATATGTATATGTATACACACATATACAATTAGAATATTGCCCAACATATTAGGTATTATTTGAAAACTTGGTTTTTTTAACTCTATATCTATATCTACATATAGATATAGATTTTTCTAATTTACTTTTGCAGAGCATTTTTGTTTTATTTTCAGTTTCAGAATTCCCTAAAAGATATTCAATTCTTATTGAATGAGACTAAATTGAATAACAGAATGCTTAAAAATTGACATAGCAAGATGGCCATTTTTACATGGAAATATTCTGTGTGTCTTTAATTGTTTACTTATCAAAGTTTCCATAAGTTGAATATGCCTATCTTTAAAGATCCTTCAGACAGATAATGATATGCTGAAACCTAATGGCTAAGAAAACATTTTCATAAATGCTTCTGTTCAAGGTAACTTTGCTCGCTCAGAGGCAAAGAGAGTATTTAATTGATGGAGTATTTCAAGAGATTTGGGCTCAGTACTTCTTAGCATCATCTGTCAAGGATGGCCATAGGTAATGAATGCAGACTTCCATTGATTTATTGAGCTTACACCAAAATAGATGAATCATAATCATAAAATTTATCTAATGTCTCATCTTTACTATTAAAATTTATATTGTATTCTATAGTACACCAATTTTATTTTAAAATACCAAATAAACTTCTCCAGAAGTATTGAGTGGAACTGACTCTCTAGAAAGATACAGGTAGTTTTATTCTGTCCTACTCTAAAGGCTAAATTTTCAAGGGCATTTATGTTCCAGTCTGAGACTCATGATGACTATAACAACTCACTAAGTATTGAAATAATTTCTCAGAAGATTGTCTTCATTTAGAAGTCAGGACCTCTCAACCAGGAAAGAAGTCAATTTAAATCTTAAAATTCTAAATAGAAAATCTGGGAAGTGGGAAAGAGAGAAATAAAGACATTTAAGTTGACTAAATACAGTTAGGCATGTAAGTGAAAGCAAGAGGTTAAAGCTAGATAAATTCAACTGAACTTTACTGAAAAGAGTTGGGCAAAGAACCATCTGAAAAACAAAGAGGAGCTTACACCAAACAAGAAAAAGAAATCACCAAGGGAATGCATGTTTGCATCATCATTATCACATCCTAGCAGCAAAATGTCAAGGTCAAAAAAAAAATAGTGTAGGGAAATGAAATAAGGTAGAGGAAAACCTCTCAATCAGTTAGGTAAGCACTAATATATAAGAGAAAGGTGTTTATCAGTTTGGGACATATAAGGCCTAAGACTGAGAAATTTCTCAAGAGGCAGATCAGCAAAGATTTGAATAGAAATTTTCACCAAATCTAGTGGAAGGAAGAACAAAGACAACTTCTACCTGTGGGGATATGATGCTTAGTAGCAAGAGAGGGAGAGAGAGAAAGAGAGAGAGAGAGAGAGATAGACATAGACATAGATATAGATAGATATAGATACATATATTATATACAGTATATTTAATATATGTACATTTTTATATATAATGTATTATATATAAACGTCTATATAAATGCATACACACACACACACACAAAGTAACCCTGAAATTCTGCCAAATTATAGAATATATCAAAAAGAAACAGGTGGAAGAATTGTCAAGGTCATAAATTTTATTTTTCATAAGAATAATTGGAGTACCAATCAATGGAGTGAGATTCCACACTAAATTTAGGATTAGAGCTAGGTGGGAACATGGAACTGTGGAAAGGAATGAACTCTCAAACACATTAGGAATGAAATAGAAATCAAAGAATATAAAAAGCTATGGAAAACAGACTTCATGTGAACATTTCTCAGGTTTTTTTGGTATGTTTTTTTTTTTTGTTTTGTTTTGTTAAGATTAACAATTTAGGCTCAAGGAATCACTGTGCACAATGGTGGATTTATCCTAATAGGAATACCTTACAAACAAGAACCTAATAGCAACAACCAATGTCACAGGTATGTCTCTCTCAATCATGTGTTAGTCCATGAGGTAAGCACTTGAAAAGTGGCATAGATTGAGAAAAACCTGAAAGAATGAGACTCCCTCTCCCTTCCCCAGTCACTGTCTCTTCTGCTTTCATTATTTAAAATCCAGATTGAGATTTAGGCTGACCAGGGAAAGTGCCCTCCCCCAATGTGGGCTAATATTAGAAAGCCAAGAGAAGATAATACATTGAATCTTAGGAATTGGTTTATCTTATCTAGAATACCTTGATTTATCATTAAACTGAAAAGTTTAGAATAAGCAAAGAATCAGATTTGAGATTTTTTTAAATTCTCAGAATGAGAAGCATTAGTTAGGCAAGCGTACACAAAAGTAACCATAACACAATTTTGAAATGTTTAGGAATGTCAGCATAAATTTTTGTCAAACATTAATGGATTAAAAAAACTGGCATATATACCCAATTGAACACTATTCATCCATAAAAAACGAAGGAAATCTTGTCATTTGTGACAACATGATCAAACATAGAAGATATTACATACATTAAAATAAATGAGGCACAAAAAGACAGTAACATAAGAACTTACTTACATGTGGAATCTGAAGGTGAACTTGTAGAAGTATAGAGAGTAGAATGGTTGTTACCAAAGGCTGGGAGAAGGGAAAGAAAGGGGAAATGAAGATGTTGGTTATTGGGTATAGTGTCACAGTTAGAGAGGAAGAATAACTTCTGGTGTCCTATTGCACAGTAGGGTTACTGTACTTAACAATAACATAATGTGCATTTCAAAAGAGCTAGAAGAGAGGATTTTGTTCTTATAACAAAAAATGATAACTGTTTTAAGTGATGAATAGTTAATCATCCTGATTTGATCATTATACAATGTATATATGTATGGAAACATCACAATGAAGTCCATAAATATGTACAAATCTTTTTATAAATGAAAATTTAAAAAATAACTTTATTCAGATGTGTTGAACCATAGTCTAAGTGAAAATAGATATTTCAAAAATACTTTGAAGAACAGAAATAGTAAAGTAAAAATCAATTTAAGTGATTAATAAGTAGCATGGTTTGTCTGTGAGACAGGCAATAACAGCATTCTAATATCTAATGTAGAAAATAACAAATGTGAAAACTTCAGAATAAAACAAACATTAAAAGTAGTATGAGGAGTTCTATATGTTGAAAGAGACCATATAATGAACAAGAACATAGCTGTGAATACAGAGTGATTTATTGCTACTTGAACACACATAAATATGACAAAACTTCAGATGAATCAAAAATATATATGCTTAAAGACATGGCTATGGTAATTAGTATAACATGAATTATTACCAATAATCAGAATTATGATTTGTAGGGGAGGAAAGAGATGAAAATAGAGGGATGAATATGAAAAAAATATATACACAGAAAAGTAGAATATTTTTTTTCTCACCAGTGCTTAAAAAATGTTTTGCAGCACAAATCACAGAATTTCTTTTTGGAGTGCTTTGTTTATAAAAATTCTCTGTAGAAATCAATGCCTAAAATATGAGAGTATATGCCTGAAAAAGATTATTGGAAAACATGAGTTGAGGGTCATTTTCTGTTTGGTTACTAAAATTGTTTTAGTAGTTTGTGGCTTTGTAAAATGCTTATTATTCAACAGTTTTTTCCCCCATATAAAACTGTTAGATATTGACTTCAGCTGTAGATAATATCTTCCCAGATCAGTGAAAGTAGAAAAATTCTCTCTAAAATATTTTCAATTTAATTCAAGCTACTATTTTTGGTTTATGTAAAATTCATGCCCTCAAGCTGTGGAATTTGACAAAGGGCTCTAAATCATAGTAAAGCACTAAAAAGCATGGATGGTTCTCAATTAAAAAGACAAACTATATCAGAGAAAACATTTGGTTTGGTTTTTTTGAGATTGGCTTATTTCACGTAGCATGATATTCTCCAATTCCATTCATTTACTGGCAAAAGCCGTAATATCATTCATATTATTTCACTGTGTGTGTGTGTGACACACACACACACACAGAGAGAGAGAGAGAGAGAGAGAGAGAGAGAGAGAGAGGGTATACTTTTTTAATATTTATTTTTTTCAGNTATATATATATATATATATATATATATATATTTTTTTTTTTTTTTTTCCCTTCATCCATTCATCTTTGAATGGTACCTAGGTAAGTTTCATCATTTAGCTTTTGCAAATTGAGCTGCTATAAACATTGATGTGGCTGCATCAGTATAATAGGCTGATTTTAAGTCCTTTGTGTATAAACCAAGGAGGGGATAAATGGCTCAAATGAGGGTTTTATTCCAAATTTTCTGAGGAATCTCCGTACCACTTTCCATAATACTTGTACCAATTTTCATTCCCACCAACAATTTATGAGTGTACCTTTATCCCCATATCCTCACCAACATTTATTGTTGTATGTATTCTTGATAATTGCCATTCAGACTGGGGTGAAATGAAATCTGAGAGTAGTTTTGATTTGCATTTATTTAATTGCTAAAGATGTTGAACATTTTTTTCATATATTTATTGATTGATTGTATTTCTTTCTCTGCAAAATGATGGCTAAGTTCCTTAGGCCATTTATTGATTGGGTTAATTATTTTTTGGTATTAAGTTTTTTGAGTTCTTTATATATCCCAGACATTTTCACAATAAAGGGGGGTGGGCAACTAGGGAAGAATAGGGTGACTTAGATTAGGTGAAGGGAAGTGAAGGAAGGGGAGTGCATATAGGGGGTAGGAAGGATAATAGATTGAATCAGATATTATTACCCTATGTACATATACATCTATACATCTGGTGATATTCTTCATCATGTACAACAAGAAGAATGATAAATTATACTCAATCTATACATGATGTATCAAAGTGCATTCTATTGTCATGTATAAATAATTAGAACAAATTTTTAAAAATTAAAAATTTAAAAAAATCAAAATATAAAGTACTAGTAATACATATTTACATTTAATAATATCAATTATTACTACAATTAGGCAAGCTGCATTGGGGGCTGAACAAAAGCCAAAATGTTATAAAATTTAATTTTATCATAAATCATCTTTAAAATTTTTACTATTATACTGAGGAAAGTAGAAATTATACTAAAATCAATTTTTGGACATTTATTGATACAAGTTTATCTAAAAAGTTGGGAGATAGATTTTAAAAAAATATAAATGAGGAGATATTTTTCTTTGTAAAAAATGTAATATAATTTTGTATTACTATTTTTATTTGTCACATGATTGTACAATTACTTATGTAAGGGGTATGGTGTGATATTTCCACACACATATACAACATGGAATGCTCAATTCAGGTCCATTGTGTTATTCATGTTTTCATTGTTATGACCAAAATACCTAAAGATAGCAACTTAGAGGAAGAACATTTTACTTTGAGCTCAGGGTTTGAGAAGTTCAGTTCATGGTTGGCAGACTCCATTGCTCTGGACCTGATTGAGGCAGAGCCTCATGGCCAAAGGGCACATCAGAGGAAAGCTACTCAGTTTTTAGCATTTGGAAAGCAGAATGGGGATGGAGGAAGAAGAGACAAGAGGACAAGTTATGATCCTCTAGGGCATACCACCAATGACCCAGCTCTTTAACCAAGCCCCACCTGCCTACAGTTACTACTCCGTAGCCCATTCAAACTAGAGTGGATTGACTAGGTTACAGTTCTCATAATCTAATTGTTTTACCTCTGACTATTCCTAAATTAACACAGGAACTCTTGGAGGACACTTTATAACCAAATTATACAATTAATATATCCATCGCCATAAGCATTTATTATTTCATTGTTTTGGGAACTTTTATAATATAATTTTAAACTGCAGGCATACACTTGAAGAATAAAACATTTATTTAATACAGGAGACAGAAAACTATTAAATATGACATCCAAAACAAGAGAAAATCAGTTGTTTTAAAGTAAACCCTAATAATGTATGCCTTTGAAATTTTAAAGTAAACTATAATTTTAAACAACACTTTGACACTATTAAACCTAAATAGTAAGAATTTTTAAATATGTAAGTATGAGTGTTCACATTATTTTAAAAGGTAAATATCTTAGTTCAGAGCACATAAACCATTTTCTCTTCTGCAGAACAATTCCTGCGAAAGGGCCATTTCTCTGCAAGCTTTTACAACATCTACATCTAGACCTCCTGGTAAGTCTTTCATTGCCAAGAATAGAATAAATGTTGAGGCAGTTTCAAGATGGTGGAATAGAAAATGTTACTTTCCTGGCTGCTCTATGGCATAAGACCAAGAAAGAGATAGGGAGATTCTCAGCAAGATGGTTGAACAAAATTTTTTTTAAAAAATTTGGGACTTTACTGGAATACAATACTGGACATTTAAAACAGAATGGGGGCTCAGGCAGTTGGTTAAGGAGGAAATAAGAAGAAAATTCCCAACACTACAGCCACTGCTGTACTGGAAGAACAAAACAGAGTGGTCCCTCCATGAGCAAAGTGGAGGAATAAGGTAATTAAAGAAACACACCTTTTTACAAGGCCTGAGGAATGTCTGGGTATGGAGAGTTTATAGATCAAAGAAACTGCCCAGCTAAACTGAAAGACATGCTGCACAATATCCTTTTGCAGGGAAAAAAAAAAAAAAAAAACTCCGTCTCTCCTGGCTGCATGTACAGGCCAGATAGAGGAAAAATGTTGCAATCACAGTGCAAGAACCAGCAGCTTGGCGGCGGGGGGGGCTGATTCCTGGCAAATCCCTGTATGGCCCAAGATACAGATGTGGCATAACCACACTGCACAATATAGTGAATGCCTAAGTGATCAGAAGAAAATCAAATGTGAAGATTTTCAGAGAGGTGAACTGATGGTTGTGAAAACTCACCCAGCTCTTCTCCTCCCCCTCCAATCTGGCTGATTGAAGCAACAGTTGGTAGACATGTGCCTGACTGGGAATTTTAAAGGCTGGAGGCAGGAGAGATTGAGTTTGGAGAATGAACTTGAGACCAAGAAAAGTGGGTTCCACAAGTGATGTAGTGGACTAAGAATTGGCTTCTCTACCACAAGAGTTGAACCCAGGTGCAGACTTCCAGCATAGACCTACATTTCCCAGGCCTGAAGTTGCTCTTATTTAAAATCTCCAGACCAACTGGCATTAAGCAAAGAACCTGGAGCATGCCTAAGCCTAAAAACAACCCCAGGAGTTTTGCCTATGGGATTACCTCTCTCATTCTACCCTGAGGGTGAAGCAAGAACCATGCTTCAGATGACCCCATCTAACACTCTGAGAAAGGAAGCTGAGAATGATTTGAACTCCATAAAAAAAAAAATTGTTTAACTTTTTATCAAGATTTTTTCCCTTTTCTCTGTTTAATTTTTCTTCCCAATCCTAGCATTTTTTAGACCAGTTTTTTTTATTGATCAGTAGTTTGAGGACTAGGATGTTTGATTAGTATATTTCTGTTTTCTTTTGTATTTTTTTATTTTTACTTTTTAAAAAGTTTTGCCTTAAATATATATTTTTCTCTCACATACTGTTTTCCTTGAATATCATTCCCTCTTTTCTCCTGCTAAAACCAACCTCTATTGTTCTTCAAATCTTCCTTTAATTTTTAATTTCTATCTTCTCTTTTCTTTCCTCATAATCATCATATTCTATATCATTTCTGTTTTCCCCAGCCTACCACTAAAAATTATAACTCATTTTGCAAACTTACTGTTTTTATTGGAGGCCATAACTGATCATATCATTTCTGTTTATTGTGGCACTTAATATTGGGACATCATAGCATGAATTATTTGGTTTAATGCTATATATTCTTTGCATTGATTGTGATTATTGTTTGTCTTCCCCTAAACAATGAGGTACTGGAAACCTTCAGGGACACTATAAGTCTGTAAGAATAGAAAGTCTACTGCCTCAGATTTATATTGTAAGATGGGAAGATACACAAACACACAAAAAAGTAAGAAAGCAAATCACACCCAAACAATCCAAGATACTTTAATTACAAAATCCATCAACAGTACAGTGGAAGAAATGCAGAGAGGAAGTTTAAAATATACATAGTTAAACTAATCCGATAGGTAAAGAACAAATTAAGGAGCAAAGAGAGAAAGTACAGGATGTGAAAGATCACTTCAATAAAGAGATATTTTTAAAAAATGTCAAGCACAAATCCTCAAAATGAAGGAATCAATAAACCAAATTAAAAATTCAATGGAAAGCATTACCAATAGATTAGACCACTTAGAAGACAGAGTTTCAGGAAATGAAGATAAAATATAAATATAAAAAGTAAATTTAACTATAGAGAAAAGATGTTAAAAGACCATGAAAAGAACTTCCAAGAAATATAGAATAAGAGGAAAAAAACAAATTTAAGATTCATCAAGATAGATGAAGGCTGAGAGATACAAACCAAAGGAATGCACATCTTTTCAGTGAAAATAATATTTGAAAATCTACCAAACCTAATGAATAATATGGGAAACCAAATACAGGAGGATTATAGGACTCCAAATATACAAAATTATAACAGACACACACCCGAGTCACATTTTATGAAAATGCCTTACATACCAAATAAGAATAGAATTTTAAAGGTTATCAGAGAAAAATGACCAGTCACATTTAGAGGGAAACCAATTCAGATCTTAGTTGATTTCTCAACCTAAACACTCAAAGCTAGTGGGTGTTTTAATAATAAATAACAATCACTGAAAGAAAAAGGATGCCAGTAAAGAAGACTATACCAGTAAAATTAAGCTTCAGAATTGATGATGATATAAAACCTTCCATGATAAACAAAAGTTAAAAGTATTCACAACTAGAAAACCTGCAATACAAAATGTACTCAATAAAATATTTCATGAAGAAGAAATAAAAAGTAAAAGTGAAAAATAGCAAAGAGAGGAACTACACTGGAAGAGTCCTCAATCAAATGATAACTAGTTCAAATTAAAAAAACTAAATAAGTCAAAAAGACAGGGAAGGAAAATTATTTCTAAATAATAACATCAAATATAAATGGCATAAACTCATCAATTAAAAGACATAAAGTAGCAGATTGGATTAAAAAACAAGACCTAACAATATGCTCTTTCCAAGAGACTCACCTTATAGGCAATTGCATCCACAGACTGAAGATAAAAGGATGAGAAAAATCATATCTTTCACATGGATCTTATAAACATGAAGGGGTTTCTTTCCTCATATCAGATAAAGTGGACTTCAAGCCAATGTTAACCAGAAGAAATAAAAAGGGACATCTCATATTGCTTAAGGGAATTACACATCAAGGCATAACTATTGTAAATATTTATGCCCCAAGTAATCTAACATCTATGTATATCAAATAAACTCTTTAAAATTTCAGGAATTAAATAGAACACAACACAATAATATTTGAATCCTTCAAACAACTAAATAAAGAAGCCATAGAACTAATTAATACAATTAATAATTTAGTCTCAACAGACATATGTAGACTATTTCATTCATCAAGGACTGAATACACTTTCTTCCCAGCAGCACATGGATCCTTCTCTGCAAGAAACCTTATCACAGGCCACAAAACAACTCTTAGAAAACACACACACAAAAAAAAAATAGAGATAATACCTTGCATTTTGTCAGACCATATTAAATGGAATTCTAAGTCAACAATAAAATAAAAAGAGAAGCTACTCTAACATCTTTATACTAAATAATATGTTATAGGTAAATGAAAATAGCAACACAATAATCTCTGTGACATTGTGAAGGCAGTTCTAAGAGAAAAATTCATTGCATTCAGTTCGTTCACTAAAAGAATAGAAAGTTACCAAATAAATAACCTAAAATTACATCTCAAAGCCCTATAAAAATAAAAACAAATCAAGACCAAAAGCAGTATAAGAGAGGAAATAATTAAAATCAGAGCTGAAATCAATGAAATTGAAATAAAAGAAACAACTCAAAAATTAATGAAACAAAAAGTTTGTTTCTTGAAAAAATAAAGAATATTGATAAACCCTTAGCCAGATAACAAAAAAAGAGAAAAATTTAAAATAAAAAAATTCACAATGAAAAGGAAATATCACAATGGACATATAGATGATATTGAGAAATATTTTGAATATTTATACTCTAATAAAAAAATCTTGAAGACATTAACAAAATTCCAGAGACATATGTCCTGCCCAAATTAAATCAAGAGAACATACACAATTTATTTAGGTTAATTTCAAGCAATGAATTTGAAGATACCATCAGAATCCTGCCAACAAAGAAAAGCCTAAGACCAGACAGATTCTCAGCCAAGTTCTACCAGATCTTCAAAGAAGAAATAACACCAATATTCCTCAAATTATTCCATGAAATAGAAAAGGAGGGAATCCTTCTAAACTCATTATATGAATCCAGTATCACCCTGATACCAAAACCAGAGGAAAACACATCATGGAAAGAAACTTCTGACTAATATTCCTGATGGACTTAGATGCAAAAATGCTAAATAAAATCCTGACAAATCACATATAAAAACATACTAAAAAGGTAATACACCATGACCAAGTGGGGTACATCCCAAGCATACAGATTAGTTCAACATACAGAAATCAATAAACATAATTCTCATATGAGTATCTCAATAGATGCAGAGAAAGCATTTGACAAAATACAACATCCATTCATGTTCAAAAGAGAAGAAAAGCTAGGGATAGTAGGAACGTACTTGAACATTGTTAAAGCTATGTATGCTAAACCCAAGGCCAATATTATTCTAAATGAAGAAAAATTGAAAGACTTTCCTCTAAAATCTGAAACAAGACAAGGATGACTTCTTTTATCATTTCTATTCAACATTGTCCATGAAACTCTAGCCAGAGCAATTACACAGAAGAAAGAAATTAATTGGATACAAAACAGGAAAAGAAGAATGCAAAGTCTCTGTATTTGCCAATGACATGATTATATATTCAGAAGACACAAAAAACTCCACCAGAAAACTTCTGGAGGGGCTGGGGATGTGGCTCAAGCAGTAGCGCGCTCGCCTGGCATGTGTGCAGCCTGGGTTCGATCCTCAGCACCACATACAAAGATGCTGTGTCTGAAAACTAAAAAATAAATATTAAAAAATTCTCTCTCTCTCTCTCTCTCTCTCTCTCTCTTTAAAAAAAAACTTCTGTAACTCATAAATGAATTCAACAAAATAGCAGAATATAAAATTAACACCCATAAACCTATTGCATTACTATATATCTGTGATGACTCAATTGAAAGAGAAATTAGAAAAAACTATCCCACTCACAGTCACCTCAAATAAATAAATAAATAAAATATTTGGGAATCAATCTAACAAAAGAGGTAAAAGTTTTCTACAATAGAAACTACACAATGCTAAAGAAAGAAATTGAAGACCATTAGAAGATGGGCAATTCTCCAATGTTCTTGGATAGGCAGAATTAATGTTGTCAAGATGGCAATACTTCCAAAAGCTCTACAGAGATTTAATGCAATGCCTATTATAATCCCAATGATATCCTTCATAGAATTAGAAAAAGTCAGGAATTTATTTGGAAAAATAAGAGTGACAGAATAGCCAAAGCAGTCCTTTGTGAGAAAAGTAAAGCAGGAGGCTTCATAATACCAGTCCTTAAATTATATGACAGAGCTAGAGTAACAAAAACGGCATGGTATTGGCACCAAAACAGACACGAAGACTACGGTACAGAATAGAAGACACAGAAACATAAATACAGTTTTCTCATACTAGACGAAGAAACCATAAAAAGCAAATTTGAGAAAAGGGAACCTGTTCAACAAATGGTGCTGGGGAATCTGGAAAATCATATGTAGCAAAATGAAATGAAACTCCTCTCTCACATCCTGCGAAAAATTCATCTCAAAGTGGATCAAGGACCTAGGCATTAGACCCAAGATCCTGTAAATACTGGAATAAAAAGTAGGCCTGTTGGGGTTAAGAGAAGATAACTGCTTGAAGGTATGAACTGGCTGGGAAAATAAAAAGGTCTCTAATAAATATGGAGTAAAAGACAATAGACAGAATATAGCTTTAAAAGTGGGGAACCTGGTGGGTCTTCCAGCCATGACAGGAACTGGAACTGAGTAAAGAAAAAAGGGCCTAATCTTTTATAAAAGGGGAAACACAACAAAATGCTTCAGTGTGGCAGGCTTCTTGAGGGAAATGGGATAAGAATGGGGAAAACAAATTGTTTGGGGCCTGGAAGGTTACTCCCATCTTCAGGTGGCTGCATTTGAACGTAAGGCCGTGAGCTAAGGCAGACCACCAGATGATCTGGGCTTTCTCAAACCAGGAACTTACATCCAGGAGTTACCAGAAAAGAAGCCTCCCTGACTTATGTTGACTCAAACAAATCCATAATTTATACAATGTTTCCGGTATAGGCCCAAATCTCCATCAGGTCAGCTTAGGAACAGAATTCTTCATCAAGACTCCTAAAGTGCAAGAAGTAAAATCAAGAATCAATAAATGGGATGGTATCAAACTAAAACACTTCATGGGAAGTAAATCAAGGAAGTAAAAAGAGAGCCTATGGAATGGGAGAAAATCTTGACCATCTGCACCTCCGATAGAGCATTCATTTCCAGGATATAAAAAAGAACTCAAAAAACTTAACTCCATAAAAACGAAAACCCAATCAATAAATGGGCTAAGGAACAGACCAGATACTTCGCAAAAGAAGAAAGATGATCTGTTAACAAATATATGAAAAAAATGTTCAACATCTTCAGTAGTTAGAGAAATCCAAATTAAAACTACACTGAGATTTCATCTCACTCCAGTCAGAAATGGCAATTATCAAGAATATAAGCAACAATAAATGTTGGTGAAAATGTGGATATAAAGGTACACTCATACATTGCTGGTAGGACTGTAAATTAGTGCAACCACCATGGAAAGCAATATGGAGATTCTTCAGAAAACTTGGAAAGGAACCACCATTTTACACAGTTATCCCACTCCTTGGCATATACCCAAAGGAATTAAAATAAGCATATCATAGTGACACAGCTACATAGCAGCTCAATTCACAATAGCTATGCTATGGAACCAACAAAAGTGCCCTTTGAGAGATGAATGGATAAAGAAACTGTATGTGTGTGTGTATGTGTGGGTGTGTATATATATATATTTTTTTTTTCATTGTGTGTGTGAATATTATTTAGCCATAAAGAAGAATGAAATTATGGATGGAAACTATGGATCATGCTAAGTGAAATAAGCCCATTCCCCCCAAACCAAAAACTAAATATTTTCTCTGATATATACATGCTTACACACAATAAGGGGGGTGGGAGATGGGAAGAATAGAAGTTCATTGTATTAGACAAAGGAAAATTAATGTAAGGGAGGATGGGAATAGAAAAGACAGTAAAATTAATCAAACATAACTTTCTTATGTTCAAATATGAATACATGACCAGTGTAAGTCCACATCATGTACAACCACAAGAATGGGAAGTGACACTTCAGGTATGTACAAAAATGTCAAAATGCACTCTCCTATTATGTATATCTAAAAAGAACAAATAAAATGTATATAATATATAAAATAAATATATAGAGATGGAGAATGAACATATTCTTTAACTATCAGTAAGAATGTTTTGGTAAATATCAGCCTAACTGAAAAACAAAACAATTCAAAAAGAGCAAAACAAAAACAAAGTAAAACAAACAAACAAGGATAGCAACAACAACAACAACAAAAACCTGAAGAGCAGTCAAGGAGTGATACTTTGAGATAATTGAAGAAAAATTCAGCAAAGCTGCTAATCTCAGAGACATTGGCCTAACAATGTAAAGAAAGACAATGATGAGGAGAGAATAAAGAATAGCTCTTATGTCCCCCGTTTATTTTCCATTTCCATGAAAACATTCACACATGAACCAAGAGGGTTAAATTGACTAAACATTTATATGATTTCATTTTTTTATCTCTTTTACTTGCATGTTCTAAATGATTTTACTCTTCTTTAGCAATCATTTCAGGAATGATAGTATACTTCCTTTATTTATTAACATTAAGTTGTGTTAGTATTTTTACAAATTCCAGGTTGACATCATCGAACACTAATTCTCCTTAGCTCTTCTTTTATGTTTTGTTTATTGTTTCTAACATTATGAAATGTTTTCCTTACTATAGACTATTTAAAACAAAATATGCTTTTCATTTCTTGTTTCCAAGTTGCCGAAGATGATCATTTTTTTTAATTGAATATCCTTGATTATTTTTCCAAAGCCAGTCCAAGGAAGGGACATGATCTCTGTCCTTGGAAAGACCCACAGAGCACTCCTAGGCACATTCCCACCCTGCTAAGTTGTTTATCTACAAATAACAGGAGAGATCTGCTGTGCCAGGTGTCCCTGACTCAGTCAGGCTAGGTGGGTATCCATAGCAACCCCCTAGCAGCCACCAATCAGCATGAGACAGGGAAATACCTGGGATGCCAGATGACCCTCCCAGTAGTCTATGGTGGTTGATAACGTTGGGAAACCATGTAGTTCAGCACGAACACCCCTCTTGGCTTAAACCAATCAGTTCAAATGAATCCCCCTCTTGTAGTAACCAATCACCCCTACCCAACTTGTTCCTGCCAGTGAATGTGCTAATCATGTTTTAGAGTTATTATTTGATTTTCCTGCAGTGTATGATGATTTGCTAAGAGATTCTATGATGTATGTGGGGGTCCCTGCCTTCTCCAAAGAATGTATAAAACTGCTGCGAACCCTGGGCTCGGGGCCTCTCAGCGTCACCAGTTGCTGTGTGCCTGCGGAGGACCAAGCTAGCTTGCAATAAACACCTCTTTGCTGCTTACTTGGATCTTGGTCTCTGGTGGTCTTTGGGGGGGTCCTGAATTCGAGCATAACAATACATGTATGCAGGAAATAAATTCTCAATTTCAATATATATGTAATGTCTTCTTTTCCCCTTTATTTCTTGAATATTTTTAAAAACAAACACCTAGGTTAACAATTACTTTCATTCAATATTTTGAAGGTTCCCATTGCATTGTGGCTTTCATTTTTCTGTTATCAATAAGATCGCAGACATAATGTTGCTGATTTACACTATTGTGTGTTTTTCTGTCTCCTTTTTGATTTTTGCAGGTTTTACCATGTCGTGTTTTATTGTTTTTGTTGTACTTGTCCTGTTTTTGGTTCATAAGACTTCTTGTTTCCATGAATTGTTTCTATTGTCAGTTTTGGAAAACTTTCCTTCACCAAATCTTTCAATATTGATTATTCTGCTTTTGTACTTCTAGAACTCTCATTACATGTATTTCAGATCTTTTCGCTGAGTTCAACATGGCTCTCTCCTTTCCAAATTTTCATCCCTTTGGGCTATTTGTGTTTTTGTACATTTTCTCAAACTCATTTTTCAGTTCACTAATTCCCCTTTCTTCTATGTCTGATTTACACTTAGCCTAGTCTGCTTAATTCTTTAGAGATTTAGGTGCATGTTTTCCTCAAGAATTTCAATTTGTTTTATTTTTAGTATCTTATTTTTCTTAAAATTTCTTGAATATATTAATCATGCTTATTCTAAAGTCCATGCCAAATAATTCTATTATTTAAATTCTTTGAGGCCCTCTTTCTTTTACCTCTCTCACTCTTTTGCTTTGATCAAGTATTATATCATTTTATGCGTAAAGTACTTTTATAGACTTCTGGTTCTGGCATATAAAATGTTGTCCAGAAAGTGTTAGGCTCTGGATAATCTTAACTTCTAAGAAAAAAAATTACTTTTGATTTTGTTAGAGTTGATTTAGTATCTTCTTTCCATAATCTAGTTAGAGATAAAGATGATTAAAAGTTGAGTTTTATCTTTTACCATTCATCCTTACTCATTTTTGGAGCACAGAAAGAGGGAAAAAAAGGAACCAAATTTGATGCTTCTCAGGTTTTTTTTTTTTAATTTCTTTTGTTGATCAGATCCTGAATTCAAATTTTTTTGGGGGGCCCATAAAATTGCTGAATATATGCTCAATTTCTCAATTGCTCTACCATAACTTTCATTTTTTCTTTTAGAGGTAAAACTAGGGCCACATACTAAGTTTATGTCTCTTGAACACCTTACTTTCTTACAGGTCGGCTTCTCAAATTCTTAATTCACAAAAGGTACATTTTACAATTGTGCATCTTTATGGGATATTTAGCTGAATGGTGAGTTTAAGACCACAGTCTTAAATTTCTAAACATCACCTTCCTTATGCTTTCTATACACTCCTAGAAGCCAACTGTTAAAAATCTAAGCTCACTGTCCTGAGAATTCCTCTGATGTTTGCTAAAAGTTACAACATCATTGTGAAAAAAGAAGAGCAGCTGTCTTTCAGAATCACCACAATGAAAGACAGGCTCTGGATTGCAAAAAATAAGGAGATAATTACATTTTGCACATAAAAAACGTTTATTTTCTAAGAAAAAATCTAATATACATATCATAAATATATTTAATGCTCAGAGATAAATTTGTAGACATAATCCCTAAACTTACTTACTTTGTTTTAATTAGGAGAACTTAAACCAGGCCTTGAGCATACTGAGCACCTGCCATACCACTGAGCTAAAATTCCAGGTCAGATTACTTAAATTTGTTGTCAATATCCTCTCAGAATATTATAAATATAGATATAGATATAAATAGATAGATATAGATATATTACTATATCAAGTAGAGAAAAAAGAACACTAAGTAATCAGAGGTAAAAAAAAAAATAAGTAACAGATGATCACCAGGCCTTATAAACTACTTAGTACAAATTCATTAATAAAATGTTAGTAGAGTATATTTATTTCCTTTTCATGCAATATATGACAAATTAGGTAAGTTTCCAATCTGAACTGGAGATCTATGTGAAGATTCATATTTAGAGTTTTCCAATTTTTATTTACTATTAAAATACCAACCTTAAAAACATCCAATTTTTAGGAACCACTGCTCCTCATTTACAACTTGATGTATTGTATTATCTGACATCGTGGTACCCATGTCAGAGTTATCAAGAATTTCAATAATTCTCTAGTTGTCTACTAGTGCTTCATGCTGCCAGAAGTGGTTTGATGAAGAGAAATAACCATATTATCTTGGTAATTTAGAAGATACCAAAAGATTCCACTGGAGTAAAAGTGATATATAATCATAATATCCCTTTTCCTATTCGGCATTCTCACCATGAAATAAATTATGAATGAATTAAAAACTGTCTCCAGATAAACCTAGCAAGAACCAATTCTTGTTACAGCATGGGTTGTTTCTGATTTATTTTTCGGTGTTAGCAGAAATTGGCAAAGCATCACTTTTAGGCCTGCATTCACAAGTGGGCGTCCTCATAGGGACTAAACTGTCCTTGAAGAATTTTTAAAGACCAAGTCATAAAGCCTAAAGTCACAGAATTCACTATCCAGTTTTCCCCTGTCCTTTCTGAGCACTTTTTCAGCCTCATGTATCCAATGCCCTCTTAATTTTATGCCTTAGGATGTTCTACTTTTCTTATCTGAGTCATTTTCCCCTGATTAATTTATATTCTACTTCTCAATATTAAATTAAATAAACTGCAGCTCAAAATTCTTACCTGAGATCAGGGGCACAAGCTTTTGCTTCCCTATTAACTGAATGGGCGTGTGATTTACTAACAACCTAGGTAGTTGCCAAAGTGTATATGATTGTTGCTAAAAATGTCAATTTTTATAGTCTTCATGGAGAAAAGAATTGGCAACATGTCCACATGTATGCACATAGATTTATTTGTAAGATTTATCTCAACGCTTTAATAAAATAGCAAAAGTAAAGCCACTAGAATGTTCCTTAATATAGGAACTATTGAATACATTTGTTACCTCAATGTATGAAATATGACGCAGGATTCATTGCCCCCAAATGGAAAGATCTCCAAAATGTAAAGTTAACTAAAAACTACAGAAGTAGAAAAATGTTTATCGTCATTTGTTCATATAAGCTATAAACTATATATACCTGAACAGATATATCATCACAAATCTAGAAAATTGAACCCAAAAGTTTAACTGTAGTTATTTCTTGGGGGAATAGATAGGCATGTTTGTTTACATGAAGAGATATTTACTTTATCTATGCTTGTAATATTTTGATTTTTCCACAATTATTATATATTATTTTCATAACAAACAATGAAAATTGTACCTGCTCAGGAGCTAAGATTCAGCTTAAATGTCAGAAACACAACAAAATAAAAGTTTTAATAGTGATGATGAATTTAGGGAGGGCTTAGGAGTTCTTGGCTGTCTTCAAATAGTCAAAACAGTGTATCTTGAATTTCATCAACAAAGTTTTATGACTCAAAGAAAGAAACACGATACAATTTTCCAGACAATTCTGGAAAAAGGAAAGGTTACTTTGAATTATCCAGGGAATAATCATATTTTTCTACTTCCTTGAACAGTGGGAAGTATATGAGTCTGAAATGTAAATATCTCTAATATATCATAAAGATTCGGCATCTTATATTACATTCCTAATAGCAATTATTTCTGGCTAAATAGTGACTTATCTTCAAGTAATAGAATCTTTCTTTTGAAACACCATATCTGGTGTTATCACAGCTCTTAAGAAGCTTTCATTCTATAAAGTCAAAATAGACAAAAGGCAATCAATCTATTTTTTAGTTAATGCTGCCAAATGGAAAGTATAACATAGAAACCAAAAAAAAAAAAAAAAAAGCACTCACAATTCCAGGAATCTTTTTTTTTTAATAAAGCAGATGGCTTGTTTCACTATGATAGTAGGAGTGTAAGAGTTAATTTGGTTTCTTTAATGCAAGTTAAATGATTCACATGGTATGCCTGTTTTTCTTTAACTTTAGACATTAACCAAACTGTGTCAAAATAATAAAGGCTTTTAACATTGATTATGTTTTTATTTTCTCAGTCATTTAATGTGATCATTTATAAATGTAAAATATTTAGCTTTGCAATAGCATTTTAAAGTATAAGCATGGCTTGCTTTGTAGAAGACATGAAGACAACTTTTAAAATATTTTTTTTTCTCTAGCAATAGTACTTAAGTTAAAATAACTTAGGTATCCATACATTAAGCAAAATTTTATCAAGTGGCATCAATCCTCTGGGAAATCTGTTAGATATTAAAGAAGAAAGGACAGCAGGAAAGCATACCATGGAAAATGATGGAACTGCCACATCAAAGATTCAAATGTTGGCATCATGGAGCTTCCCTCATTCTATCTATTATACCCTGCCAATTAGCTTTACTTTCTGATGAACTTTTAAGTTCTGGTAAAAAGAGGGCTGGATAAACATTTAGATATCCAGAGCAGAGATTGCCAGTAGTAGATTAAGAGAGAAAAGTGCAATTCTTAGGGCAATAATCAGGTGAATAAGGAGGAAATGGTGTGCCTTGCCTGCATGTTGTAACAATATCTAACAATGAAGACACCCTTATCACATTTCAGACATATTTTAAGTACCTGATAAGCTTAAACTCTTTTAAAATGCATATAACTCTAAGAAGTTATTATTATCCTATATTTCTAATGAGAAAATCCAGGCACAGAGAGGTTAAATAATTTGCTTCAAGTTGCATAGTTAGTAAATAGGATTTATATCCTGAGCGATCTAACTCGAGTCCAGAATCTTAATCCCTATGCAACACTGCAAATGCTGTTTCTCCTTAAAGGGAGTAAAATAGTTTGTTATGTTTTTCTTTTCCTTCTAGCATTTGAAGAAATCACTTCATTAATCTTAACTCTAAACCTGAAACTCTCAAAATCATCACTTTAGCGCCTTTGAATTAATACTTCCTCTACAGTGATTCATGTAGGTCATGCACATAGGAGCATACTGCTGATTGATACAAATAATTAACATTTAACTTTACATACTGAAAATTGGAAGTCAGTTTATATTTGTTCACAACCAACTCTCACTGGGTGTCTCGTAGTGACAGAGAAAGTTGGAAACTTGCATTCATCTTATAGAAAAAACATTCGCACTATTATTTTAGTCTAGTGCAGCTAAGTGTAAAAGCTTGGAATATTCGATGGGACTGAATGTTAAATCCACGAATAAACCGCTTACTCATTTTGGGATATCTCTATCCAAAAGCAAGGGGGAAACCAGGTAGAACACCCCAGACTTGCCCCTTAGAGGACAGAATTGATGTTTAATGAGAGTATACTGGAAGGTCTGTGTCCTTGGACTCTTCCCCTCTTGAAACTGCAATAGGGTCCTCCATTTGTCAACAGTTGAATTCTTTTCTCACTTTCAACAGACTATATTTGCAAACTTTGTTACAAATTATCAGTTCAATATGTACCCTCTATATCCTTCAACTGATTATTAGTACCATCTACATATAAACACCGCTCTTAAAATACATTAGTGAACTTAAACACCATTAACCCTGCATGGTGTTGGCAAGACATAAAGTAAAACCCAGAGCTTCATATTCTTCTAAACATCTATTGCATACCTTAGAAAAATTATCCAGAGATAGTGTCCTAAAATTATTCAGGAACTACAGAACTTTTGTCAAACACAAATCTTTTCTCAATGTGCTAGAAAAAGGGAACTTTTGGAGTCTGTTTTTGTTCTCTGTATAAGGGATCTCCATATAAATTCAGTAAACATTACTGAAAAAGGACAAGCTGTCACATTAGCATTATCATTACTTGGAGAGGTCCAGGGATTAGCTATTTGACTTAAAAAAACAGATGTGAAATTTACACTTTCTAAGTTTCAGTACAAAGCAATATCAAACCAAAACAAGTACACTAGAGGATTTCAGAAACATATTTTAATAGTTTCTTTTTTCAATTTCTTTAAATAAAAATTTCATGACAGGAGAAAGAGCTCTGGTGAATGGAAAGATGAAGACTATTATTTGCCCTCCTCTTACAGTGTCTCACCAAGGTATTTAGAAATCCTGGTGAGTCTGTTATCCAAACACTTTGTAGTCCCAGCTCAGCGGGCTTTCACCCCCTCTGTGCCAGGTTGCCCTGCCTCTCCTGTGGCTACACTGTTTTTCGACTGTCATTTTTATTGAAAAATAAAAGCTAAATTGGAGTTTCAGAATACCTTCCATTTAACTCCTTTAATAAAACGGGAAAGATAAAAGCAACCTAGTCACAAGAGAAGTGTTTTTGAAAGCTGTGCCTTGGATATCAGAGATGCAGAAATAAAAGGCTGCTTCAAAAATAGAGCCCACTGGCCTGGCTCTGGCCCTGTGCAGCTCTCCTCCTGTCCTAGACCTGCTTTTAGCTTTAATTTTTTATTCAAGAAGTTAAATGGGAGACTTGAAATAGTTTGGATCAAATATTACAACAAATGAAAAATGGGCAGCAGATCATTCTTTTTTCATGCATTATTCTTATACATCTGGGCCAGACAACTTCATCAGGCAATTTTACACATGTCTGTTGGAAAAGCAAATATTATTTATCTTATTTTTCTTTACATGGAGAACACTTCCTTCCACTAGTCCCGGGGAAGGATTAGCATTCATCAAAGTGTGTAGTACTTAAATATCCTCATTGGCATTTCAAAATGCTGTGAATAAACCTATAATAAAACAAATCTATCTAATTTGGGAATTGCTTATGGATTCCTTTAAAAAGTTCCATATATTACTAGCCAAGGTTCTAATTTAGAGTTATGATTCTAATCTTCAGTCAGACTAACGATATTGTTTTAAAATATTTTTAAGAGAAGGCCCCTCCTTAGCTGTGTGATTATAGCTCTATTTGGTATACTTATGTTGACTATTGAACAATACCTTCCAAAGATAAAATAACTTCTGTTAATATTAATATCTAAGTCTAAATTAACTGAGAAATAGCAGTCTTCAAGACATCAGGATACAAGAGTGTTAAATATAATGTTTCACTAACAAATAAAATTAAAAAGAACCAGTAGCTTTAGTCAATGGGAATCCTTTGATTTTTGAAGAAAATTTTAATTTTACTATTAAACATATGCTTGGAACAACACTGTTCAATAACTACAAGGTTCTGATTTATTGTTCCTATAATTTCAACTAATAATTTAATGAAGCCAATTCTAAAATACCCCTCATCTTTTACTCTCTTAATTAATGCAAAAGACTCAATTTGAGGTTGTAATATTCCTTTCAAGCTCTTATATATCTTTAAGTATAATTTTTTTTCAAAAAAGAACACTCTGAATCAGTCATTTCATACTATTCCAACCAATCAAAGAGAAACGGGAAATGGAAGCCATAATGGTATTAAGTACATCTCCCAGCATAGGCCAGTCTTGATGAAGGATGATTTGTGAAGAAGCGACTGCCCTCCGCCACCGCCAGATTCTAAGGCGTGTGCTAAAAGCATTCTAGTGGCCTTCAATCAGAGCTGCTTCATTATTGTGAGCATAGTATTATTTTAAATTAGCTTTTTATATTTAATTAAATAACACCTAGTCTACAAAGTACCTCTTATTGCCATGCCAGCATTTTGTACGACTATCTTCAAAATAAGTTTCATAGAATAGGCAAAGAATAAACAGAAAGCAATTACTCTTGCTTCATGGAGAAAAAGAAAGAGGGAGGAAAGTGGGTAAATTTGGCAGCCTGTCTTTTGATCCTATGAAACAATCTTTCTTTCTTTTTTTTTTTTTTAAAAAAAAGCACCATTATAGTTAATAATTACATAATTCTCCCTAGGCTCCAACAAAAAGCCAAGCAGAATATTTCAACAATACTAAAATGTATATAGCTTTAGCATTGTCTTATGGTCTTCAACAGGATATAACTGATCTGACCCAAATAGTGAGCCTTACCAAATCATTTTGCTCATTCAGGGAATCACTTACTTTCTTGATATAATTTTCTGTGGCATATAGTCTGGTCAGAGACAAAGGATAATTTTGAAAGCGCTGAATACCATATTGTCTTTCAAGTACTCATAGAAAAGTTTCCTTTGTAGCAATAACATTAGTTTTGCAAATGCAAAGGAGAAAAGTACAAAATCATGGAAATTCTAATCTGAAATTTGTTAGTTTGATACAAAGTGTATAGTAGGGTCACATTAAAAAAAAGATTATATATATACAGTATAAAATACTGTTTTGTAAGAGAATATTTTCATCCAGATGTGATGGCACATATTGACTTTCAGGTTTTGCTGAAATAAAATTCATTAATTACCTAATATGAGGATGTAAAGTTAGATGTATCCTAAGCTAATTTACATGATATATATCTGGAATCATTGACATTTCTTTCATCCCTAAAGTAAAGGATACTAAATATATCAATTTTTTTCTGCCTATACTATAAATGTACCATATGTTCATTTCTTACTAATTGAATAAACAAGTACATATTTAGGCATAGTATATGTACATTGTTATTTTGAAAGGATTTTCTCACTGAAAATATGTATGAGCTAATTGTAGGTTGATGATACAAATTAGTTATTATTTCTCTAATTGTTAAATATATTTGGAGAGAATAAATTTCTTCAACAGTGCATATACTTGTACATTATGATAAAGCAGTATTTACTTTTGGCCTGTGTTCATAATAAGTGACAGTCGGCACTGAAGGTGACTAAAATCTCACTGATTAAATTTTTTCTGCAAAATACTGTTGATACAAGAAACAAAATGAATGTAAAAATTTTTCTTTCATTTTCTACATTTAATATTTTCTAAAGTCTGATAAAAATAACTTCCATATTTTCAGATACTTTAAAGACTGATATGTACTTACATAAAAATGGTCATAGCAACCATTTGGTTGTTTAGATTGAACTTTTTGAGATAATTTTAGATTTACATGTAGTTGTAAGAAATAATGCAGAGGTTGTATGTACACCTTCCCCAGCTTGCTCCAATGTTAGCATCTTTCAATACTAAAGTACAATATTTTGTCTAAGCTATTGGAATTGATAGTCACAACATTAAAACATTTCCCTCACTTCAAAGATCAAAGATGCCCCATATTGTTTTCGTTTGTTTGTTTGTTTTGTTTTTTGTATTTTTAGTAGCCATATCCTGTTTCCTCCTACCTCATCTCTTCTTAACTCCAGGAATTATTTGTTCTCCATTCTCTTATTTTTCGCTCTGATTACATAATATGAATGAAAGTATATAGTATACATCCTTTGATATAGACTCTTTTGTTCATAATTATCTGAAATTTTATCCAGATTATTATATCTATTAGTAATTTATTTCTTTTACTGCTGTATAAGGAATCACTGACATTTCTTTCATCCCTAAAGAGAAGGACACTAAATATATCAATTTTTTTCTGCCTATACTAGAAATGTACCATATGTTCAAAGACATATCTTACTAATTGAACAGACAAGTACGTATTTAGGCATCATATATGTACATTGTTGAAAGCATTTTCTCACTGAAAAGACACAATGAAAATATGCATGAGCTTATTATAGGTTGATGATGTGAATTAGTTATTATTTCTCTAATTGTTAAATATATTTGGAGAGAGTCAATACATAATGTATGTACCACAGATCTCTAAACATTTGTCTGGTGAAGAGCATCTGGGTTATTTTCCCTCTCTTTCTTTCTTTTGTGATTATGAATAAATTTGGAATAAATAATTATTTTCAAGTTTTTCCATAAACAACATGTTTTCTTTTTCCATAGTAAAAGTCCAGGAGTGCAACTGCTGGGTTGTATGGTAATAGTACAATTAGTATTTGGTTTTATTTTCTGTTTTTAAATAACTGCCAAACATTTTTTTTCCAGAGTGGCTGTATCATTTTACATTCTCACCAGTAATACATGAGTGGCATAGTTTCTCTGCATGCTTACCAACATTTAATGTTACTTTTAAAAAATGTAACAGCTCTAATGGAGATGTACTTATATCTCATGGTGGTTTCATTTTCATTATCCTAATGGCTTACAAAGCAGAACAGATATCCATGTGCTTAATCTCTATCTTTACAACCTCTTTGTTGAAATGTCTTTTGCTCATACCTTCTAATACATAAAGATGTTAAATTATTTTATTATTGTTCTTTTACTGGTTTTGAGAATTTCTGAAATTGTTACTTATGTATTTTTATTTGCTCTTTATCAAGTTAAAGAATACCCCTTCCATCCGTACTCTTGTGAGAATTTTTATCATTAATGAGTGTTGAATTCTGTCAGTTTTTTCATTATAGACTGATATGATTATGTGGTTTCTCTTCTTTACATTGTTAAAATAGTGGCTTTCAGTGATTGATTTTGAATATTGAACCTGTTGTGCATCCTTTATAATAAACCCAACTTGTCCATGATGCAGTTTTTCTATTTTGTATTATTGAATTATAGTTAAAATTTTTTTCTAAGAGTTTTTAATCTAGGGCTGGGATTGTGGCTCAGCAGTAGAGTGTTGGCCTATCAAGTACGAGGCCCTGGGTTCAATCCTAAGGACCACATAAAAATAAATAAATAAAGGTATTGTGTCAAACTACAATTAAAAAATAAATATTAAAAAAGAGTTTTTAATCTATATTCTAAAGCAATATTGATCTATTTATTTTCTTTTTTTGTCAGTAGTTTTTGTATGATAAAAGTATGAGCTTCACTAAATGAACTAGAAAGTGTTTTCTCTTCCGGTTTATGTAAGAGATTAAAAAGTATTGATATCAATTCTTCCAACATTTGGTAACAAATTTCAGCTAACCCATCTGAAACTGGAGAATTTGGGGGGGGGGATGATTTTTCATTAGGGATTCATTTTCCTTACAAATTATAAGCCTACTTAAATTTTTACTACTGTTTGATTGAATCTGTGTTGGTAATTTTTGTTAAAAAGAGGAATTGGTTCATTTTATCTCAGCTGTCAAATTTATACATGTAAAATTTCTTGTTCTATTTCTGTATTATCCTTGTGATGTCTTCCAGGTCTGTAGTGATATCCCTTTTTATTGGATATTGCTAATATTCATCTTCTTTCCTCAGTATTCATAAGTCTTTCTAGACCTCTGATAGTGCTATTACTCTCATCAAAGAACTGCCTAGATATTTCAATAATTTTCTCTAATGTAGTACTGTTTTCCATTGCTTAGATTTTGTTTTTATCTTTCTAATAGCCTTCTATTTGTTCATTTTGGATTTATTTTGTTTTTGTGTACCTAGTTTCTTGTGGTAGGAGTTCAGATGATGATCTTTTCTAATACATGAATTCAGTACTCTACAGTTTCCCTCTCTCAGTATGATTCCCACTGCTTCCACAAATGTTAATAATGTCCTGCATTTTCAATTTCATTCAGTTCAATATACTTATAAAAATTTCCCTCCCACATTGACTTAATATATTCAATTGTTTCTAAGCATTTGGAAATTTTCCTATTATTTTTCTGTAGTTGATTTCAAATTTGACTCCATTACATTCAAAGATTAAAATTATCATGATTTCAATTATTTTAAATGACCTGAGGTTTGTTTTATGAACAAATATCTGGAATACTTGGCATATGTCTCATGAGCACATTTAAATGTTTTTTTTAATATTTCTACAGGAAGTAATTAGATACTATTGCTCAATGGTTTTGTTGAATTTCATTATATGCATATATATATTATGTTTTTACAGCTCTGTTTTATGGTGCATACACATATATTTATGATTACTGTTCATGATTGACTCTTTTATCATTTTTGAGATCTCACATTTCTGTAATTTTCTTTGCTCTAACGTTTACATGAATTAGTTAATATAGCCACTGCTACTTTTTTTGATTCAGGTTTGTAGAATATAACTTTTTTTAACTTTTGCATCCCTTTAATTAAACTTCTGGCATTGTTATATTTGAGTTTCAATAGTATGTGATAATATGTTTTTCTAAAATTCTATTTTTCCGTTTTTGCACCTAAATTATTTGCTTAATTTAACTACTGATATAGGAATGTTTAAGTCTATAATTTCATGTTTTGTTTTCCCTGTTCTGTTTTTCATTTCTTTTTTTCTTTTTATTATCCTCCTATAAGTTACTGGAACTTTTATTTAGAATTTAATTTTTATTTATATAGAGTGTTTTTTTCAGAAGAACTCTTTGTAGAATTTTTTAGCAGTTCCTTAAGTTATAATATACGCGTGTGTATGTACGTATCTGTGTATTTCCATTTTTTAATTTATTTCAAGCCTATATATGCTTAAAATATATATGCATTTATGTGTGTATATATAAATATATATACATACACACATACACACACACACACACACACACACACATATATATATATATATATGTATATATATATATATATATGTTCTTCTTTCTGATATTCTCAGATTTGTTTATCATTTCTGTTTATTAAACTTTCTTTAGCCATTCTTTTAGCATAAGTCTGCTGGTAAAAAGAAAACAGAAAACAACTTTTAGTTTTCCTTTATGAATACATTCCTTTCATTCCTGAAAAATATGTTCTCTGAAACCTATAGGTTTCTAAACTGGTGGTTCTTTTTTTCTTCAGCACTTGAAAAAAATGTTGAGCCACTTTTCCAAGCCTCCATAGTTTCCACAGAGAAATCTGTTGTCATTCAACTGGTTTGCTCCTTTTTGTAAAGTTTAATTACTTCCATAATGTCTACAAATGTTTCATCTCTATTTAGTTTCAAAAGTGTGACTATGATATGTCTTGTCTTAAATTTCTTTGAGATTATATTGCTAGGGTTAGTTTTATTCTTCAATCTATGTGTTTTTCACAAAATTTGGGGTATTTTCAGCCACTATTCAAAGTATTTTTCAATCACTGCTTTCTTTCTATTCAGCCTCCAGAACCCTAATGATACAGAATTTAATACTTGGCAAGTGTTAAATACTTGTTGTCCTCTTCAGGATCTCTGAGGTTCTCTTTCTTTTTTACTGTAGCATATTTTATCTGTTTCAATATTGGGTAATTTACCTGTGCTTTCAGGTCTCTGATTCTTTCTTCTGTGTCTTCCAGTCACTTTTTCAACCCATATGCTACAGTCTGAATGTTTGTGTCCCCTCAAAATTCATGCATTGAAACTTAACCCCCATGGTGATTGTATTAAAGGGGAGTGCCTCTTTTAGGCCTAGTCAACTAGGTCATGAGGCTCTGCATTCATAGATATGATTAGTGCCCATATGAAAGAGGACTGAAGAAATTTGTTTACTTTTTTCTTTTTTATTTCAGTGTATGTTTTTTTAATTATTAATGTATTCTAATTTGTTATACATGACAGCAGAATGCATTTCAATTCATAGTACACATATAGAGCATATTTTTTCATATATCTGGTTGTACATAAAGTAGAGTGTCTTTATACATGTACTTAGGGTAATGAGGTCCATCTCATTCCACCATTTTTTCTACCTCATGCCCCCTCCCACCACTCCCTCCCCTTTGCCCTCTCTAAAATTCTTCCATTCCTCCCATGCTGATCCACCCAGCCACATTATGGACCAGTATCCACATATCAGAGAAAACATTCAGCCTTTGTTTTTTAGGATTGACTTACTTCACTTAGCGTGATATTCTCCAACTCTATCCATTTACCTGCAAATGCCATGATTTTATTTTATTTTAATTCTGAGTAATATTGCATTGAATATATACACCACAGTTTCTTTATCCATTCATCTATTGCAGGATATCTAGGTTGGTTCCACAATTTAGCTATTGTGAATTGTGTGGCCATAAACATTGATGTGGCTGTATGCTCTTTTTAAGCCCTTTGAGTATAAACTGAGGAGTGGGATAGCTGGGTCAAATGATGGTTCCATGTCCAGCTTTCCAAGAAACCTCCATAAAGCTTTCCTTATTGGCTGCACCAATTTGCAGTCCCACCAGCAATTTATCAGTGTGCCTTTTTCCCCAAATTCTCACCAATACTTACTATTGTTTATATTCTTAATAGCTGCCATTCTGATTGGAGTGAATGAAATCTTAGAGTAGTTTTGATTTTCATTCCTCTAATTATAATAAGTGTTGAACATTTTTTCATAAATTTGTTGATTGATTATATATCATCTTCTGAGAAGTGTCTGTTCAGTTCCTTGGCCCATTTATTGATTGGGTTATTTGGTTTTTTGGTATTAAGATCTTTGAGGTCTTTATATACCCTAGAGATTAGTGCTCTATCTGATGTCTGTGTGGTAAAAAGTTGCTCCAATTCTGTAGGTTCTCTGTTTACTTCACCAATTGTTTCTTTTGCTGAAAAGAAGATTTTTAGTTTCAATTCCCATTTATTGACTCTTGATTTTAATTCTTGCTGTATAGGAGTCTTATTAAGGAAGTCAGAGCCTAATATGACATGATGAAGAATTGGGCCTACTTTTTCTTCTAATAGGTGCAGAGTCTCTGGTTTAATTCCTAGGTCCTTGATCCACTTTGAATTGAGTTTTGTGAATGAAGAGAGATAGGAGCTTAATGTCATTTGGATTGCATATGGATTTCCATTTTTCCCAACACCATTCATTTAAGAGGCTAACCTTTTTCCAATACATGTTTTTGGCAATTTTGTCTAATATGAGATAAATGTATTTATGTAGATTTGTCTCTGGGTCCTCTATTCTGTAATATTGGTCTAGAAGTCTATTTTGGTAATAATACCATGCTGTTTTTGTTACTACTTATCTGTAGGATAGTTTAAGATCTAGTATAGTGATGCCACTTGCTTCACTCTTCTTGCTAAGGATGTTTTTTAGATTTTCTGGGTCTCTTATTTTTCCAGATGAATTTCATGACTGCTTTTTCTATTTCTATGAGAAATGTCATTGGAATTTTGATTAGAATTCCATTAAATCTGTATAGTACTTTTGGTAGTATGGTCATTTTGACATATTAATTCTGCCTATCCAAAAACAAGGGAGATCTTTTAATCTTCTAAAGTCTTCTTTAATTTCTTTCTTTAGCGTTCTGTAGTTTTCACTGTATGGAGTTCTTCCACTTTTTTTGTTGATTTCCAAGTATATTTTTGAGGCTATTGTAGCCTCAAAAACTAGAATGGGGAAGTTTTGAGTCTATTGTAGCCTCAAAAACCAGAATGGGGTAATTTTTCTCATTTTCCTTTCAGAGGATTTGTCACTGATATACAGAAATGCCTTTGATTTATGGGTGTTAATTTTATCCTGCTACTTTGCTGAATTTATTTATTAGTTCTAGAAATTTTCAGGTGATATTTTTTGGGTTTTCAAGGTATAGAGTCATTGTCAGCAAATAGTGCTAATTTGAGTTCTTCTTTTCCCATATGTATCCCTTTAATTTCTTTCATCTGTCTAATTGCTTTGGCTAGTGTTTCAAGAAGTATGTAAAATAAAAGTGAAGAGAGAGGACATTCTTGTCTTGTTCCAGTTTTTAGAGGGAATGCTTTCAATTTTTCTCCATTTAGAATGATATTGGCCTGGGGCTTAGCATAGATACCTTTTACAATATTGAGATATGTTCCTGTTATCTCTAGTTTTTCTAGTGTTTTGAACATGAAGGTGTGCTGTATTTTGTTGAATGCTTTTTCTGCATCTATTGAGATGATCATGTAAATCCTATCTTTTTTGAAGTGATGAATTACATCTATTTATTTCTATATGTTGAACAAAGCTTGCTTCCCTGGAATGAACCCCACTTGATCATGGTGCACTATCTTTTTCATATAGTTCTGTATTCAATTTTCCAGAATTTTATTGATAATTTTTGCATCTATGGTCATTAGAGATATTGATCTGAAGTTCCCTTTTTTTTGATGTGTCTTTGTTCAGTTTTGGAATCAGGGTTATATTGGCCTCATAGAATGAATTTGGATGTGTTTTCTTTTTTTTTCTATTTCATGAAATAAATTGAAGAGCATTGATATTAGTTCTTCTTTAAAGGTTTTGTAAAACTCATCTATGTATCCAGGCAGTCCTAGGCTTTTCTTGGATGTTAGGCTTCTGATGGTGTCTTCTATTCCATTGCTTGAAATTGTTCTGTTTAAATAGTGTATACCATTCTGATTCAGTTTGGACAAATCATATGGATCTAGAAATTTGTTGATGCCTTTGATATTTTCTATTTGAATGCAAATTTTCTTTTTTTAAAAATATTTATTTTTTAGTTTTCAGCGGACACAACATCTTTGTTTGTATGTGGTGCTGAGGATCGAACCCGGGCCGCACGCATGCCAGGTGAGTGCACAACCACTTGAGCCACATCCCCAGTCCTTGAGTGCAAATTTTCAAAATTATTTCTAATTATTTTCTGTATTTGTGTGGTAAATATTGTGATATTTCCTTTTTCATCATAGGTGTTCATGGATGTTATTAACTTGAGTTTTCTCTCTTTCTCTTCATTAGCATGGCTACGAGTTTATCGATTTTTTTTATTTTTTTAAAGGACCAACTTTTTGTTTTGTCAAATTTTTCAATTGTTTCTTTTGTTTCAATTTCATTTATTTTAGCTCTGATTTTAATTATTTTTTGTCTTCTACTACTTTTGATATTGATTTGTTCTTCTTTTTCTAGGGCTTTGAGATGTAATGTTAGGTCTCTCATTCATTGACTTTTTCTTCTTTTAAGGAATGAACTCCATGCAATGAACTTTTCTCTTGATACTGCCTTCATAGTATCCCAGAGATTTTGATACATTGTATCAGTGTTCTCATTCACCTCTAAGAATTTTTTAATCTCCTCCTTGATGTCTTTTGCAACCCATTCTTCATTCAATAGCATATTATTTTAGTGTTCAGGTGTTGGAGTAGCTTTTGTTTTTTATTTAATCATTGATTTCTAATTTCATTCAATTATGATACGATATAATGCAGGGTAGTATCTCTACATTTTTGGTATTTGCTAAGAGTTGCTTTGTGGCATAATGTATGGTCTATTTCAGAGAAGAATCTAGGTACTGCTGAGAAGAAAGTGTATTTGTTCATTGATGGATGAAATGTTCTATATATGTCAGTTAAGTCTAAGTTATTGATTATATTATTGGCATCTACAGTTTCTTTGTTCAGCTTTTGTTTGGAATATCTACCAGGTGGTGAAAGAGGTGTGTTAAAGTCACTCTGAATTATTGTGTTGTGGTCTATTTGACCTTTGAACTCGAGAAAAGTTTGTTTGATGAACATAGATATTCCATTGTTTGGGGCATATGCATTTATAATTGTTATGTTTTGTTGATGTATCAGTCCCTTGAGCAGTATGAAATGTCCTTCTTTATCCCTTTTTATTTACTTTGTCTTGAAGTCTATTTTATTTGATATGAGGATGGAAACCCCTGCTTGTTTCCACAGTCGTGAGTGGTATATTTTTTCCAGCTTTTCACCTTCAGTCTGTGGATATATTTTTCTATGAGATGAGTCTCTTGGAGGCAGCTTATTATTTGGTCTTTTTTTTTTAAATCCAATACATCAAGCATATTGATTTATGAAGTTAGACCAATAACAGTTATTATTTAAACATTATTTGTATTTCCAGTCATTTTTGTTCATTTAACTTGATTTGGTTTCTCCTTTGATTCGTTTTTCCTTTAGTTTAATACCTCCCTCTGCTGATTTTTATTGTTGTTTTGCATTTCCTCCTCATGAAATATTTTGCTGAGGATGTTCTGTTGTATAGGCTTCCTAGTTGTAAATTTGTTAACTTTTTTTTATCATAAAAGATTTCTACATCATCATCAAGTCTACAGCTTAATTTTTCTGGATATGACTCTTGGTTGGCATCCTTTTTTTTCAGAGTTTGATACATGTTGTTCCAAGACCTTCTAGCTTGCAAGGTCTGGGTTAAAAAATCTGCAGATATCGTAATTGGTTTCCCCGTATATTTAATATGATTCCTTTTTCTTATGGCTTTCAAAATTCTCTACTTATTCTTTATGCTAGGCATTTTCAATATAATGTGCTTTGGTGTGGATCTGTTGTGCTTTTGTACATTGGCACCCTGGTAAGCATCTTGTATTTGGTTTTCCAATTCATTTTTCATGTTTGGAAAATTTTTCTGATGTGATTTTATTAACCAGATTGTTCATTTCTGCCTTCCTCTATCTCAATAACTCTTAAATTTGATTTTTTTGCTACCCCTATTTCTTGAATGTTATGCTCATGGTTTCTTATCATCCTCACTATGTGTTCTACATTCTTTTAAAGATTATATATTTTGTCTTCATTGTCTGAGGTCCTAACTTCCAAGCAGTCTATTCTATTGGTGATGCTGTCTATTGAGCTTTTAATTTGGCTTATTGTTTCTTTTATTTCAAGGATTTCTGTTTGATTTTTTATTCAGAACCTCTACCTTCTGATTGAAGTAATATTTTCTTCCTGTATTTGCTTATGTAGCTCTTTATTGAAATGATCTTTTGCTGCCTGTGTTTCCTCTATTAATATCATTCTTAATTCTAATTATGTACATCTTGAACTTCTTCTCTGTCATTTTTTCTGTTGCCCTAGCCATGGATTCTACCGTTTTTATTCTATAAGCTTATAGTGGCCCTGCAGGGTTCCAATACCTCTCCTCTAAGGGGTAGAACAATATTAACAGATACAAAGACAAACAATATACAGCTTTAAACCAAGTAGCTGCTATTAAAACATTTGTGGTTTTGTCAAAATATACAGAAATAATTAGTTCATTTATTATCTGCAATCTAAACAGTAGGTTTGCAAAAGGCTCTACAGTTTCTGATGATGGACTAAGAACCAAGGGTGGGGTGTAGGATGAGACATTAAGGAGGTAGGAAGTGAGGATATGGAGTTATTAGATCTTAGAAAGTTTGAAAAAGGCATATAAATTGGCTAGTAGGAGGAGAAAATAAAAGAGAGAAAGTGATTTGGGGGAGACAAGTCAGTGTGAAGACAATAGACAAACAAAAATTATATATATATATATATGATAAAAGGATATGCAACACAACTGTAATATACTATTCAGACATCTCAGACCTCAATAGCCTAATTTATGAAAAGTACTTGGTTTCACCAATGTTGGGGATGTGAGGGTGGGAGAAGAGAGGGAGAAAAGAAGAAGAAAAAAATCTTGAAGGAAAATACAAAAATTGTTTTTGTTGGGTTTCAGTATCTTTTCTGCTTCCCTCTCATCTAATAGATGGGTTTGTCTGTTGTTTGCTTGTATCTCTACCGTCAGGATGGTGAAGGTTATTAGGGTGGGAGGGTTGGTCTTGGGGGTGGAGCTCCTGGAGGAGGACTATAGCACTTGCCGGTCCCTCTTGTGAGACTGCACCCCAAAGATCTCCTCTGGGGCCCGCTCCTGTGGTGTAGGCACCTTTGTGGTCTTTTCTCCTTACATTGCCTGAAGACCTCACAATTCCTGGTTTCTATTTTAGTCTCTAAACTCACCAACTCCCTTTCTACTTTCCAATCAGGAACTTCTCTTTCCCGAGGTCTTGTGGACTGAGCTCTGGGGGCTGCACACCTGACAGACAGCTGTTTTGTACTGGGCAGTTCAGGACCAGGCCACTAACTAGTGCTTGTAGCCACAAGCACTAGTTAGTGGCTGTGGGGGAGAAGGGGGAGTTGGGGATTATAGATGCCTTGATATTGCTTCCAGTTCCCAGCCAATATCCCAAGCTGGGAGTTGCTCCAACTAAAGATGGTGACAGAGGTGTCCCAAGATGGAAGCGGCTGCTCTCGGAGATGGGGTGTCAGGACGGGTCAGGTGGTGGTGTTCGGTGGCATGTTCAGAAATGCAGCCCTGTGGCATGCAGTGGTATGGCTGGTGGCTATTTCCAGTCCCTGTCCTTTTTCCCCAGGTGCAGGCTACCATGTGTAGGGGACTATGGCAGTGGTTGAAGTGTCCCAAGATAGAGGCAACTGAGGGATCCCCACATTGTATATGGGGCCCCACAGGAGAGTAGCAACTGGAGGCCCTATGTGTGGACAGTGGACAGGTATCCTGCAGGGGAGCAGCATCTGGGATTCCTGCTAGGGCACTGATGCTGGTGGTTCTGCTTGAGCATGGTGAGCAGAGGTCCTGTGGCAGAGAGCAGCCAGGATTCCCACACTGACCCTGAGGCCTGGGGACCTGTGCAGGCTGAAACTTGTTTACATTTTACACCAGGTAAAGATTCATTTAAAAGACATCATCTTTGAAGCTTAAAGCATAATCTCACTGACATCAAATTTGCTAGTGACTTGATATTGGACTTCTCAGACTTCAGGATTTTGAGAAATAATCTTCTATTACTTTATAAGTTATCTAGTTTAATGCATTTTTATAGTAGCCTGAATAGTCTAAAAAAATCCATTAAACTTATTACTAAATTACTTTTTCAGTTTTAAGATATTCGTATGCTGACTTTTTATATCTTCTGTTCCTTTATGAATAAAAATTTCTGTTTTTAACTCACTTCAAGCATATTTGTAATTTCTTAGTGAAATATTCTTATGAGGGCTTATTATGAAAAAAAAAGTATCTGTCATTTTAGTGTTCACATCCCTAGGTCATCCTTCCCCCCGCCCCCCC
>NW_026000093.1:26153892-26155802 GCF_001458135.2 Marmota marmota marmota
TTAGTTTCAACTATTTCTGGTTCTTGTCATGACAAACTATTTCTATTGAAATCTGAACACTTGAGTATTATGATTTTTAAAGTAAACTTTCTGTTTTTGAGGGCTTCTTCTGACACCTCTATTACAAAGAAAGAAGGGAGAAGCACTAACTGCAATGATAAATACAGTATAGGTTCCCCTCATGATCTCTTCTGACACTCAAGGAAATGGGTCAATGTTACTTCAGGGTGAGTGTGGGAGTATATGCTTTCCACTGTACTTCTTTTGTAATCCCCCTGACTGGGAAAGTAGCAGTACATACTTCTGCTTTTTAATTAGACTTGATTCAAAACACAGGGGTAGATACGTAACCTACTACTTCTGGACAATGGTGAAATTTCTGATTTTCTCCAAGTCCTACTCTGAAACCACTCCACTGGGAAAGGGGAAAATATACTTCATAGATTTCAGGTACAGGTGGAATTCCAGGCTTTCATGTTAGTTCTAAACCCCAGACATGATGGCTTATTAACACCTTTCAGGATTGAGTCTATTTTCCTGTGATATCAGGTAGGTTGAGGCATCTTATTCAAGTCTGAAAAAGAGGAAATTTAAGTATCCTTGCTCAGTTTTTGCTGGCATGACTGAAAGTGCGGCTACAATTTGTTTTCTGTGCTGTTTGCAATAGAGTATTTATTATCTACAATGTTCATCTCTTACTAGGGTAACCCTTTCCTTTTACTTTGCAAGGGGATTACAGTATTTCACTGACTTCTTTATAGTTAGTGCTTATTGGTATTTCTAGGACATCTCCTAATTTTCCCCTCCATGTTTGGTTATAAGAGTCAAAAAGAGACCCCAAGGGACTCGCTAATGTGTCTTTATATTGGTCCTGAGGTCTCTAGTTGCTCTGCCTTTTTCTACCTTTCCTTCAGAGTCTTTCTGTATTTATTTGCCCAGAACTTTTATTTGTACTTCATGGAAAAAAAATAGGGAAACACTCCGGTTCATGATCTGAAAACAAACTATTATTTAATTTTTCTGAAAGCTGTCTATGAATATGTAATCTTTCCTTTCCTGAGAAACTTTAACATGTTAGTCTAAGAGGACATGGCAGAAGTCTATCAGAAATATGCTTCATGATATCCCAGGTTATCAGAATTCAGCTACACAACTCAAAAGTCTGCAGCAATGCTTTGTAACTGTGCGTGATACATCTGTGGAGGTTGCTTAAAGGTGCCCATAGAGCTTCCATGTGTGAAGTGGAGAAAGGGGAATGAAGTAAGCTGCTGTTTCCCCAGTAGTGCATTTTGATTCTCAAGCTAGTTAAGTGCTACAAGGAGAAACATGTCATTCTAAAAGAATATTTTGACATACTGCCACCAAAAAAACAAAAATTAAGTGCTTAAAAGATTAATTTCAGTCAAAGGACAAAGAGCTGCCTTACTTTATTTCAGAAAGAAGTTTTTAAAAAAATTCTCAAGACTTAGTTAAGAAAAAGGCTACAGGATGTCCAGAAAATCATTTGAAGATTTTATTTCCCATTGTAACCAAATTGAGATAAGGGGGGATCCAACATGGCGGCGAGAGGGGAGGCAGCGCTTTCAGTACCTCCTCAACAACGGGGTCAGAGAGACGCATGGATACGCTTAGATTCGACCTGCTGAGAAACTCCTAGCAAAATTCCACTAAAGAGAGATAGGCCGGGAATCGGTAGGATTTTTGGAGGTGACAGTCTGCGCTAGACGAGTGAATCTCCGCCACGCAGCGCACAGGTCCAGACCCGCCAGCCGCTGCCCGCGGGACTCGGCGACTGTCGGCTGCCTGCAAGCGGCCCCCGCGTCAGGGCGGATAGCCTCCGAGGCGCAGCGCAGCAGGAGCGGTGCAGGGACTCTAGGAAGAGGTCTCTCGCCAAGCCTTCATGAAATAGC